>NC_052133.2:30220933-30544832 GCF_016086655.4 Lepeophtheirus salmonis
TACTTTTCATCTTTCACGCACAAATGATTACTTTATACTTTTGAGTCCTCTTTTCAAGAATAAAAGGATAATGACAACAGCTCTGGTAAATTAAAAGAAACATATAGTCAAGTAGCAACTACAAACTCTCCCTTCATAATATTATTTTCCAGCTATGCTAATCACCGTTCACTAACGTGATTGTTACTAGGTCAGTTTTATGTTGAAGTGCAATATACGAAGAGCAGTACCTCTGGGTAGGAGGAGGACACACCTTTTGATAATTTGAGGCCGAAAATAGAAGATCAGTGGAAAGTGAGGTCGATTGATGCAATAAATTTATAAAATAAATATTTTGAAAAAATAAAATAGACCTTCTCTAACGTCATCAATTAAAATATTATCATAATTTAGTAAAAATATCCCAAAAAAGGCGTAATGTTTATTAAAAAGATAAATTAAAAAATAAAGTATCACATTATTTCCTAAAAATACAGTTATTCGATAATTACTTGAGGAAAAAAAAAAAAAAATTAAGAAGATCCTTTTATTGGAGGGAAAAATGTATTAGCGTTGCATTAAATATACAACGCTCCCCAAAAGAAAATACAAGCTGCAGTCCTGCATATATGTACTTTCTATTATTGCTGTATCTGACAAATCGTACTTATTTAAGAAAAGTTAAGTTTTTATGCAATTATAGCATTATTCGCATGCCACTTATTTGTGCATAATAATTGCATATATTATACAAAAAGAATAATAAGGCAATAAGGATGTTAATTTAAATTAGTTTATTGATAATGATTAAAATGATTATATTATTCGCAAATATTATGATTTTGCATATTTCATTATGCACTATAAAAATATTATGCATTTCTTAATTCTAAGAAATTACAGGGTTGTCTTTGAAATTTTCCTCTTGGTATTTCGACATTTTGATTCCACGTAATTAAAAGTAAAGTTATTTGATATATGAAGGGTTAAACTTTTGAAAAAGGTGCAGTTTACTTTCTTCAACTTCAAAATGAAGCTATTGTTAAATAATGAATTGTTGATTTATACAACAACCTTTTGTCCATTTTCAAAAAATAAATTGGGGTTGTATTCCATAAGACAGTAAAAAGAATTAAGTCTCAAAACAATACACAATTTGGGATGATTTACGTGAGAGAAACCCGAGAATGGGGCCAAACTTAAAATCCAGTTTCTACATATTTATAGTCGCCAGAAGCTCAAACTTTGAAAGATTGTTCTTCATTAATAAATGTAAATACTGTAATAACAAAATTTTCCTATATTTAAAATAAACTTCCTAAAATTATATTGACGCTTTCTTAGCAAAGCAAAATTGTAGCTGTATATTTTTTCATACTTAAACTGTACCATTAATCCAAAAGTAAGAAATTAAGATAACGGAAGGTTCAATTAGAGTACTTCTAGTGCTGCAAGGTCGATATGTTATTAATCTATTTTAAATTGCTTTCCAGACTAACCTATTAAAATATGAAAAATCAGACTTAGTTTATTATATTAATGTTTTTTTGGAAATTAAAAAAATATTTTAACAAATACGCATTATAAATGCTCATCCCACTATAGAACTCAATTTCACCAAAAAAAGTTACTAGGATCCTAAAGTCGTGGTAGGGCAGTACAGTAGATGTACCCACTGCTCTATACGAATTGTAGTACAACCTTTACGGTACGCGGTTCAGTACGGTATAAAAGTAAAATATTTTTTATTAATAGAATTAGTGTAGTTTTTCTAGTTTTTTTTGATATTTTATTCTTTAATAATTATTTTTTTTACAAATAGATTATTTTTAAATATGCTTGAATTTTCTGAAAAATAAAGACTGATATAAAATATATACAGGTTACATAAATACTGTTATTAATGAATTTATATGTTTATTTGGAAAAAAAGATGAGCTTGTATACATTTTCTGGTAATAAACAATGCCTATTAGCAGTTGCAATATAGCGAGCTCTCGAAAAAAAATATTTTGCTTGATACAGAGTTACATATATTTGCTAGATAACGTGAAGCTTAATTGGACACATTAGGAAATTTATTTATATTATTCCTTCACTATACCACTGGGTTTTTGTTAAGTGGGATAGATTTTATCATTTTGTAAGTCATAATTATTTTTTCTATTTATTTTGTAAAGTTTTGTATTTCTTTTGACTCAGATTTTTAGGTATCACCTAATATTTCTGCCATAAAAGTTTTGTAGTAGGCGGGGATCTTTCATCTATTTCACCCGGAGGATGGAGTTTTATCGAATTTATTTCTTCATAATTTGATTAATAGATCTGTTTAATAAAAATTAATAAATACATAAATTATTTCTTATATAAAAGGGTGCTGATGGGATAAAATCTTACCTCACTATCTAAATCTATTAATTTGTTGATCAAAAATAAAATTTTATATTATATATATATAACAATTACTAGAATTAAATAAAGTTCTATACTACTAAAATATCCATTTTAATTTTAAGTTGCTAAACATCACATCGTTAACTTCCCAAATATATTTTTTTCTTACGATATTATCCATTTATATTGATTTATGTTTGAACACATATGTATATATTCATAGTGGTACGTATATTAATGTACACTACAAATGAAGACGGATCAGATTAAAACCCAATAAATTTACGTGTACTTCAACTCAACAATAAAATATTTATAATTTCTACTTAAAGAGTGAATTATGTAACATTTAATTATATACCGTTGGTTAAAATGGAAGGTCATGCGATAAAAGTAATAATAATAACCAGGAATGATTTTATCAATATATTTTTCTGTTTATCTTATACTAAACTACATATAATATATATATAAGGACGTATGGACAACTTTGGATTTTTTTAAGAAGGGTTGCAGACTTAGAAATGAGTCCAACACTTGCGACTTTACTTGATCAAATAATCAAAGGCTCGTGACTTAACTAAGGCTCAAAGGTCATCTTTTTTTTTTTTACTAGATATTAAGTATTCTTTAAAATACATTTATTTTCTGAGGACTTGAAGGGGACTCAATGAAAATATTCAAGAACTAAAACTAGACTTGATAAAAATATTAAAAGACTTGGTCTTGTGTTCAAGACTTAAAAGCAACTTGAACATGCAGTTTAAAAACTTTAAGCCACCTCCGTAATTCTGTGTAAAAATAATATTTCTTAAGAGATATTAACCTTTCATACTCATCTATAAGATGTTATTTCAAAAATTGACGTCACTGGCCCATTCATGACAGAATTTTATGATGTTTGGTACTGAAGCTCATACTAATTAAAACAATATCTCAAAACTAGTTTTGATATTTATAGTAATAGTTTAAAATAATACGTGTAGTAAAAGTAAATCAATTATTTTTCAAATAAGTGACTTTAGTAATATGCATCTCACCTTCTATAAGTGCAATCAGTTTACTCTAAATTGCAATAGAAAGATAAAATTTTGTACTAAAAAAACTTGTTAATAGTTTTGAGATTTTTTGGCTCAGTATCGTTTGAGTGCACTTCAAAGATGGACATCAGCAAACAGAAAAAATACGCCATATTTTACGGTTTTAAAGGCTAAAACGTATGTAACACCCAATCACACGCAATTTTGGTTTTATCGATTCTGTTCCAGTAATTTTGATTTCAAAAATGCAAATCGCTTTGGAAGGCCATTTTTTCAAGATTGTAGTTTTTTTTTTTTTTTTTTAAATACATTAAAAATAATGAATTTCTTCTAACTACACCTATGATAATTATTTTATGCTTGAATAATTAAATGCAATTCTTCTCTCTCTATTTTTTGTTGTTGAACATAAAGAGACATTTGATATAATTTCTAAGAACAAGTTGATTTTTTTATCATTATAAAAATTCGTCATTCTCAATGTATGGGCAAAATCAATTCTTATTTTTCAATTTAAAGTAATTTTTTCTATGTTTAGCAGCCAAATAGAGTGTATTTTGTATTTTATTTTACTTTATTTTTATCTTGGGAAATAATTGTGACCGAAGTTATAGTATAACCTCGTATAATTTTTGAAGCTTGATGAATTCTGATTTATATTTTAATCAATTTACCTCCAGCCTTAATAACAGTCTGTATACGAGGCCAAAAATGCGAGCAGTCCTTCTCCACTTGTTCTTTTGGTTAATCCTTGCATTCATTCTTGATCCGACTTATAAATTCGTCTTTGGCGTTGCATAAGTTTCAGTTGGTTTGTTGTTCGATTGCACCACACACAAAAATATATCCATCAGATTCACGAGCTTGGAGACCAAAAGTCTGACGAGATGAAGTCCTAAAAATTGTTTTGAATATATTTGATAATTTTTTTCGAGGTGTGACAGAGAGTAAAGTCTTTTTGCTAAATATAAGTCATCTCATATGCAATAATGTCGATTCAGGGCCTCACCTTGGCCTCTATCACATACAAAAAGCTATCAGTGTTGACCCTGATCCCTTGGGGTCCACATGTGAAGGCATTACAACTTTTGATCTCAGTCTTTATTGATGGTCCCTCAAAATCCCCTTCAGACACCTAAAATTTCCTCCTAACCTTGCGAACGAAGGTCCCACTGAGTTTCAGACTTCGATTTAGTTATGTTGTTGCTCCTGACGCAGATTCCAAGGAGGGCTCCTTCCTTTTCCAATTATTTGGTACAACAAATATTTCAATTGATTCTATCTGGTGCAAGTTTGAACAAGCTATATAACAAAAAAAAAGTCAGCTGCCTAAGTGCCCATGTTTGCCCAAGAGCGCGCCAAAGGGACGCCATTGATAGGTTGTTAATCCTGTATATACGATTATGTATAGGGTAATAAAAACATTAATTATGAAGAAATAAGATCATTAAATATATGATCATAAAATAAAATTTAATTAACAGTATTAGACGGATATATTATATAAAGGCATTTGAAATCAATTGATCCATTTCAAAGAATGGATAAAAAAGTAAAAAAAGTTATAAACAAAAAAAAAATTGTCATTAAAATATTAATATTTATTTATAACTTATAACAATAACTATTTTTTTTATTTTTCACTTATCCAAAAATTGTGCTTTTATATGAAGGGAGTCTACAGATAGGCCTGTTCCATACGCCGTAAACGTAGAACATTTGCATGGTTATGATTAATTTTGTATCATTCCTTAATTATTCGGTACAGACCAGTTCCTGGAACTGATCTTTAAAACTGTCAGTCCTTCAGACTGTCAGTATAAAACTGATTAAAAATAAAGAAATATAGTTGAGTTACGGCATTACGGACCGAACTTTATAAGTTTTTACAACTAATATGAAGGACTGAACTATACCAGAGTGAGAGTGAACTGGACGAGACTGCAGTCTTTAATTCTAAAATAGGACTGATACAAGACTAGTTATGGTCCTTTTTTGAAAAGGAGGAAGCCAATTTTAAAGAAAGGGTATTTTTATGTGGGAAAAAATCCAAAAAGTTCTTCTGACTTCATTTTATATATTAAAAGGGATTTCTATTCAAAGTAACTAATCTCAACGATGAAGTTTATACAAAAATCCTGAAAAAAACAACACTAAGATTTCTAAATATTTTTCATTAAAACTTTAAAATCATTGAATAATATTGTAATGCCACACTTTTAATTTCTAAACATTTCTCAAAGTTGGAGTTTATTCGACTTATTGTAGCGCAATCTTTCATTTTTTTTATTTATTTATTTTTTTTATTTTGCAACAATAAAAGAATGAATAATCAAACATTAGTTTAGTTTCAATTTCCTCAAAAAATGTATGATAAATTTGCTTTAAACTCTCAAAATCGTTTAATTTAGACATCAAAATATATTGAGCAACTTTTTTAAGTTTTTGCAACTATTTTGAAAATTAATATTATGTTTTGACTAGCGTTAATCTAGTCAAGTGACTAGGGTTTGATGGAGAGTTAAAATGTGAGACCTTCTTCAACTCGGCGTAGAATTGAAGATCGATATCGTATTAATCCCAGTCTATATGTCATTCCTATATAAAGAGTCAAAATGTGTATAAATTTCTTTCTTCTTAAGACTTTTTCTTCTGATCTAATCAAACGTCAGTATTTCCTCGTTAATTTTTGATATATTGCATTTTTATAAACTGGCAGTTCATATTTTATGCAAGTTTGGTTATGGCTTTATCATTTTTTTCCCCCCAACAGCAAGGTTTTAATTCATAATTATTTATATAAATATACAAATAAAAAAATATACATAGAAGAAAAATTGCGTTTGTAAAAACAAAATTCAAAATTATAGTTAAAAATTAATTTCCATTAATAGACCTAAAAATCAAATAACAATCATATTCACACATACACTATTAGAATATAAAAACCGACTAAGAAATGTATTAATAAACCTTTTCAAAAAGGTATAAGACATGAAATGATAAGAAAAGAAAAACAAAAAAATCATTCTACAATAACTATCATACACTCAGACATAATTTTTGATTGTAATGTTTTCTAAACTGGCTTATCATAAAAATTAAAAGTTTTGAAATGTCTTGCAGAGATTGATGGATAAAATTTCACTAAACTTGCGCCAAAAACCTAATTTTTTTACGTGCAAATGTGGGATTATGATAGAAAATATTAAATATCTTACTACTGCTGAGATCATTATTCTTCAAATACCGTATAACTCGATAATTTTTTCTTCAGTTAATTTAAGTGCCACATAAGCATTGCCACTAATGATGCCTACATTGAATGTCTTTTCTTCCTCAGTATTATTTAACTGTCTAGAAGTAGGCCAAAGAACATTGTAGCTTTTAAAACATTGGACTACATTTCCTTCAAATTCAACACTAAAAACTTATTGACTATTCACATAGAGAGACAATACAGAAAAGGCGTGCAGTGTATTATTAAACATTTTCCCACAGTCTTTGCATTGCTTAATATAACTTATGATATCATTCAATATTTGTTACTGAGACGTGAATTTACTCCAGTCATGAATTCATTTCACTGAACACAGTATTTTCTTCGCCCAAATTACTGACATATCTAGTAATGATATATACTTTTAAAAAATGGTTCCCGGTTCTGCAGCTTATGAATTTATCCCTTTATTCAAAATTATCATTTTTCTGATGTAACATTAATGCAATTTTTAAACACAGATAACTTTTATGAAGTTAACTTTGTTCAATTATGAAAAAAGTAGAATCTAAACATCCGTTGTCAACCATATAAGATTTACTGGAAATTTAAAATATGTGCAAAATACGGACTTAGTAAAACAGTATTGTTTCACTTAATATGAACAAAAGTGGTTCCGATATCGAATGGCTACATCCTGACTCTACACTTAATTATCAGTATTAGAAAATAAGTAATCGGCGATTAAAAATTCAGAACACCTTTCCTGCCTATGCCTATCCGTGCGGAAATTAAGAGTAGAGATGATGTTTGGAATTTGTATAATTTTTTTCAAAAATGAAATTAATGTTTTGACCAAAATAACATCTAAACACTTCATGTTACAACAAAATTTATGATACAAGAAATTTAGCTTGTGAGTGTGCTCTTGCTCGTATTTTAAAGCAATCAGAAGGGCAACGTGTTTGCCGAATGAAAGGAAGGATCAATGGAATGTAATGAAATAGTAAAGCGTTGAAATTTTTTAAAACTATTTTATTTTTATTTTGTTATTCTTTATGAATGACAAAAAATATATGTATGTTGATGGTAACAAGTCAACATCATTTCATATTAAGAACTTTGTTATTTTAGAAGATTTTTTAATAATGTGCTACATAAAAAAAGTTGAAATATACATTTAAATTATAAGGAAGTAAATTTGGGTTTTATTAGACCTTTTTAATATGATAAAGCTGTATCTTTCTGTTAATGTGATGTAACACACATCAAATATTAAATTTCAAACATTTATTCAGGAACATTCACACAATAGCTTCGGACATGTATGTAATACAAGTTACATACATTTATACGTACAAATACGGAAGATATTATTACTAAATAAACATGAAACATAGAATGTTATCTGTTAGATGTTTCATCCTTGCAACATTGATATTTTTTATTTTTTCATTTCATTGTTTCCAAGAATATTATTAGTAAATACATACGGGGTGAGTACGATTTTTTTAATCATAACATAAACTTTAAATGCTTAAAAATTATTTAATAAGCGTATCACAAGTGTTATAAATTATAAGCATTTTGGGCATGTTGAAAAAGAAACTGAAAATAAAAATGGTAACCCTGACAATATGAAAAATGTATTAGATGTCATGACGTTTGATTATAATACTTGTGAGCAGCTATACCTGTAAGGAAGTCCCAATCCGCATCACATATGGATATATGAAGGAATAACTCCCTTTTCGATCATCAATTCAACGAAAACTCCTCCTAACAAGTACTCAAAGTTACTCCCAGTCATTCAAGTGCACACTCACTAGTGATTACTTTGTAACTAAATGTTCTCTTCTCAAGAATTAATGAACTCTGATAACATGTTAAAAAATATATGCAAACATATATATATTCAGGTTGCTAAAAACACCAAAACTTGCACGCTAACAAATGCTTAGGATTTACAACCCCACGTAGCACATAATATTGACAAATATAATGAGAGCAAAATAATACATAGATAAAAACAACAATCCGTATCAGGCAAAAACATATGGAGGAATAACTCCACTTTCGATCTTCAATCCAACAAGAACTTACACTTATAACTTCCCAACGAATCCCTCAAGTTACTCTCCGTTATTCATGAGCACTCGTACTAGTGATTACCATATAACATTACTTAGATGTTCTTTCTCAAATAGTAAAAGTCGAAGGTAGCAGGTTTACAAAGTAAAGAAAAACAAAAACACTACTGTTTAGGTCGCAAACAACAACAAAACTTGCACGCTAAAAATACTCTAGATTTACAACTCTATTACAATGAAATTGATAAACATAGTAGTAGACAAAACCAACATTTATGGGCAACAGAATGCCCGAAATTTTACTACAAACTTAGATGAAATGATAGTATTTACTGGAAGGAACTATATTATGTTTATAAATAAGCTACCCACCATTGCAAAATTTTGAAGACACGCCAATGTAATTGAGGGTAAAGGTATTCAAAAACTTTTGGTTCCAAATTGTAGATAATTGAAATAGTTTATTATAGAAAAATCTCTAAGGGATTCGTCATGATGTGACTTGATCTATGGAAGAATGGTACTTATACCTCAGCACATCTTGAAAGTAGTACATATAATTTCATATTTTCTCTCATCACTTGAAGAAGTAAGGGTATTTACAATCCGCTTCTATTTTTGTGCTGATATTATATGTTTGCTTATTGGTTGTGGTGAAAAAATGGGTAGAACTGTTTTTGATACCTTTTTACTAAAAATTTATAACAAGAAAAGGGCAATTCACATGCACTTATAAGGGAGGGGCGGGGGGGGTAACAGGTATTTAGTTGTAAGGAGGCTCACTTGGAAAAAAATTGAAAAGTTTTTGAATATAAGATTATTTTATAAAGAAAATTTTTGTTACATTAATTTAGGGAGTTTTATTATCCGCAGTAAAATATTTTTAAGCAATACGAATTTATTATGGCGCCGTTTTAGATTCGTCAATACTCATGTTTCTCTATAGTACCATTATAACAAACAATATAATGGTAACATAAAACACTCAAGACCATTACTTGAACCAGATTATTACTTTGGAAGATACATTAAATCCTGAATATTGATTTTGCAAGATAAAAGTAGTATTTGATATATTTTTATCACAAAATATGGAAAAAATTAATTGGACATTTCTGCAGACGCACTCCGTAATTATATATTCCTAGAGTTACAAATGAATAAACCAATTCTTTCTTTGAAGCATCTTTTTTATAATTATCTTCTTTTTTTTTTGGGTATTTGTTTTATTCTATTTTTTCGTTAACGTCATTTTCCAATTTAAAAAAATGTATTAATGGATTCATCATCCGATTGTTTAATACTTTTTTATAGATTTCATGTTCGTGTATTATGAAATAAATCATATATAGACAAGAGAAATAACAAATACCTATACAGTTAAACCTTCTCTGATGACTACCTGTTTTATGGGTTTCATTGTGCTCACTAAGCGAGTATATCCCATTTTTAAGTTTAATCCATAAGTTTTTCCTTTATAAGTACCAAAACTACAAAAGCTTAAAATGCAACTCTTTTTGATATACAAGTAAATTAAAGTTTTTGAAAAGATATTCGTCATTTATAAGTACAAAAATGGCCATATTTAGATAGTTTGTATACATATGTTAGGTCTATTTGTAAGATTAGGGTAAAATATATTCTTGTGTTAATGTTACTTAATTAATAATGCAAAAAAATGATTTTCATTTTCTATGCCTAAAATCCTTGTAGTTTCATTTGTACACTGAATGTAGGTATTATTTTCCATTCACTAGTGCAACAGTTACTAATCCTTCTGGTGATCTGACCCCTTGATAACATTAGCCATGTTGCAGTGATCTCAAGAACAAAATTAGTTGGGTTAATCCTCCTTCACTGCATTTTTGGAGCCAACTAGGGTATTTAATTAATTTAACTTCTAAATATCTGAAAATTTATAGACACAATGTTTTTTTATTTATACATGTTCAATAATTGAATCATAATAATTTTGTCAAAACAATAATATCTTATATTTTATCTCCAAAAAAGTTTGAAAACCAAAAGAGTGTTTGCTTCTTTCTTGACAGATTTGAAATCCTTGATGCAGTTTTTGCAAGAGTATAAAACAGTTCATCTTCTGTGACAAGTCTTTCCAGTATTTAGATTTGATAAACAATAATTTTTTAAAGTCTGTTTAAGTCTTTCAGCAAGGGTGATATTGAGTAAACTGGAAAATTAATTTATATCCAATTATGCCCTCGCTAAATATTTTTCTTTATTCCCTTATTATCATAGCTACCCGCAGTGAATCCAATAAAACACCATGACAGCTAAGCTGTTGTTCTCCAAAATTATATTTAAATAGTCAGGGTTAGCAAGTTATTATTAGTATTTTTTTGCATACCGGCAGCTCATATTTTCTAGAACTCCCTCTATGAACCATTCCACAAAAGTATAGCTATTTTATTTATCCTTACATAACTCTGCTTGAGTTATGCATCAGATCATAAATCAAAATGGATTATTCATTTTGTGTCTATGTCGATAAAATATGAACCATATTATGTACATTTATTGAACAGTTATTGCCATTAAAGTCAAAGACTCTGAGGAAGAAGAAAAACAAGACATTCTTTATATTTAATTGCTTCAAATAAAATAAAAAAATATCAAATTACAGTAATTGTGGTTCATTGATTGATATAAACAAAACAATTGAATCTATTATGATCCTTATATAAATACATACTGCTGTTAAGAGCCTCCAGTTCTTCCTTGAATAATATTTCAATATGAATGCAAATAAAAATAAATGTAAACCTAGTCACTAGAAGCACTTAATATGTGCATACTATGTAAAAAAATATTATTTAAATCAAAATAATCTCTAAAACTCTCGTCTATTTCCTTATTCTGTCACCATCAGCTCATAAAATAATGAGTAACATTCTTACAGAAAGAGACGCAGGAATTACACAAGTTGTCAGGATTCATTTCAAACCACAACAACTTTTTTCATTTACTAAATACCTCCATTACCCTTTTTATATTTCTTATACGAATAGGTGAGCTTGTTCCCCGAATATCAGTCTATAAAATTCCCGCATATTACCTCCAAAAATAAGTACTCGGAGAGTAGTTACTTGCAATTTAAACATAACTGCAATACTGACAGCCATAACGTTGTTATTTTTCATTATGCGGAGGGAGGGGGCTCAGCCCCAAAAATTATCAACAATAATATGTAAACTAGCAGAGAGTGCCGAAACAATTAACAAAGGTAGGAGAAAAGGAAACAGAGAGAGAATGATGTAGAATTCTACAGATGGAGAAGAGATGAGGAGAGACACATAGAAGGGAAATGATTTTTTTTTTTAAATTCCTTTACTTGGTCAGATGGAGTTGCACTGATTAAATATAAGTTAACATTATAGTAATACAATTACTCCGATTGACTTAGGAATCGTCTTTGAAATCCATATGCATTAAGTATATTTCCTTCTCTAGGAATGACAGAGTATCAAACCTACACACATTGAGTTCATGAGAATAATTTCTGCTGAGCGCGCTTTCCATTGAGCTACGTCGTTCAATGAAACGATATTTTATTTTGGTCAAATCACAGTCTCTTAATGACCTCGGATGCCCAAAAAAATATCATAGGAAATTGCATTGTTATTTTATAAGTATACTTGCTAAATTATAGACTAATCTGTTCGACGGGTTTGGATTATATTTGTGTTAAGATAACACCAAAAACGGACTTATAAATATTTTAAGATATGATAAAAAATTTGGAGAACTTTACTAACTTTTTGAGGGGCATGATCCAAAAAGGGTCTAGTGACGCCACTGCCGTCAGCTTTTTTCTATTCAATACTGTGACCATCAGCTGTTACTATGGCAGTTACAGAAAAAGACAAGGGCCGTACGAATGAAGTCTGTATCCATTTCAATCCAAATCTGGTGAACAGCTGCCTTTATTGACTCTAAGCCTCCATGACATTCTCTACATGCATTCATCTTAACCTGTAATCGTTCTTGGCTCCATTAAAATTCTATGAATTTTGATAAATAGCTGATATTTTATAGATATTACATAGCACCGGAATTTTTAAAATTAGTCACATTTATCCTCAAACTTTTGAATTGTATTGTGTATGATTTTTTAGTTTTCACTCAGTATAATATATATTAGCATACCAGGTGTTCAAAAGTATTTGAACACTTTGATTGTACTACAAATAACCATGCACAACAGATCCGAATGATGTCGCACAGAAAAATCTACAAAAAAATTTTTTGTTTAGACATTATGAAGATTATTATTTATGAATTTAATTTCCACTAGTTTCAATAACACCCTCCAGATAAAGTCGGAAAGCAGTGCATACTTTAGCCTTAGCAATATAAGTCCTGGGCATCCTCCTCCAATGGGACTTCAACGAGGCTTCAAGCTTAGTGATGTTACTGAGGAAGACTCTACAGGCTTTTGACTCGATATGCCACCATATAGAAAAGTACAAAGAATTTAGATCAGAGACCGAGGAAGCCGAAAATCTTTGGGCCAGAAATTAAAGTTATCTTGGTTCATATTTAATTGGATTAATTGGCCAATCCCTCATACTTTTTCAATCCTCATCAAGCGTTTATACCTTGAATTAATGTCAGAGTTGCTATGATCGATGCAGACCAATGTAACTATCTCCAACCTTTTTATCAATAATTAACACATAACAATGTTGCACCACTTTTTCTTTACCTAAGAAATCCAACTTCAGCAAAACTTCTTAAATTGTTGTCATTTAGATGGTCAAAGACTTTTCGAACGCCCGGTATATGTAAATTCAACAGATTCCTACGCAAAACCTTTTTTCTCCTATGTCATAACTTATAGTACTATATATGTATGTATATATACATATTTGTTTGTGGAAGTTAGTCAAACAGCATACATAAAATCCCACAAAGATTATATGGTATATCCATGACCATTTCCTCAATGTCCATAACTAAAGTTATTCTTCTCAGTAAGGTATTATCAAACAACAACAAAGTACTCGTATGAACAAAAGGGGGAAAAAATAATCAAAAAACTAATAGATCATTCTTCTTTTTTTTTCTTTTTTCTTTTTTTGAAAATGTGAAGTAACGATGGTTCTTGACATTTATAGAATGGCCAAACTGTAAATGCTATACGTAGGAAAGATAGTTGCAACACTTTAGGGGTTTGATTCAATTGTTCGGTGCTTGTGGACCCAGCCATTACAAAATTTAACATAGTATGTATATTAGGACTGGTACGGTTCTACCACGGTTCAGTTCGGTACGTTTTTCCCCTCGGTACGATACGTATATACATCATCACATATTAAATATTTTGATATATTAATATACTATTTTTTAATGTAAACCTGAAGAAGTCAATTCGACAATACTCCATCCTCCGAGTGAAAAAAATGATAGATTGTCGCCTAATAAAAAACCTTTCATGGCAGAAATATTCTGTGATACTTAAAAATCTAAGTCAAAAGAAATAGGAAATGGGAGAATGACTTATAAAATGCATCCCAGTTGAGGAAACCCCAGTGGTATGGTGGAGGGATAATTTAAATAAATTTCCAATGTTTCCAAGTTAGCAGAATGTTTAAATATTGTTTTTCTATCAAAAGTTTTTTTACAAAAATTGGCAAATATTTAAAAGTTTTGTCAAAGAGTAATCCTCTCTCTTCCTTCCAATAAAAATAATAATCACAGTAACGCCCCTGTTGAATTTTACAACTATTTTTATAGCCAACAACGGTTACGAAAGATAATAATTGAATTTGTGTAAAAAATTAAGGACATTTAACAAAATTATATATTTTATTAATAAATAACTAAACTTTTTATGATGTTTAACTATGAAGTCTCAGTGTACATTAAGGTTAGAATAAAATGTATATTAGTTATGGATAACTGAATAGTATAAATTCAAGAAATTTACTCTGAAAAACTACTTAAGGGCCCTGTTGGTCTTCCCTCCTCCATAATTACATTTTTGGATTCAAATAATATAATGAGTAGTTTGGCAAATATAATGTATGTCCCACAAAAGAAGTGATAGAGAATTTGTCATTTACTTTCAAGATCTTCAAAACCTTTTTTCCCCTCCCGTTTGTGAATGAAAAGTAGAGTACAGAAATGATCTTATGAAATATTTCTTTGTATTGAAAGGCCATGAAGGAATTAGCTTTTACAATTTTATATATCAATGCACCCCAAATATGAATAGAAATTATGAATAAACTTTGCAATTCATGTTCTTTTCTTTTCTTTTTGTTGATAAATATATTAGAAATTGCAAATTGCTTGCTTGGGTGTGGTTATAATCATGTGGACTGTAATTGAATAAAATGGTTGCATTCAATTATCTAGATTATTATATTTTAGTGATAAGCTTCTCGAGATACATTTTGGTGTCATTTTGACTCCTCAAAGTCTCGACTTTGGCTCTATCTCTCAAAACTTTGGTTTTATATTGGTATCATATAAGTACTTTTGATCTCTACACTTATAAATTTACACAGGTATATGTGGCCCATCAAAAGAAAATCAAGTTTGATATATTTTTAACAAAATTGAGTATCAACTACATTTGAATAATTCAACGAATTATCGTTAATTTAGGTCAACAAATTTACGCTTTTAAGGAGCTGTAAATTGAACTGAAAGTACCCTAAATTAATCAGTTACAATAAAAGATTTTATTTGATAAGGAAGACCCATATTTTGCAATGGAGATATAAAAAAATGTCGAAGAGTAAATGTGGGTCCAATAGTCCCAAGTGGCATTGTAATACTGGTTAAATTGTCCAGTATTTAAAGCGTTAATCCACAAAGGGGAGAACCTTTTCCATACGTCATGAGAGAAAATGAAAGGAAATTATAAATTGTCATCCTTTGTACTTGTTTAATAAAAAGCGACATCTTGCGTGGAAATGATATACTGGTACAACAAGGAATATATTAAATTAAAGAGAAACGTTTTGCAACTTTGTTTGTAAGCTTTAAATTAAAAAACTGCATGTCTATATAACTTAATATTGTAGTAGTAGGAATCTAATCCTATGAAGCTCTTTGTCTAACAACAAGTAATTAAGAACATCAATGACATTTTTTTAATGATAATGTTGTGATAAAATATAATTGGGTACAATTTTAAAACAATCTTACATAGATTGTTAGCATATCGTGAGAAAGTCTAAATAATTCCCAACTTAGAATAAAAATTTGTTGACATCTACTTACCTAAAAACCAAAAAAATTATTTCATACCATTCTAATTTTTTTTTATGACTGAGTGACGGACACATAAAAGATAATGAAGTCTCTGTGTGAGAGGAGATAAGAGAGAGGAGAATGGAGTACGTATATGGAAGTAGTTTTGTTGCCCATCAAAACAAAAGTAGGCTGGATTTTTTTCCTCAAACTTTAAGCTAGATGAAATATCCTGTATTCTTCGACGAATAAATTTTCGTCAATTTTAATCAACAAATTATTTTGATTTATCCTTTGGAGGTTCCGAAAATTCAAGTACAAGTAAAAATGAAAAAAATATAAATGGATTTACATATTTTAAACGTGGCTATACCAGATCCAAATAAAGTACTATAAATCAAATGAAGGTCTTAAAAAGTAAATATTTATCTAAGGTATCTACAAATTTGTTCTTACGTCACAAAAATTGTAGTAGAGCCCACAGTTCCAATAGTTGTGGTGGCGGCGACTGAACAAAAATATTTTAGAATTTTAGTTTCCAAAAAAGGTAACTTATTATTATTATTTTTTTTTACAATAGTTTTTAGTTGCTAATTTAATTTCACAATTTGGTTCTTATTCAATTTTAAAACAGTGCATTTGAATTCATCGTTTTAAATTATTTCAAAAAAGTATAGATATATTTTATTCGAGTAGTTTTATAAATCATTATATGTCTCAAATATCATATATTTTATTTATGTAATTTCTCTCAAATGAATAAAGTTTAAAATATGCGATTTTTATAAAAGGGATTTTTTTATAAAATTCGGATTTAGGCCTCGCACACGTGGCAAACCTCCTTTCCGTACGCAAACCCCCTGTACTAATCTCTCTAGGCATGTCTAGACGAAAGGTTGTGTACTTTTCATAACAGGAGTATCCTGTCCCTAGAGGCTTCCATCAAGAAGAAGTGGACCAAGATTGAGTCTGACTACATAGTCGAGGACTGCAAGGAGTTTAGGCCTCATATTGAGACAATTATTAGAGTGGAGGGCTGATAAATAGAATAAAACTTGTGTCAAGCACCATTTGCATGTTATTTTGTGAAGTAAATGCCCTCAAAAAACCTCTTGTTGAAATTTTACTCCAAGGTACATAAGATCAACCCAGTATTTGTAATTTATTTATAAAAAATAATAAAATTACTGTAAATTAGAGAAATATTTAGAATAAGCTGGCCGCTACCCAAAAGTGGTTCATAGGCTGATTGTACGGAACTGATCAAAAGTGTAAATATGGTTATTTGTTTTGTATATATGTTGATACTTAAGTTTTTATTAAAATATTTATAATGTCCCTAAAATAAACTATATTCAAATTTTACGTAAACTTCATCAAACTCATTCAAAATAATTTAAGGATATCATGTAGTCAAAAAGTTATTCTGTGTTATATACTCGTATATGATATACAAAAATAAATGATTTTGTTTAAGATTTTTTTGTTTTGTGATAGCTCACCACATAATAAGTACATTATACAAATCTATTGCATTCAAATAGTATGTCAAAAAATGTATAATTATCTCATTAGGATCATTTTTGATATCATTATTACCGCTTCTAACATATTTTGGCAACCGCTATATTATATATGCCTAGAAACAGTTTTAATTAGATTTTTATGAGAATAAATGGGTCATATATGTAAGCAGGCAACTATATTTTTTAGTCGACTATCTACCTACATACGTTTTTTATTTCATTTATAGAAATAATTCTTTGTTATTCATTTTGATGTCTAGGTATGATGTAAATTACTACATTGTCTTTAGATGACAATAAGAATGGCTGATGGAATGCATACCTCCATAACTATTCACGGTTCAATTAAATCGTCAAAATAATTAAGAAAATTAATTTTAAGAACAAGATTATTAATTAAAGTACATTTATTTAAGTCATATTGTCATATTTGCAGTATTGTCAGTATTAATAATCAAACAATTTTGATATTAGAAATGCACCGATAAGTAATTCAACTAACTACCAATTATCTTGCAGCTGTGCTAATCGGCCAACTATTTATCACTAAGATTTGTTTATTAAATTTTATATGTGAAATTTAATTTTTCATAATTTTATCCCCAATTTTCTTCTTTTTTTTTTTGTCAAAAGCTATGCATTTTAGAAATTATCCTCAAAATTTTAATTTTTTTCCATGCCCCTTCCTAAATATAGTCCTGAAATCTGCATATTAACATACTGCCAACAAAATATTTGCTTTAAAAATTACTTAACATTTTATTACAAATACTCTAATTTAACACATAAAAATATACAATTTATATTTTTAAAGATGTCACTTATTCTACTTAAAATTAAATATCCATGAACATAAATAAACCACTTTTATAAATTAACAACTCAATTAATACATACAGTTGTATATAGTTATGTGCTTAGTAATATGAAGACAGGTGCAAGGAGATACCTACTATATGTTTGTTTTATAAACTTTTTTAATGAGTTAAGCACGTATTAATACTCCTACTAATTGTCAATATCATTGGCTAGGAGTGATTAAAAGGGATTAGGAATTATTTCTGGGTAGAGTTTTTAACATTATATTTAACTACAAGATACATTTAAGTGAACCTTATGAACAAAGTCGAGGAAATTTTTAAAATAGTACCAAAAACTATAAAAATCACATTTTAGGGTTTTTGAAGTTATCTTATAATATTTTCTAATGGATATCTATTTATCTCAGTTAATGAGCATACTTTTAATAATACAGTTAGTGAACTGAGTGAAAAAAGAAACCCCGTTAATTAACTTATTTAATGACATGATAAACATTTAAACAGTTTTATTAATTACATTGACTAAATTTTTGTATTATTTTTTACATTATGTCATCTATTTTAAACTTGTAAATATCAAAAAATTACCAAAAATACTCCAGTTCAAAAATAATCTTGAGTTTAGAGTTTCAACAGGTATAATTTGTTAATCATAAAGAAAAAAGCTCGAATAATATAATTTTGTAGATAACATTGTACGCCTCAGTCCTCATATTCAAAAAAAAAAAAAAAAAGAATCTAACAAATCAAAATGAAGGACTTAAAAACAAAAGATTAATTAAACTAACTAAACCTCGATTAAAAATGGCTGATTTACATATTAATAATTATTGTGATAAATAAAGAATTTCATATTAATTTAATTTGTTAGATCATATAAAATACATTAACAATTAAATATATATTTAAAGGAATAATAACCCAGTTTATAAAACTCGTGGTGTATAATATCCCAGTTTGGTAAGGGAGGGTTAAGATGAATATTTAAAGGTGTTTAAATATTGAGATTTTTGAGAGTCTCAAAACATTCTTTGGAAGATTTTTTCTTTAAAAAAAAGCAGAATCGATTTTTTTAAATGAAAAAAAGGAAAAGGAACCTACACCCCTTGCCACAGGCCCCAATTACAGTAAATCTGGCCTTCCCCAGAATGCATGTATCGAAAAATGTATCTCATAAAAAATTAGAAACATTAGTGGAAGATTAATAAAACATGACTTGTTTTTATGTTAGTTCCTAACAGATTGATGTATATATTTTGTATGTTAGTATCTACGCTCAACTCCAAGACTTTTAAAAGCAAGACAAGACATAATGTAATTAACCATTGATATTGTATCATAAAACAGGTAAGACAATTAAGACGTCTCAAGAATACATATATATACGTAATTATACCCAACATATGTTCCATAGATAATGCGGAGATACTTAAATTGTAAAACACTCACATAAAAGTAAGTACAAACAACACATACGATATTTGATCCAAATTACTGTAGGTAGTATTAACTTTGAAAAGAGATCAAGGAAATACATATCCATGGTCATGGTGTTTGGACCTTACTATTAAAGTCATTAGTTAACTCAAGGTTGGCTCAAATACATATACATAGTAAGAATATATACTAGTGATTTTACATATCCTTAAACGGACGTCGAGGGTTCGGAAAGGTTATTTGCTCTAACAGTTCCAGATTCTTAACAGATCATTTTCTAAATTTTAAAGGTTCTGATCTGGTTTGAACTAGGTTTTTTATTAGGCCAAGATATTTAGATAGAAAATGTATCCGAGACTCTGTTTATTTGAAAAAAAAGAAGATCAAAAAGCCCCAGCCAATTTTGTGAAGTAATTAATATAAATGTTGCAAATAAAAGAAAAAGAGCACTATGTAGCCGCTATCGAGTTCGTCGAGAGTCTGATGTGATAGACTGCCATACATTAAACTTATCTCATTTTTGACATATTTGATTAGAACGGTTGAAAAAAGGATGACTAATATACCTTGTCTCTAAGTATCTTGGATTAGGCTAGAGACCTGGTTATTTTTTACTTTTTTGTAAAAATAGTAGGACCATCGTAATAAAAGGTACAAGTAGGATGCATTAGAGGGAAGCCAGTCCTTTCGCTATTGGTAGTTCCCTAGAGTAACATCTTCAGAGGGAGGGGGGGGGGGACAAAAAACTTTTGTTATTTTTCTCTTATTTCGATAAGTTAAATTTTATATTTTATCTAAGATGTCAAAAAGTCGTAAGCCACCGCTAGGTAGAGGGTGTTTTGGGGTGTTCCCTTTTATCAAGAGGGAGGAGATCACAAATTGTATGGTTCACTGCTTAGTTCATGTTACAAGAACTAGCTCTTTTACGTATTTTGAAAAAGGCTAACTTTCTTTCCTCTGTTGATCGGTTTGTGAACCATTCTAGTCTTGCGATCCAAGACATCACTAAAATGTACCTACATTGTACATTTTTGAAGACTTAATAGACATGAAATATGTAAGTATTCATGCAAATATTGCAATTTGAGTCTTTGTGTAGGTTGCAAGCTCAGCAAGACTAATAGCATGTAGGTACTTACATATGTAGATAATACAATAAATTATAGATTCGATGTGTTGACTAAGTCAATTTTAACATATGTTTTAATTAACTCAAGTTCTTTTTTTTTTTTTTGGAAGCAAAATTTGTAATATAAATATTTTAATGACATATGGACAGTTATTCAAAAATATCTATTATATATTCACGCAAATATACCATCTATAGGTGGCGAGATACCATCACCAAAAATTACAATGAAAACACGTTTATTTAGTAATGTTTGTTCTAAAAATGTAATGATTTATTTTGATTCCAAAAACTTACTCCGTTAGGGATTCCTTAAAAAGATGACCAAGCAATTTACTTTTTTTTACTAAGTAGTCTATGAGAAGGCTTTTGGAATATGGATACTCAATTACAAATTAAGCAGCCTCAATGAACCCATTCTTTAAATTGGCTAATAACACGGAGAATTCTACAAAGGGACGAAACATAAAGAAAGAAATACATACGGGCTACAAGATGCACGAATGATTGACCAAAGATATTAGCTGAAAAAATAGGTATAACATGAAATCACATTTGTTTTTTATTTCCGACATTAATAATCTGAAATTCCAGCTAAAGAACTCTGGTTGTGTAATAAAAAGTTAAATAATCAATATTTTACCTTTAGCTGACGTTGAAGTTGTAATAAACCTTTACACCTAGAAACAAAACAATTTATAGTAATACCTTTACCTATGATTTTAATTTGTTCATTGATGAAGCTCTTAAGTCAAAGTAATTTATTCTATACTAAATAAGTTTTAGAAAAAAAACATTAAGTGGATCTTGCGATCCATATTGAAAAATTGTACGTTGTGGCTTTCTTGTCTTAAGATATTCATGTATCTTTGTTTGTAACTTTTGCTATAGAGTAATTTTATAGCTGCAAATGGAATATTTCATTCTACAGCACGCTTGCTATGCGAAATTGCTAATCGTCTCTATATAATTTTTTCTCTATGTGATCAAAAAATTGTTAGATTCTCTAGGAAAAACGATAAAGGAGTTTTATCTCATAAGTGATAGGGAAAAAAGCTTTATCATAGCCAAGGAAATCAGCTAAAGCTTATAGTAGGTTTTCATCATTTTGTTTTATAGCATTAGAATTTTTAAATAAATATCAACAATTCTTAAGTATGTTTGTGACAGATCTCGATTTTCTACATTACTAGTCTTTTTTTTAATGTTCTGTACATTTATTTGATTTGCATGGATTAGCTATTTTAATTAATCTGTGAACAGTTATCTCCAATTTAATAAAAAATAGTGCTATATTAGATAAAAATCGATATTTCATAAATTTAAAATACATAGTATTTAAAATTTCCAGATTTTACAAACATATTATCCTTTTTTTTCCAACTTCTACTTTATTTCGGGCCTTTGTCACAATTTTATGTATCTCCATGTTTTAAATTATTTTAATCATAGGTCCTTTAATTTACTGTATTCTTTATTGAATCATTCAATCTTCATGTAGTTGTAGATAAGGCCTAAACAAACAAACAAAAGATTTACATAATACAAAGGCTTTATTTATTTACCAATTCACAGATGTATCTTTTAGTATATAAAATTGTACAAACAAAGAATATTTTCAAAGGTTGACAATCTCTATCCCTTAGTGTTCTTCTAGTTGATATCAAAATATAACCCTTTTTCCTCGCCAAATTATTGAATGTGCCATGGATTTTCGAAGAATCTTTAAATTTTCATGTCGTTGTTTCTTTAAAAAAAGTGATTCAAATTTATATTTAAAATTGTTAATTACTCATGTCATTCACTTACTATCATAATGAATTGATGTGAATCCTTTCGAATGATATTTACCTACTACAATTTAATAAATTTTGAGTTTCACGATACCTTATAGTTTTTTTATGAATATGTGAAGAAATAGTTTATATTTCAGGGTTAACTCAGTGACATTAAAAAAAATAGAAGTACATGTATATTTGATATACTTGAGCTAAATGTGGTTTGACATTGAATTTATGAAACTTTTTGTAGGACTAAACATCTTTTTTTACTATTTTTCAGGGATATTATTATATAAATAGCGCACATCACATACAAGGGTGTAATTTAATTTTAATTGTTATCTTAGAAAGAGATAGAACTGGATAGTCTTCAATAAAGGGGTTTTTCGATCGCTAATGATAGTTTTCAAACAGTTAAAGTCACATATAATTACATTGTTTTCTATCAACAGTGTTTGTTTAAAAGTTATTAATATAACCAATCACGTATTGATATTAGTGTTGTTCGATATACGGGTAATATAGTAGTACCAGGGTTATAAAGTATTTAAAACGATACTATTCTAAATTGATCATAAAATTGATCTTTGCAGGCCATTACGTCATAATAAATGGTCCCACCCACAACGTAAGACCCCAGTTTTCGGAGCTACCCTATATGTCATATTTAAGTTAAGACTGAAGATCGTTCGTTTAAAATTGATTAAAAACTAGTTCGCGACGACAATTAAAACAAAATTAAGTTTATGTCCAATGAATTATAATTAAAATCGACATTTTTTATCCAATATGGCCTCCTTCAGCCTCAACTACTACTATTCCAGACAAGAATCCTGCGAATACGACAGTAAGCGTATGCTTATAACGTTAATTATCCTTAAGTAGGATAAAATTATAAAAACAAAAATAACGACATTTTTTGGAAATTACCAATATTGTAATAATAATTTTCAAAGTTTCAAATATATTTGTTTTTTTTTTAATATTGGCTCAACATGAATGAGGTTACAAAATCAATTATAATAATCATTGAATATATTCACCTACTATTAGTTATGACCTTAAATATTATTTTTAATCAAGTTACACCAAACTAATGTAGCATAAACAATTCAACCGAGTCTATAATTTAATTATAGACCGATATAATTAATTTCATTCCACAAAAATATATGTAAATGTGAAATAGTCTGCTGATTTTCCTTAAATAACCTTCAAAATTTATATAATGTTATTAAGGATCGAAATGAATATGGTAATATCATCACTATTCAATATTCATAGGGATGTCTCCGTCACAACTCTTGTTCAACCCTTTTTAAATCATTAGGACACGTCCAAATCGGACACTTCAGCCATCCCATGTAACAAACTATGCTTTAAGGAATATTTATAAACATCAGCTAATGATTTTTATCGTCAACTACGCATCCTTCATGTATTTAGCCCCTTTATTGATTTAAAAAAAAAGTCAATTCTGCATGACTTAATAAAAAATGGAATACGTCATGATGGGGAAAAATTGTACATTTGGATTGTCCCAGATAGTAGAGTGACCATATTTAGATTTATAAAGAAGAGGACAAGTGGCCCAATCAGTTTCATATTTACAGAGGGTTGGGTTAATATTTTAAAATGAATACAATTTGAAGATAAGGTATTGGTTGTCGTTTTTTTTATGTGTGTGTGTGTGTAAAATATGTTTTAAGGATTAATTAGATTTTTTTAAATAAAAAAAAATTGGATATTACTCATATTGTTTATTATTCATTTCACCAATATTCTAAGCCAATTTTCAAATTTTTGTCCTATAAAAAACCTGATATTTCATTTTTCTTTTAAAAGCCCTTAAACACTTTAGACAGGATATAGAGAAAGGACATGGGCGTTTGTTTAATTTACCAAAAGGTAGAGCAATATTAAATGCTTAAACTTTTAAAGTGATAATGTAATTGATAAAATTAAGTACTTTGCTGTAAACTAAGTGAAAACTATGCATTGTAGAGAACACTTTAAAATAGGGACTTTTTGAAGAACTAATAACAGGGACCTCATTGCAATAGACACTGAATTTTTAACCTATCCTCCAAAAAGAGACCGACGATCGATTCCAAAATGTTATGGTATTTGGCCTATTCTTTCCAAATGTGGAACTATCTTTCATTTAATAGTAGCAAGTAACACTTCACAGATTAACAACAACTAATTTATATTCAACCAATCAACGTTGTTCAGAACACTAATAAGGGACAATGAATTAGACAATTGACTAAAAAATACATCAAAATTGTTTTTTTGAGGGGGCGGGAACGTGGAACATGACTGGCTTTAAAAGCCATTGGAATGGCCGATACAACCTAAAATATTATGGAGGTTCAAAATTAATAATTATTATATAACCCTCTCGTTCAAATAACTATCATGTTTGATTAAGCCATTGTGTATAATTTTAGGATTGACAGTTCCATTATTAATTAAAACAAAGGAATTTATGTTCGTGATCTTCAGAAAATGCGAACTTTATACATACTTATGTATATTTATATTAGGGCGGTTTGTTTGTCAACTTTTTCGAATTCTGATTATGTTTAGTGGAGAGAAGTTGTTTTCATATGGTAAGACAATAACCTATGCAAGATTTCATTATTCTACAATTTCATCTTAAGGTCGGAACCGTGCTCAAAGTTTGAAAAAGCGGGAATTTTTTTTTTTGAGTATAAAAGAATAAAATAAAACATTACTATTAATTTTGCATCAAATCATTGTACACTATCATATTTTATAGTTTAGAAAATTATCTATCAAAATTATTCTAGGCACAATAACGCATAATGTTTTTGTTTTATCTTTATTGACTAAATAAATAAGTTTGACTTTTTCAAAGTTTGAGCAAAATGTGGGACCCAAAGATAATCCCAGTAATAAAACAAAGACCACGAGATCAAAATTTGACAATGTAGTAGTTTTAGCGGCATTTTTGTCTCTGCTAAAGGTGTTGAGTATTAATCAATAACTAATAAGGTAAATTCTGCAAAGAAAAGAAAAAGTTACATGTTGCATATGTAAAGCTTCAGTGTGAGCTAAAGATGACATACTTGAACAGTAAAATTTTGCATGTGCTATTTTTTACCATAAGACAACAACTTTTCCACACTAGCTATAATCGTAAATCGTAGAAATACAAACCACCCTAATGTACACGTATATTTATATATATATTATGTACAATGTAAATACACTTAAGCCCCCCTTGGAACAACATGTCAGATTCCAATTCTCCATCATTACATAATAATGGATCATATAAACCTTATTGCCTAATTGATTAATATTAGACTTCTAGCTATTGGACCATGTCATTATTACCTGCTTCGGATGTATGTCCATTGTGTTATTAACCAATAAAAGAATATAATGTTGTAATGAATTGCCTATTATTTCCTTAGAGCTATAAGTACCATACACATAAGTTCCGTTAAAGGTAACCATTGAGCACTTATCAAATGGTTTGTTATTGTGTATGATGTAAAAAAAAATCTTATATACATTTTGTTTTTTAAATTATACAAGAAATTATGAGTCATTTGAAAATATTTACCATGTGTAATTATGAGGCAAATTATATTTTGATGTAATGAAATACAATTGCTTGTAGCAATTATACAAATTTCTTTATACAACAGTTATCTTTTAAGAATAACAAAGTGATAAATGGATATTTTATTACATAGAATTTTTATTTTTAAAGATTAAAATAATATTTATTGACTTTAACATTTATTTTTTTGACTTAATTTTAAATATTTGTCTTATAGTTTTGTGTGCACTCAGATTTAAACATTAATAGGTATATAATCGAATGAGCAAACTAAACAAAAATTATCTGCTAGGTTTGTGTGACAGCATGTGGCCTACAAATAAATAAACAACTTCTACATTGATAGAAACCATCCCTACTAAGCTTGGAACACAAACATCAAGATTATTATCCGTTATTCATATTCCAAATCCGTCAGAAAATAAAATTAATGGATTCATTCAATATCTCATTTTAGGTTTCTTCATTCGATATTTTAACTCTAACTAAGGATCGTATGATTTCTTTTTTAGTGTTGAACTTGGAATGTTCAAGGGATGGTTGTTATCTGAGGATTGTTTACTAAGTTGTAAACTAAATACAATCACACAACCTTGCAGACATTTTTTTTTTAGTTTTCTTTTAGTCCATTCAACTATAAACCTATTAATATCAGAAGAATTTTACAACTTTATATGTGAGCCCTCCAAGTTGTTCGATTCGGAAGAGTAAGAAGGATCCTAATGGTAATTGAGTTTTTATTTAGAAGAGGTTCCTTGTAGAGAATTTAAATACAGAATTATATATATTAGTATTCATAATTATTTAGTTAAGGGTATTTAATATTTTAATTAAAAATCATTTAGCATGTAATCATCTTGAATTATATTCGTTGTTCAATAACCCTTTATCCCGCTCTGTTTTTTAGTTTATTTATTATTAAAGCCTTATATAAGCGTTTTTCGATATACCAGTACTTTAGTTGTATCAGAAAGAGGATGCATTTAAAATGGTATAATACTCAATTGGTATTGGAATCAGAACTTGGAACGCCAATGACCTATTTCCCCCAAATGTTCGAGCTAAAATACGACATTTTTGTTTATTATTTTTAGTCAAAAATAATTAAAATACCGATATTGAAAAGGGGTATCATGACAACACTACCTCAATTTAATCTCAAATATCTAAATTTAGCAACTTTAAATGATATTAGTTCAGATTAAAAACATTTCCTTGTTCCTGCATTTGAATAAAACTTGACAAAGTAACACATATTTAAGAATGTATGTATAACGTATAGATCGTTTTAAATGACGTAATAAAATACATAATGATTGAAAGGAACGCCATCTTGGGGGCTCTAAGTTGATATTTGTATTAGATAAAGTAAACAAATTTCCAATAAATCATATTAAACTTCATCAAATGTTTTTAAGAATAAAAAAAACATGATATTTGCATTAAATACTATTTCATTTCAATGATAGACACTAATATTTGAATTAAATCAAAGTAATATGTACAGAAATTCTTTAAAATGAAAAACATTTGTAACATTAATGTTTTTATTATCAGTTATGGATTAGAAAAGTAGGATAATTTATGAAAAATCGATTGTAATTGTTAATTTCTTGTCTACAATTATTAATATATTTTTTTGTGTCTGATATAAATATAAATTTGGAATGTACAGTAAAGTTAAAGTCCTTATATTTGTTGGTTCTTATTTTAATTTTCATGGGTTTGCTAGTTTCCTTAATATTAATGAAAAAGAGGTTTTATTCTTATAAAGCTTGGTTGTTTAAACCCTCGAAACGGCTGTCATGAATAATACTAGCGCCATATGAAAACACTCTCTATCTCACAATTTTGGTATGTACATATGCCGTGTAGTAATTGTAACAAGCTATTAATAAACTGTAAAATTTGCAACACAAAATTGAGATAAAGAATTTAAAGTACTAGCGTTTCTTGCAATAATTGAATATAAAACAAGTGGAAATGTCTTTATTTATCAAACCATATTTTTTGACCTAGTTCAACCCCATCCATTTGAAATTTTAGGTATTTGAACATGTAATGAAATAATAGGTCTAAAAGGTGTATTTTCAATTAATAAATAGATAAACATATTTATTAAGTCTGAAATGTACTTAAATCAAATAAATCTACCATTAATTATCGTTTGCAGATTGATATTTATGATTTAAATCGTTTGTTCACTCAAGGATTTTTAGTTTTTTTGAATGTCTATTGATCTGTTTTGTTTTAATCTTTATAAAAAAATGATGGTACATTTAGGCAAGATTTATTTGAACATTAAGGATTTCAGTCATGTATGGAATTGTTATTTGCTTTATTGTGCAGTTATGACATATAAATTTAATTATCAAAATTAGAAGGATGTAATAGTTTTTAAACCTTAAAGTATGTTAAAATCTACTAATATATTTATATCCATATGTAAATACTAAATACTAATATTGAAACTCGGTTTGAGACCCACTTTTTTTATGTTCGTCCTTGTTTGGTTATTTTTTCTAGTATAATTTAAACCGACATTTCGATCGAGTCCATGGTCTCAGACCACAAATCAAAATTGTTTTTTTTCCAAATCGTTCACCAATTAATTTGGTTTCATACAAGGGACCAAATTTCTTATTTTTCAGATCAACCTTAGTTGATGTTTTCATTTTGCTTACAGGGGTGTCTGAAGAAGTCGGTTGGATGGGTTGTAGCCCCTCAAATAAATTTTTTATCCTCAACAATATATAAAACTATTGCTTTCCGAAAAAAAAAGTATAAAAAGCCTCGCAAAATTTGTCAAATGTATTTTGTCTCTTCTAACAAATAGCCCACCCAAAAAAAAAGATCTTGGCTAATACAATAAGTGTTTAATATATGAAATACTTTGAAAATCTAAAAAGTACTCTTACTAGCAAATGGATTGAGTAATATGCCAAAACTCAGTCATAACAACATCGACAATTTATTTAAATAATCGGTCCAGGCATAATTTTTCAACCTGATATCCAGGCCTAACTTATTTTTAGAGCATATTTTGGTTTGTCCAAAAAAATTATTAACGGTCTCAGACGGTTCTAGAATTGCCAGACAGAATTTTATACATGTATATACTTAAATTGGGCCCCTCTAGTCCAAATTTGCATCTTTCATGGGAATCATTTCATTTTTCAACTTTGAAAATTGGCAGATGCAACTGCAAATATAAAAATTTGTGAATGCAGATGGAAATGATAATATCTTTAATCTTCAAATGTGGGACTTTTGTTTTCCTTTTGTAAAAGATAATATTAACCTCCGTCATGTCATTAGGTTATTTATATTCATTTAGCAAACTTTTTCTGTCTTTCTGTATGTCTGATGATAGTTATTTCTTGCATCAAAAATGACTGTATTATAGAAATATATACATACATATAACGTATTTATATTTTTTTTATCAAGCTATCATTATTGTTTCATTCTTGAGGAGAGAACATCTATAATCTATGTACTGAGTAATTATGTTTGTTTTTTTAACTCATGAACATCGGTGAGTAACACTGATAATTTCTAGGGTTGTTAACTTCTACATTTTTAAAGCAAAGTTTGTCGATTCGACGACGCCTAACGACTCAGTAAAATACTGAATATTGTCCCTAGCAATACATACAGTCGTTCCATAAGTCTTTGACTACATATAATTAGACGAAATAAGAGGTTTTGTAATGTTCCAATTCAATTTTTCAAAGATATCAGCTTAAGCTGAATTTCTAAGTTAACGAAGAAGGGGTGTAATATTGTTATATGTAAATTATTAATCAAAATAGCTACAAAAATGTTTTAGATTCTCACATTGGTCTGCAGGGGTTATAGCAACTCTGAAATTTAAGAGGCTGAAGGTTAACTTTCATACAGTGTTCAAAGTCAGAAAGCTAGTAGAAGATGGAGAAAGGCTCAGGATCAGTCAAGAAGTGGTAGACAAATAAACCTGGATGAAAGAAACCATGAATTTCCAGACCAAAGACTTTGTGCCTCTCCAGTACCCCTGTTTTGAATCCTTTGGACTTTTCAATATAGTGGCATATTAAGTCCAAAGCCTGTAGAGTCCACGACAGAAACATCACCAACCTCAATGCCTCCGTAAAGTCTCATCGGAGAAGGATGTTCAGGACTTATATTGCTTAAGAATATACTGCCTTATGACCTCGTCTGGAGTCTGTAATTGAAGATGTTGATATCAAATTCAAAAATAATAATCTTCATAATGTATAAATAAAAAAGTGTTGTACATCCTCATTCTGATATGTAGCACACTCAAAGAGGACAAAGACTGTTCAAATACCCAGTATATTCGTATGTCATGTAAAAACTTTTTTTAAATCCAACGTAATGAGAGATAGAGATATTGTAACTTTTTTAAATCTGTTTAAGAAGTTGCAATATGTACGGAAATTGCAACTTCTACAGTATATCAAGGTATTTGGGGAATCGGCAGACTTGAATAAATTAAAATAGTTTAAAAATAGCCGATTATTGACGATACCGATACATCATTTATGCAATTTATTGTTATTCTGTACACAAGTACTATAGTGGACCAAATGATCGGATGCCTTTCAAGCAGTAATATATTATATTGGTATTGAAATCGGTTCTTACAGCACCTTTATATCATAAGCAAATTGTTTTGTGAATGGCGTAACCCCCAAAACCTATGAGGTACTTTATAAAGCAAAGAAATTATTGTCTTCTATATGTCTTCAAACTTCAGGGCTACTCCAAACAAAAACCAACTGAATCTCCTGGAAGTGCATGTTAATTGCCCTGAATGACATTTTCGTTTGATATTTTTAGTCGAATAATTATTATATACCAATATTCTCTTTAGTACTGGAGCCGTTACAAAAATATTTGCATCGTGGCATCACTAAAGCAAAAATTCTTAAACTGTAAATAATTGATACATTACTAATATACAAAGCTCTTGGAAAATATTTTTTTTAATTATTATAAATAAAAAGATTATTTTCTATAAATTGATAGGCATTTGGTTAGTTGTATAGCATAAATATTATATATTACTTATTGCATTCCTTAGTCAATACATACCTTAATCATAATTTATGAGCCTATTTTACCTATATAGAACTTATGATAACAACAGTTACTTTATAATTTAGTATTAATATAAGCTTCCTCCACGAATAAACTCTTTCAAATTAATTGCAAGACAACAAAGAACTCTTCTTGAATTGCTCTTTGTATACGATTGTATGTTAAAACCATAACAATCTAAGCTTTCTTTGTAGATAATTAATATTAATTACTTTATATAAAGATATAATTATGACTCTGAAGAAGCCCTTTTAGTTAAATAAAAAGTAATGAGACTTCTTAATTACTGATAGACTGGGGGAAAATGTAGGCTAGTTAGACAAAGATTAATAAATTTTTAGATATATCTTTATAAAATATTAAGTAATTAGGTTTATTTTTAAATAAATTTTTGAAAATTACAATGTGGCAGTTTTTATTAATTAGAAATTGCAAAGATGCTAAAATACACTAATACTGTGGTAATGCACCTTTGAACAATTATCGAAAGAAACATCTTTCAACGAATAAAAAATTATTTTCTATTAAGTATCCCAACAAATTTATCAATTCTCTAAATTCAACTTTTTTTCGTAGCTACGGCGGAAAATTTGTCAAGTTTTTGAAAAATAGTTTATTATAGAAAAAAAAAAAGATACTAGCGTTTAATTGTTTTGTAAAAAAACAAAGTACTGTCGAAAGTATTTTTCTTAAAAAAATATCGACCTCAATTTAAAAATAAAATAATGATGAGGTGCCAAGCGTCTATTTTTTTAACTGCTGACTAAAAATTCTCTCATATAGCTGTACATAGGGTTATTAAAAATGAATCAAATTCTCTTTTTTTGCATATAGCTCACCTTATGAATTATTTTTTGGAATGATTATACAAGCTTTATCGATAAACCAGAAGTTAGTTATTAAGTAGTCCAGTTAATATTGATTGTACTTACCGAAAATAAATAAATATGATTAATTGCAGTCCATGTTATAAAAATAATCTCCATTATACATGCTATAGTTCGTGATTAATTTATCAATATTTATTTCTTTATAATTAAAACACTTAATTATAAAAAAATTACAGTTATGAATCTTTTAAATTATATCATGGCTTTGCTTTAATTTAAATCAAACTATATTTCATTATAACTGAAGCATGATTTAAGACAACAAATCAATAATTATATTTCTACATCTCTAAATCATAAACCTTATAAGGGTCGTTAATTTTTATACTTGTCTTTATGGGGATGGATTGTATATTTCAATTTCAAACCAAAAGGAACGATCGTAAAATAAAATAAGATAATTATTTGACCTAGGTATATATAAGTCTGATCTCCAATTATCATAATAGAAATTCGAAACATGTAAAAAGAAAAGTATAACTGATGAGTATTTGTGATTAACAGTCAAAAATATTTCTTATCTTTACATAAATTAAATTTCATCTAGGCGTTGTTAATATGTTAACTTATTTATTATTTTTCTGAGATGATCTTGTAAGGATAAAACAAAATTTCAAATAGAAAAATGGGTATATTCAGTGGATGGTTTCTTCGATGAAATCACATTTGTCTATAAATTTTATTTGGTTATTTCATTTACCATACCACGAGTAGAGTATAAAAAATTATATACTTTACTTTGACTTCATTAGTAACAATAAGCTGTATAAAATAAATAAATTGAAATTGATAATTTCTATTTAAATATATAGTTTAATCATACGACAAAAATGAATAATATACTTAAATGTAGTAACCCAATAGGGTGCACGAACAGTCTCTAATATCTTCCAAAAGCCCTTACAGACAGTCTTAATATAGACCTCGGACATCATTGTCCATTGCTCATTGACTGTGTTTTTACAGGCAACAATGTTTGGGTGGTGAAGTTTACAGGCTTTTTAAAAAAATGCAGCCGGAAGCATCATCAAGATGATTGAGATCTGGGCTGGTAGGGGGATGAGATCAACTTTTTTAATTTTTTAAAAGATACATTTTTCAGGTATTAGTTGGATCATCCTCCTACTATTCTACCTATTTTTTTATGGTTCTAGACATTTTTATTTTGAAATCTGCGGGTTATCTGCATAGACCCGTCAAATCTTTAGTGAGTGGCCTTGACAGCCTCCTTCACGACATGGGGATCCAATTTAGACATCCTGTTTATTAATGCATTTCTCGGCTTTCATACTCTTTTTAACATAATACAATCGCTCTATTTATTCCTATCCGTCTCACAATCTCTAAAGGAGTAGTTCTCAATTAGAAAAGTGTTTTATTTCGCTAAAATCATTTTTACGATTATAAATTGTTTTACTGTACTGTAAGTATAGCAATTTCTAACGAAATCTTGGATATTAATTTCAATGAACCACCACAATGTTGAAGTCTGCCAGTTTAACGGACTAACTTGTACCTGAAATTTGGATTTTATAAAAAGTGTATTGAGATGAAAACAATACTATAGCAATGCCCAGACTAAACTGATTATTATAATGATGATTTTTGTCTCCTTCCACACTTAAATTTATGGGACATACATAAAATTTTAGATTTACTGATGCTCAATTATACCGAGCTACCAATAAAACTTGTTTTGACTCCTCCATATTTTCGTTTTTCAATTGCAAATCGATTTTTTCATGAAAGATTTTTTTTAAATCTCTCTGGATCGATATTTTAAATATAAACTAAAATTTCCTTTTCTAAAAAAAAAATTAAGTTGGACAAGATCAAACCTATATATTTTTTTTTGTCGACCAAATTTTACTAGGCGAATGTTCTAAACCCAGTATTCACCTGAAATATAGATTATAAATTATATGATTAGTTTACTTCAAACGTTTTTTTAAGTTAAGATTACAATTACGTTTCATTTTAAATCTATTCATGATATTTTTTATTCAAACTGTTGTTTCGTGCTAATTTTCTAATAATATGCCTTTATATGTATATAAAATTTCTTCATGCATTTTAAGACAAAATAATGATAAAATGACCTTAATAATACCAGTAATAACTAAGTTCGGTTCGAGGAGAAAGAAAAAGATAAGATTCCCATCGTGATTTAACATCTTTTCTTTATTTTTAATTAACTTTTTTATATTCTTCAAAAAATATAATAAAAAAATATATTTATAAAAAAAAATACAATAAAAATATATTTTCAAACAAAAATATTATTTTTTAAATTTATAGTACAATATAAATTTATTTAACAAGAACACTATTTGACTTAATTAAGTGAAAATAATCAATAAAAAGTAGAGATTGACCGACTAAGATTTTTTAATGGTGGATACGGATTATTTAAGGGGAAACAAACCACCATTTGATTAATATGCTTATTTTTTTAAATTAACCTTTGAAAACCAGTAAATATAATCACATAAAAAATACCGCATAAAAAAAGTATCACATAAAATACCAAGTATGTATTCTCGAAGGAATACTCTATATATGAAATAACCTCTCCTTTTTCTCATTGCAAGGTGGTTCATTTTATTGATGGCGAGAGTGGACAACCTTAGGATTTGTATACAGCGTTTTTTTATAAATATATGATTAAAAATGTATTTATTTCATTCAGGAAAGCTAAAATATTTAAATGTGCTGTGATTTAAGTTACATTGTTTATCAAGATCAAAAGATTAATTTCAAAGTTTGATGGATGAAATTGAACTTTCAAAAATGGTTGCTCCAGCCATTTTTAGCAATGAGTTGGTTTGCAAAAATTAATTATCTTACAAACCTTTGATCCTGTTTTTTTTCTTCTTAATGTTTTTTCTCGTTAAATTAATTGTATATCGCAGCATTTCCTTCAAAAGAAATAGAAGCCAATTTTTCACAACTTTAGCATCATTATTCAATACTTGTGTTAAATTATTATCAGCTTCGTAACAAGAATTAGTTCCAATTCTAGCAGTCAACTTTTAGAAAACTGAAATGAAACATACAAATAGATAGCTCAGAACAAAATACAGCCTTGTTTTTTTTTTTTTGCAATAGTGAGGCGACATTGTAATATCAGTTAATTGATAAATTCTATCCATTTACTGGTTATGCTCAAACTGCCTAAAATAAACCCATGGTACTTAAAACAACCTGGGTACAAAGGATATATATTACGAATGGGCCCGGTAAAAACCCGTATCCTTGAACTCGTATCTTGAACTTCAATAAAAAAAACACCTGTATGTTCACTGCAGAAACGGGTAACCTGCAGGTAATTACTCGTCAGTGGGTGAAAATGAAAAAGTATTCAGAACCTTATTTTTGGACAGGTATCAACTCTAGTCATCACTCATTAGTAACTCAATTGAATTAGTGCAATACATATTTTGTATTTTTGATGGTTTATTGTAATTAATAGCCAATAATTTATCGTGGCTATAAAATGACTCGTTTCTATTTTTGTCAAAATTTTAATTATACGTGTCCCCAAAAAATAATAATACCCAAAACTCATTCCTAATATACTTATAAATAGGCATTTATTTCAAAATGACGCAAAGTCATAATTATGAGTAAACCGGACATGAGATGTAATATTATAAGATCTTATATGTTTATTTAAAAGTATTCTTAGGTGCCTTTCATGGGAAAATTGCTAAGACGAAAAATATATAATAAAGATTATAAATATTATGTAGGTATTTGAATGTGAAGAATTCCTAATTTGTTTTTCATTCGACACGCTTAAGACACGAATTTATAAATAAGTACAAAATCAATTATAAATTTATGAAGAATCCCCTTTTTGTAGATATATTCATTCTGACTTCTTTTCATATGCTAATCCTTCAAATTATATAATCAAGTTGAAACAAAGTATTATTTAAATAAATGAATATTAATATTGTGTGGATAAAACAAATCAAAAAATATATAATATGTTTATTTTAAGGCATTGCTTTGTGCACATAAATATTCAATGTCTTTGTATGCCATTAAAATATTTACATGTTCACCAATACGTTGACTAATTTGAAGTTTGTAAATTATTCGAAATAAATTGAAAAACTTGAGATATTTTTAATAAAATTAATAATTACTTCATTTCAAATCTTAATACGAGTACTTTATCAACATTACAATTGATCTTTTTCTTTACAAAGCTTTATTTGTACTTTGTAGTTGTTACATATGATGATTTTTAAGAACAAATGGAATACTTTTTATCCATTATAATTTATACTAATGATTTCGAAAATCTTAAATAGTCGTTGCAGAATATAACATTACCTTTTTTTGGAATGTGAAGAATAAATTACCTAATATCAAAATAATAATTCTATATATAATAAGACATTTCCCATCTCCCTTTTTCACAGTAATCGTTGGATAAGTAAATAGGTTCTAGGATGTTACGTCCCGGGCAGTTTCACCCTGGGAAGTTCTGCCCCGGGAAGTTTCGGCCTAGTACATATATTATAGCATAAATATATCTTCCACCTATAATTTAAGATTTAAAATTAGTCGTCCCCCAATTTAAGTCATTTGTAATAAATTTTTACATTTAGTAGTGTAAAATTAGTGCATTTAATTCAATTTTAATATATTTTAAAATAAAACACATCAAACGGTTCGAATTCATAATAATACGAAACAACAATTATTTCATATTAATTACTCAAATGCCATAATTTCATAATGAATTACAAAGGCTTTCAAGTTGAAGTAAAGGAAGACCTTAAATTATATTTGGAAGATGCATTTATACTATAATATATGTATGAGGATGAAACTTCCTCAGGATGAAACTTCTGCAGGGCGAAACTTCCCATGGGTAAACTGCACAGGTCGTAACTTTCGGTCACGAAATAAATAATAATAAGAATGCATAAAAAGTATTCTTTGAAATCTCCATTAATAGTTAGTTCCAGAATTTGTTAATTACACAGAAAAAATGAAATATATGAAGAATATTAATAATTTTCATAGAAGATGAAGCATAAATATAATACATCTAGGATACTTAAGTCTATTGGGTGGACACCCCAACGAAGTAAGTGAGTGATTAATATTTGAAATTTATGTGAACGATTGAAAAATAACAGTTGTTGGAGTATCATCTAGGTTTGGGGGTCGAATAAAGAATGAGCTGATTTAAGAGAAAAATATGATTTGAATTGTACATTTTTTATGAATTTTTTTTCTTTTGTAAGTCCAGGTCGATCTAAATCCCCTCGCAGGGAATTCATTTGACACTTTGAATTTAAAAAAATATTTATATTTCATTGTTAAGTTAACAAAATTGTACTTTTTTTCAAAATATTATAAGAATTGACTCAAGCAGAAATCACGAAGTTGTCATTCGAAAATTGGGGAAAATGAAGAATAATGAAAAAAAACTTATAAAAATATTTTATTTTGTTAATATTTAATATTGATCTATATTTGATATGAAATCGGTTAATCTATTAGAAAAAAAAATTTCTAATCAAAAAAAAAAAAATTCATGAAAAGGGTTTTGTTTAGAAATGAATAGTGCTGTGATCTTTCATCATCTAAAGAGTGGAGATAATGGATTCGTTTAAGGCATGAATAATTATTGAGTGGATCCATTGTTCTCTAAAGGAGTATATTTATGTATACGGTTTTATAATAGGAGAAATAGAGTGTGCCAACAAATTAAAAATCTTTAACAATAATCAAGTATAAGAAAAATTCCCACAAAATATTTTTACTTCATATATTCATACGGTCCATTATGGCCAATTGTAGGCTTTGTATTCAAATTTCTTGGATATCTTAAAATACTCAAGAATGTTAGCTATATTTTTGAGCCCACATTTAATTTAGCTCCAATATCACTTTTCAAACAATGTTTGTTATTATTTAATTGTGACTAATTTAAGTACAGTTTGTGTTATCCCCAAAGAATTATTTCTTATAATTTGTTGATAAAAATGGATTATTATTCCTCGAAGGATAATCATATAATCCAGGATCGATAATGAAATAATCCATTTTAGCTTGAATTTATGCGGAAAAGACACAAATACTGGTCATATATATTTTTTTTAAGAGAAAAAGAATCAACTTTTGTGCCTAAAAACATTCTTTTTTTTTGGTTGTCTCGTGTAATCGACATATAACATATGAAACTAAAAAGTTTATTAGACAAAAATATAATATATATTAGATAAAGTATGGATAACAAAAGCTTGAGTCATCAATATCATCTGCTACACGTTTTATGTCTGAAATATTTTATAATTGTTCATAAAAGTAATAAATTACAGACGTTTTAAATAATTACCACACAGATGTTTAGTCTTCAACTATGAACTTAAGTCATTTATATATACCTATATAAAATATATTATTCTATTATTTTCTTCAAGGAATAAATATACTTCATGTGTTACTAGCATAATTAGTTTTAGGAGAAAACTCCTTCCTCAAATAAACTGTGTAATTGAATTCATAATTTTAATTTTTTTAAAGTTGCACTCTAGCAAAACTGTTCACAAATCAAGTCTCGAGTTCGATTCGAATTGAGATTCTAAGATTCTAAGTATAAATGTATAAAATATGACCTTAAACGAGCACTAACTTTTTTTAGTTTCAACCAAAACAATGTTGTTTTTTTTAATTTTTCTAAGTTGTTATCATTATTCTCGAATTATTAAGGAGACAACATCTAAATATAAAGTGTTCTTTTATCTTATGATAACCATTAGAGACTATTATATTTATAATTCCCAAAAAAATCATAAGTCCCTGTTGAACTAGGAGTAGAATTGAGGATTGAAAAACATAGTAATTCCTTAATATGTCCTTACTTGATACGCAGTCGGACATGGGTTGATAACCTTCCTCTTATAAGAGCTTGCAGCTAATCTAATATAGCGTCATCACAGCTAAACTAATTTTATTTAATGCATTTTGAATATGTTGGGCTTACGAATTTAATTCTTGATTTTTTCATATTTAAAAAAAAAAAAATAATGTTCCTAATTAAAATTTAGGTTGAGTAGGGATACTATTTTCTAAAATAAATAACATATTTGGATGAAAATCTATTAAATACCTTATTACCTTCGATGAATAATTAATGCAAGAATATGATTTGCAAAAATAGTTCAATTTTGTTTTTCTCAAATTATAATATTGTGTGTTCTTATTTATATTGGAGTGGAAAGACTCAAAACTGGGTATTGTAGTACTTTATATTAGTAGCTTACATACAAATATTTTGATATTTGTATTCTTGTTTTTGTATTTCACCTTACAAAAAAAAAATGAGGAAAAAAATATTAGATTAATGAATGAGCAAGTTTCTAGCAGAGCTGTTCACGATTAATTTTTACATTGAGGAGTCAAGTTGAGCTGATGTCAAAGTTTTCTTATATTTACAACCAAAGCAAATATGGGAAAACTATGTTAACATTTTCTTTTTGTCACTTTCTTTCCAAAAGGTTTTGTAATAATACTAATATTCTCTTACCGGTTACCAGGGGCGTTGCTATTCTTCATCATTTGGGGGTATAGGGGGTTGAGCTCAAAATAATTTCATCACCCTAATTTAATTATTTATATAAATTGATTTATTATATATTAGACTGTACCGTAATGACAAAAGTTGGGAATTTAATACCACCGGATATTTTGTATTTTATTCCTCTAAACTAGAAAATAACCATCAAACGTCCAAAAAATTGTCTGAAATTAAAATAATCATACCATAAGGTAGGTTAGAGAAAGATTGTTAAAATTTTGTAGCAAAATATATGTTTCGTCCATAATACTTAATAAAATTAAAATCATATGACTGGATTCAAATTTGTAATTTTAAAGAAAGAACATCAAAATTTCATTTTTTTCGACATTTTACAGATTTTCAAATTAAAACATTTTCATGAAAGACCATTTTTTATGAAGTTTGATGGTTATATTCTTGTATAAAGGAAATTACAAAATAAAAAATATCCGGCGATACCAAATTCCCAACTTTTGTCGTTACGGTACAGTCTAATATATATATGACTCCTTGCCAAAAAAAAAAAAAAAAAAAAAAAAGAAGAAGATCCTAGTGAAGCCTATACCGATTACAATATCTGAATTAGTTTTGTAATTTCGATATTTTAACATTTCGTTATCGAAATTTGAGATAAGCAACAAGTTTGATGATTTACCGAAATACAGAAGGTCACTTGAAGACATAAATACACCGCTACGATCATATGTTGATTCGGTTAATCTTCATTCGTGTTTTTTTTTATCAAATTTGGAGTAGAAATGTTGCACTTTCTTCTCCAGATTTAAATGTAATGGACCTGACCTATCACAATATATCAGATTCTTTAGAAACAGCCACTTCAAGCCGTTGAAGGGAAAATTAAGATGGCAAGAGCCAACTTGACATCATTGGTGTCTTTTGTTGGACTTAACTGGTTGAATAGTGGCATTATGTCTAAAGCAATTGATATATTTGATAAAATATACCAAATTATATAATATTAAGGTTGTTAGAAAAGTTTGTTAAAATATTTTTTTCTACAGATCCACTATTTCCGAGTATTTATCCATTTTAATCATCGGAATAGGTACATATGAATCACTCTGTATGAAGTATCCGTTAAGACATTTATCCATGTTTAACAAACCCAGTAACAAATATAATAGATACGGTTGGAAAAGTCCTCAGAATAAAAATATAGAAATATATAATAAAAATAAGTCTACTCAATAGGTGAAAGTTTACAATAGTTGTTGCTTTGAAGTGGATGATGAGAATTTTTTTCTCGGGAGTTTCAGACAGCTTAAATCATTAATCCTGTAATTTCCCCTATCAATATTTCAATCTGTCTTGAATGATTTTATAGATAGGAAGAGCACGATTTTTTTATAAAAAAATAAAGAAAATAAGTTATTTTCGATATTAAATATTTGAATAGGGATATTTTTGACAGTGTGTCAAAACCGTTATTGATATTTTAGAAGAAAAAAAGAAAGATATGGAGCTAAGATAAAAAATCCACTTGCATATTTTTTATTTTTTCAAATGTTTAGAATTTCTCTAGATATCATCTTTAGTATCCAAATATGTATTGATGGTTTTTCCTGTATTTTATTAAATATTATTGATGATTCTAATCAAGTTCGAGATGTATCAAACTTTTTAGTACTTGTAATATTCATTTTTTTTTATTCAATTTTTTTCTGTTCGGTAACTATTTCCCCTTTTTTTTTTTTTTTTTTTTTTTTTTTTTGTTGACCGAAATTTATTACAAGACCGGCCCAGAACGAACTTGGACCGAAATAGTAGAGTCTTTTTAAATTTATGAAGTCTGTAGAGATGATAGGGAATAACTGTCGATAATAATCGTTGATAGGTATACTGGTCCCATAGAGGTACCGGGATATTGAAGTATTTACAAGGGTAATATACAAAATTGGTTTTGGAACCAACACAATTACATGATAAAAATATTAGTCCACAATTAAGTAACCCACTTCTATATACAGTTTTTAAATCCAGAAAATTAAAGTAAATTGATTCAGCAATTCACAAATCTTTTACTCTTACAAGTCGGTGAAGTAAATTACTTAAAGCAACCACCTCTAGCTTCAACCTGGCCGGTTCTGTTAACATGAATTTAAGCTATCTAGCATAATTATATATGGAGTTATTTTCCTCCTGAGGCAAGCGCCCAGGACACAATAATTGCAGCAGAGCGTTCTCGTTCTCGGAGGACGTATCAAAGATTTTGCACACTTTTATGAACATATATTTCAGTGCTGCTAAATATTGGGGCATAAAATTCTTCCATATTCAAATCCCCACTACCTGTATAAAAATGTTAAAATTTTTGTTGTTTTTCCATGAAAAATTTAAATTTCTGGGGCTCTTCCAAACAAAAATCATGTGATCGCCTATATAAATTTATATAAGTTGCCTTTAACGACCTTATTGTTAAATTTTTTCTATTGAAAAAGTATCAATACTCATTTTAGTGCATGAACTGGTACGATAATATTAATGAAGTGACAACATAAATCTTATATAAAACTCTTTTATTAAATTCATTAAATGAAAAATTCATTGGGGATAAATTTTTTAGTGGTTAATACTTTGTTAATGACGTGCTATGTATATTGATTAATAATAATGCCTTACGATGAACCGTTAGAAAACTTATATGTCAATTAATATTCAATTATATGTATATAGACTGTACCGAAATGACAAAAGTTGGGAATTTGGTATCCCCAAATATTTTTTATTTTACATTTTTTCCGTCTTAACAATAAAATAACCATCAAACTTCCGAAAAAATAATCCTTTATGGACGTGTTATGATTTGAAAATCTTTAAATTGTCAAAAAAAAGGCAATTTCGATGTTGTTTGATTAAAATTATCGATTTGAATCAAGTTACAGGATTTAAATTTTATTAAGTATTATAGATAAAAAATAGTTTTTTCAATAATAATTAAACAACTTTTCTCTAACTGGCCTTCTTATAGGAGTATTTTAGTTCCAAACATACTATACATAAATAAATATTGTCTTTTGGTACAGCGTATTACGTGCGTTTATTCTGATGTTTTTCTTCATTTTTACAACTCAAATCTCGTTTTTTTGATAACAAGTGTTAAATATATTATTATCAAATATACTTAGGTCTTCTTTTATGCCTAATAAAACACCCTTTTGTATCATTTTATAGATTTGGACAACGAAAACTGTCTATTAAACTCTTAAAAATATGACATTTTATTTATCATCCCTTAATTTCAAGGATTGATCTGTTTTATATAAGCATATTTATATTTTTATGTTATAAAAGTTTCACATTTTTCATTATTCACTATGAATGAATTATAGCTTCTGATTGTTTTTTTGTTTCAATATTGGGAAAATCTAACGCAATTTTAATTTTGCTTTGATATATCCGTCCTGTCTTTCTTGTCCATAAACTTGAGCTGAAGCGTTAGTTACTTCTTTTACGGCATGTTCACGACTTTTTAGGAAGTCGAAGAGGTGAAGAGACAAAACTAATTAGTTGAACTAAGTTGGCATCACCTACAATTAGGATGCAATTTTTGACGCAAAAAAACAAAAAAAGCAATAACCAAATATACTAGCGAATAGATGCCAACAAAATGCCCGCAGGTTACCTCCTTAGAATGATTCCTATAGGTATTTGTGATTAGTAAACAAAAAAATTAACTTTTATATTTCACAATTGACTGATATTCGAGCTGTTTGACAATAGGAAATTGCCTAATAAATACATACATAATAATAAAATTTGTCTATACCTGGTTATTTTTTAAAAACATATTATAATTCACACATTGGTGCTCTTAATTTATTAATTAAAATACATAGTACATACAATGTTTACATATTCAAATGAAGGAAAATACAGACAGACCGACCGACCACCTGTTGTCCCACAGACAACATAAAAGAGAAAATATTCCTTAAAATAATTGCTGGAAGGAAACAAGAATATAAGAGACACAAAACACATTATAGGTATGTCTTAAAAAGAATACTTATAGATACACTTTTATAAGTACAAAGTAGTGATTTAAAGGATCCTTAAATTGCATTTCAGGGTTATTGGCTCTAACGGTTCCCGATTATTAAGGAATTATCATCTAAATTTTAGCAGCTCTCATTGGGTTCCAACGACGTCTCTCGATTAGGAAGGAGATCCACAGATGTGGTTTTGTGTGACACATAAGGCCTTTTGTTATAGGGTGTCACACAAGGCGACATCCTCAGAGGAGCGGGAAAAAATCTTTGGGAATTAATTAAGTAGTTATTTTATTTCACTTTTAGAATATGTAGGCCCACCACTGGGAAGAGGTTATTGAGGTTGGTTCCCTATTGTTTGAAGAAAAGGTACACCCACTCTTAATAATGACCCGTCTTTCCCATTGGTTAGTCTATCTAAATGCAAGATTCATTTTACAAGTCGTCATTTTACTTATTTAAAAACACTGTCTGGGAGGAACTTCATTTTTGTCAGTTTCGCTATTGGCGAAACTGAACCAGATCTTCGATCCATGACATCACTTATACATATATATTATACTTACGGTTTATAAATCATTCAGAGTTTCTCTTCCTATCACTTGTGATCAAAAGTGAGAAAACGTACTGATTACGGAGTCTATCATTCATCATTTATTTATTTTATATATATACATATATTGGGATAAACAACCGACAAAGAAAATGGATATTCCTAAATGCATCGGTGGGATATTTTAATTTTGTTTTCATTTGCAGCCTAAATGAGAAAATATTTGTAATTATACTGCAAATATGATTTATGGAGAGCAGGATAGGGATGGATGAGTTTGGAGTGTGCCATTTTCATATATAAAAACATAATCCGTAAAATCCGCAGCTTATAGGCATTTGGTTCTTTTTCTAGCCGTCCAATTTTAGGGATTTATTATACTCAAAGTATATAAATAAAAGTAATAACAACCCTTAAAAATAAACAACAAAACCTTTTAAATAATTATAACACAAAGGTTTAAATTTGCGTGTTAAGGTTTAGAAGTAAAATATTTATTTATGTGGTGCATCAACATAAAGGCAATATTAGCAATAATCAAGAATATGAGAAAAAGGTTACCTATTTTTATGTTGACGCATGTGTAGTGTTGTTTTTGATAATACTTCTAACTTATTCTAACAATGTACCTGTAACCTATTATAACTATATCTGACTTCGATAGCTACATGACATAGTAAACAATAGTAAATTGTATTATCTCTCGGTTTAATAAATATGTTATATAAATATATATAATGAGTAAATCTTAATTTATTTTTTACTTCATATACACATACAGGGCCCAATATTTTAATAATCCATTTTCTTCTGAAATTTTCAAAATGACAGAATGTTTCTTCATTTCTTTTTTACGTTTGGACATTTTTATTGACCTGTCAAAAGACGTGGGTAGTTTTTTTTTTATAAATATCGAATTGAAATCTGTCAGACAGAATATTGAACAACAAAAGATCAGTAATCAATACAAAATTGCCATAAGTTACTTTTTTTAAAAGGCAAGGAATTTATTCAAGCTGTCAGGCGCGTTTCGCCACTTGATTTATAGTTATAGAGTCAACTGGATAGATAAAGGCTATTAGTAGTGATGCTAATCGTTCAAATTTTTGAGCTCACCAACTTTTTTGGAGTTAGCAACCTAAAGAGTAAATTTTCTTTCCTAAGCTTCTGTCACTATTATTAAATTCGTGCGGAAAAACTTCATTTACTACTACATACAAGCTATCTTTAATATATACAAAACTGAATTGAACATTTGCGTGTACTCATAAAAGAAGGAGAGTTATAATTTTAGGTCATTGTTGGACGAATGAAATTGGTGTCTTTATTGCCTATGTCCTTGTTTAATTCATTTCCTCCCTTCCTCTCGGCACAGTTTCTTGTTGCTCTTGGACAATGCGCTCAGGAGAAGTTATTCTCTTGAATTCAATGTGCATTCACACTCAGGCGATTCCTAGAGAAAGAAGCATACTTTCTGTATATAGATTTCACCAAAAGATTCATAGATCAGATGAGTAAGTGTAATACTATAATGTTTACTTATACTTAATCAGTGCAACTCCATCTCACCAATTAAAGGAACATTAACATTAAAAAAAGAATATTTTATATAGAAAAGAAGAGATAAATTTATGGGAATACGTCAATTTAAAATATTAGTGTTAAAGGTACAAAATAAAAATAAAAAATTGCCGTGACCAGGATTCGAACCTGGGTTACTGCGGCCACAACGCAGGGTACTAACCACTATACGATCACGGCTCAGTCGCCAGATACTGTAATTGTATTTCTAGTCATTAATATCAACGCTTTAAACACACTCGCAATAATTTTTTACAGTCCTCTTACGTATGACTCTCCGTTGTTAATCAAACATCATTGATTCTTTTCAAAAGATCACATTATAACTTTTATTATACATTTTTTTTAGTCCGAAACTTTTTATAGATAAAGCTGATTGAATTTTGGAAAAGTGACAAAAATCTATAAAAATTACATTTTAAAGTTTAAATGTGTTCATTATTTTTGTCCATTTCTTATTAATCTTTTCGAAAAAATGTCATGCAAATGATGTATTTTTACTTTTATTTACTTTTCAAATTTTTGAAAAAGAAGGAATGAAAGAGCCCAGCACATTCATTTTTGCCCGCTGTCTCGCTCACGCTTATTATCCATATCTCGAGCCGGATTGAGATTTAGGTCATATGAAATCTTCTTTGTAATGGGGCTTGCTATAAGTAAGCTCCAAGCTCAAATCAAGTATGTACTCGACTATTACACCTCTGATTTACGTTAAGTCGGAGGGTTGATGCATCATTTTTCCCCTATAAACACATGTAAAAACTTTTTTACCATTACTAATGACTCACCACATGGTGGGAACAGAAAATACATGACATACTCAAAACAGAAAAAAATAATTTAAAAATGAAATTAAAATATTAAAATGACATTTGTTTGACAAATAGACATGATTTAATGTCAAGAGACTAATAAGCACTTTCCTCAAAGAAAAAAAAACAAAAGAGATATATTGAAAGTTTTTATTCATGAAGAACAAAATAGAAAATTTTTAAACGAAATATAAAGAGAGAAACAAAAGGATCTTTTTTTGTCAATGTATGTTACTCACATAGGTAAATGGTTCTTAGAAAATTATTTTCATAAGGTTTTAACTTTTTAACTCAACTAAATTGGATAAATATTGGGTGTAAAAATAAATGAAATCTCGCAAGCGTATAGGTCAACTGATATTTTATATTACTCTACATTGTATAGAGTTGTATAAAATATGAAATGATGACTCATCTTTAATAACGAGTGTGTGAAGCTAAAGCTCGTATAAAAATTAAATCATAGGGAAATCCATTAGGATTAAATAAAAATTAATGGAAATGACTTTGGATGAGGTTTAGCAACGGACGTGTTTAGGTTCCGTGCCTCATATTTAAAAAGAAAGATTCATATTTAGTCGTAAATTCCAAGCATTTTTATCGTGAGTGTTATGGTACTGTTGTGATTCTAAAGAGTGTTTTTTCTGTTCATGAGCTGATACCATTATTATTTCACTCTTGATGAGAAAAAATCTACGTATAGAGTAATTATGTGTCAATCGACTCATAAAAACGGGGAGTAAAACTGGGGATCTGTTGGAGAGTTAACTTCTACATCAATACAACACAGTTTTCCATGTGTTGACGACTAATAACACTAGGAAATGATAGTACTATTAATATATATTTTTTTAAATGTAAGCATAATTAATAATACTTATTATTTAAAACTATAACAGTGCCGTCGTCTACATCAACTATTAATATATAGTGGAGAAAAGAGTCGACGATTGCTTTTTGAAAAGTTTCCGGTACTATCTTAAAGAACTGTTTCTTTGGGATACAATTTGAAGACTATATGGACAATAAATATTGTGCCTACAATAACAGACGTTTATTTGAACATTTTTGATTCCGAGTAGCCTACCTATTTAGTGTGATGATTGTAATTCATATATATTACATATCTAAATATTGTTTGAATGAATGAAATATATATTTAAACCATGTCTATTATTTAATAGACTTATTAAATCAATTTGATGACACTTTTTAGCATTCCTAATTTAAAATATTTTAAGAGATTGTTCAAATAGGCATACTTTTTATTAGCACTTTCAAATTGACATCTTATTAAAAATTCCTTGTTCATTTTAATGATTATGAAGACATAATTTATGTAATAGACATTAAAAGCTTATTTAAGAGTTTTTTCTTTCGGTCATGTATATATGTATATCCTTAATAAGGTTATTTCTAGCATATCAATTTTTTATTTATTTTAGTGTTGTCACGATACCTATATTATCGTACCGATACCGGTACCACAGCAAATGTATGTAAGTTGCTACTACCGACATTTTTAATATATATATAGTTGAGGATTGAGGTTAGTGGAAAAAATATATATATATTTTTTTAAATAAATAATAATTGTATTCTAACTTGTTTATAGAGTAAAGTATAAGCTTGGACAATGTGGTTTTGGGGCAATTCTTTCATGACGTGGTAGAACTTATAACGAGTATATTGTTATTTATTTCAAGATATTGCTCTGAATCGAAATTATACTCAAAAACGTGATTTAAGGCTTTAAAGGCCAAACGATTTATTTCTTTAATAGTGATTTGGATTTTTTATGGCCTAAATAACCATAATAAATATTGGTTTTCGCGAGTGGACGAAAATGCTGTTTCATTGTGTAATATTTGCCTATAGCTGTAAAGTAAGTAGCAAAACGGAAACTAAATGATGAATATTTGTAAATAGTAGTTGTTTTATACTTAAATATTACTGTAATACTCTGTGTCTATGCAACTTCCATGATTTTACCCAGTTGACAAGGTGAATTCTCCGAAGGGAGGAAAAAGTTGTATACGTCAAGGGGGACATTATAAGGTATCATAAATTGCGACAACTTACGCATGAGAACAAACAAATCGTTAAGATAAGGAATCTACTCAAGCGTTTCGTCATATTGTTTAAAAACTTAAGCTCGCCCCCTCTATATCAACGTCAAAAAAGACGTATTTTAAACAATGCTAATTTTTTCCCTTATAAGTAGAAGTATAAATGCATTTCACGGTTGTAAAGTCGATAGCAAAAAATATCCTGGAGACTTATTGTTTCAATGTTTTTTATGATAAACTAAAAAATATTTCAAAAAATATATATTTTTTTTATAAAAATAGTGTTTGTTGTTTTTGTTGAATTCAAAAAAAATATATATTAGTACTAAATGCATAATATTATTTTTTATAGAAATTTGTGAAAGTTTCTCAATGTTGTATTATTTCTATGTATATTTTATCCAAACATAGACATCAAAATGATAAACATGGGATAATGTTTTTAAATCGAAAAACATCTACTCCATCATATAGGAGTAATCAAGGAGTGGACTTGATCATTTGGTGATGACAGTGAGTGGAAAAAAAAAAATGATGTCATGATTAGAGATGTAAAAAATATGATCTGCTTGTATGTCAAAAAGAAACAGAAAATTATAATTTTAACCCTGACAATTTGAATTAGGTTAGAGAGGAGAGCAGTTTAGCTGTCATGACGTTTCATTAAAAATGAGAGGAAGGAAATCAAAACAAGTCCCACTACGTACCAAGCAAGGACATAGACTGAAATGACTTGTTTTTAATCCTCAAATCTACGCCAAGTCCAACAAAGACTTATACTTAAATTTTCCAAACAAAAAATCAGTGTTCTTCTCTGGCATTCAAATCACATGCACTTTATAATTGTATAATGTCTTTTCAATAATTTAAAAAAAAAAATTAACAGTTTTTTTCTACTATTAACAATATTATCATAAAAATGTTTCTATCTTTATATCTACTGCTGTTGATTTAATTATTTTTATCCTTTATTAGCTAGTATTTTGAAATCAATTTGGAAAATTAGATACAGTGCTCAGGTTACAACTAAAAAAAGTTTCTTACTCGTCTAAATGTACAACTGTAGCCATGAAATAGGAACGCTCGTTAATCTTTTTGATTTTGAAATCTGACCCATCAACCTGTGTTTGATTTTTTCTAATTACATTTATATATATATATAGTTATTACACATAGCTGTTCGAAGAAATGAGACTTCATCAATCAAATTATTGGATCAAAAGACGTGAGTGTTTATATGTCTATGTTATATGATTCGTTTCCCATCTTATTTTTACTTTTATTAAATAAAAATACATTAGGGGAAAAATCAATCATAAAGGAAATCTTATTCTAATAATTTTTTACACATTTTGTCAAATGGAATATCCATTGTACATATAATCAAGCTCACATTGATTAAACATAATGCTGGAATCCTTTTGAGATTTAAGTGGTTCATGGCCAAAAGTATACAAAAATATCATCAAATTCTCAAAATTTTGTTTATATGTGTTTTATTTTTAATTTCTTTTCAAACAGAGAATATCAAATATGCCTCAAGATCAGTAAGGGATTTGTGAATCTTTCATTACTTCCATGGCATATCTAACAGAAAACTTTATTCCTCATGCGAAAAGTATAATTGTAAATTCTTCACGTTCTTAATTTGGATCATCAATTTTTAACATAATTTGAAATTTAAAAGAAAACAATCTCTTGGATATTTAAAAAAAATTAGTTTTATACTTAAATTTGCCTCTGTCCTTTATCAATTCCAAAACAAGATCTAAAAAATATGACTACGTAGAAATAATTTATTAAAGTACTTTTTTTTTTGACCACAAAAAAATGGTGTGTTTTATACCATATATATACCTTAAGTGAAAAGTACAACCAACTATAAATTTGCTTTTAAAATAAATATGAGCTAAATTGCGGTGAGTGATATTTAAAAAAAAAGTATAAGTCGGTAAAAGAAAAATACAGGTGCTCTTATTAATTATTCCTCACAATTTTTAGCATTCTAAAGTATGAGAAAGCAATGATCACTATAGTTTAAAGTGATCTACTTTATCCGATATGTTGTTTCTCAATGTTAGCATATTTTTCATGACACTCTCTTAGGCTTGGTTTTTACTCTCATTTAAATTTAGCCAATATTCACATCCCTAAATATTACCAAGAACAAAAAATACGAATAAAAAAAGAAGACCAAGGTAAATATCTATAAGGATTGAAGGCCAAAGAGATCAAAGGTATCTCAAAGATATTTTCCTTATTGATTGAAATGATGTTGTAACATGAGTTATCACTTTACCACAGTTATTACATTTATAGATATCTGAGAACCATGACATCTTTGTGAAATGAAATGTAGGAGTGAAATTCTTCTTTTTTACTTTGGCCTTATAAATACTGACAACGGGGAGGAAGGCTACTTTTTTAAAAAGATTTCTTTATTTGGTCAGAGGGAGTAGTACTAATTAAGTATAAGTAAACATTATAGTGTTAAATTTAATCCATCTTACCATAAAGAAAAAAAATAAAGAGAAGTGACAAGGAAGCTTTACTCAGCCGTATGGCATAGTTAGGCAGACAGAAAATCCATATTCTGGTATGAAGAAGTTTGATACAACTATTGTGTTCGGTTTACTTTGAAATAGTATGCTAAAATCCGGAGAAGAAAATAAGCTTATTAAATTTATGGCTGTTTCGGAGAAATACTATCCCTAAACCATACCAAAGTTAACAACTGAAGGTCTCAGAACAGTCTTTTGCATGCTTCGTCCTCTCTAAAATTGTCTTGCTCTATTATATGGACTTAATGAGAGATATCTTAAAGTAGTAAAATAGATGGGTAAAGGTTTTTGGCTCACAATGAAAGATTTGTGTGCTCTTTCAATTTTTCTCCGAGTCTTTTAAGTATAATTTGAAATTTAGAAAAAAAAAATGGAATGTTTCATTTTAAATTTGGACATAGCCTTTCTATAATTTCAAAAGAAAAGCTAATACATATGACGTAAATTAATATAGTTCATTATCTTAGGAAAAAGTGGCATTATCTATATTATAAGTATAATTCGTTTCGTTTTTTGAAAGGCATGACAAAAAACAAAGACGAAAAAGTTTACTAATGTATATAAATATATTTTTTTGGTTTGGGGGCGATTTACGTATTTTTATCGGTTCTATTATTAACTACGAACCTCACGATTCATATATCCATTTTCCCTTCTTTTAACCAAGTTTATAATGCAATTAGTAAATAAGTAGTCACGATATCTCTCACATTTTGTTTTGTTTCAACTTCCAGGAGGAAATAATGTGGGTATAATATGTATGTACGATTGAGTAGATGGAAGATTCATAGACTTTGTATAGGGGGTATGTGAGAAGAAAGGGCCCATCTACCTATAATGATCTGCTCCAAACCTCACATTAATTTGTTATTTTTAATTATAGATCCCTTATAGTTGTATATGTCGTGTACAAGCTGTAATTTGTATAAGAAAACTGAATAAGTACAAACCAAGAAATGTACAAAATGAAGAGTTCTTGTGATGGGATAATGCAAACATTAAATATATATTGATAAATTCAACTTTTTTTTCTCTGTCTGTATTAATGTATGAAAACGAGTTATGTGGTGCATTGCTTATAGTACTCCATAATGCAAATCATAAATACATCATGATCTAAGAAACAACAATATACCGGGCCGTGCAAAATTATTTACCCATGGTGTAAATATACTTTTTAAGTGGATTTGTGGCAACCAATCTGATTGTTTCGTATTGTTACTGTTAAAATAAACAAAAAGCCTGCCTGTGAGAGCGTAACAACTTCCACATGTGAGACCATGTCCAATCAGGAAACAAAGAGGATCGAAATTGCAGCACTCTTCCGAGCGGGAGTGCCTCATAACAACATTAAGGAACAGGTTGGGGCCTCGTTGAAGACAATTTACAACGTTTCCAAGCACTTGGAGGCTGGGGGTGATATCAAGCATTCCCCTGGGACTGGCAGGAAGCCCACTGTCTCAACAAGGCAAGTAAAGGCCTTGTTCAAGAGGACTCCTAACAGGTCCATTGCCGACATGGCCAGAAAGATGGGAACGTCGAGATCAACTTTTTCAAGGGCATTGAAAAGGGCTGGAGGAAAGTCGCTGAGGCGTACTGAACACCCTCTGCTAAATGAACGTCAGCGAGAAGTCAGACTTGAGCGTGCCAAGAAAATCTTGAATGATATCAAGAGCTCATCTGGACGCATCATCATTTTTTCAGATGAGAAAACTTTTACGGTCGATCCTGTTTTCAACTGGCAAAATGACCGTGCTGTGAGCTTTGGAGATGTGCAAGATAAGCACCTCTATGTGGTAACAACAAAGCACCCTACTTCGGTGATGATGTTGGGTCTCGTGGCCTCCAACGGGAAGGACATGAAGCCGGTATGGTTCCCCACCGGTATGGTTAGTCGGCAACTCTCCTTGGGTTTTTCAACAAGATGGAGCACCCCCCACGCTTCCAAGAAAGCTCAGGAGTGGCTCAAGGACAACATGAACTTTTGGCCCAAGGACTACTGTCCCCCTCAGAGCCCAGATCTGTAACTAGACTTCCCTATCTAGGTGCAACTGGAGACCAAGGCCTGCAAAAAACGACACAAGAACATAAATGCCTTAAAGGCTGCTGTCAACAAGGCCTGGGCCTCCATGGACGCCGATTACATCCAGCAAGTCTGTGGCAGCTTCAGACGTCGCCTGACCAGTGTCATTGAGTCAAATGGTGGCTACATTGATTAAATTTGATCACAAAACATTTTATTATTCTAAAAATGTATGAATAAATTGTTTCTCAAGTCATTCGAAATGTCATTATTGTCTGCAATATGTTCTGAACAAAAATCGGTAAATAATTCTGCACGGCCCAGTAATCGTATCAATGAAATATTGCAGGCGTGTGCATGTAGCATTGAACGTTTTTAGAGGCTGCACTGTATATCGTGCACCCTGATGTGAATCAGATAATTTTTTTTTTAGATAAAAGAAAAAGTAATGTAATATTGCAGGTGTGTGCACTGGGGCTTATATAACAAGAACACTTGCTCATGTTATTGGTCTCTTATTTGTATATAATTATTAATGTGGATCTTCATTATATCTTAAGATTACAATTAAATATAAACGCTGGTATGTTCAAATGAATTTTGATTGTTTTACTTATTATTATTATTTCATCCTTAAGGGCAGAACACATATGAATTGATACAATTAGTGAGTAGTTACGTCTGAACATAATCATGAAAAACGCTGTGTAACACTGAGTATTTCTTGCAGAGTTATTTTCTATACTATTAAAGAAAATTTGGCTCTTAGACGACGCCTAATTACTCCTGGTAATGCCTAGCACTAGGACAAGTATTCTATAAATGGTTGTTACATCAGATAATTATTAGTGTTGGGGTTTGTTCTAAAATCATAAACCTATCTGAGACGTATGATTTTTGTAAGACCAAACTACATCGATATTTAAAAAAAGTCTAGTTTATATTGGTTTGGAAGAAAAATTCGGTCTGGATCTGTTTTACAAAAAAATTGATGTAATTTAAAATTTGGTTTTGTTTAATTCTATAGATAAATTGCTGATGTCTTCATTTGTGTTTCAAAATGGCATTAACGTCATATGAAATTAAATGTTTTGTATAAATCAAATTTGTACAAATTTATAAATCCCTATATGGGAGAAATTTGGTCCATTGCTTTAGACCTAAAAAATCCAACCACGATATGAAAACAATTAAATTTCTGTCCACCGTCTGAAATCACGATTTGGAATGAAATATCGGTCAAATCGGTCTAGAAAAATGTATTTAAACCAATCAGAAAAAAAATCGCTCATTGCCCGAGTCTCAACTCTAGTTCTTATATATTGAATGGATAATTTTCTACTATTTTGAGAAAAGTTACTAATTGATAAGTATTCTGTTGTACATTATTAATTTAAAAGTTTAAATGCCCACTGTGATATTTCTTGTAAATAAATAATAAATCTGTAATTTCAATAGATCACAATTAAATAATTTCATTTATTTATAGTTGGTAATTAAATTAAGCGTAATGAGACGTAGAAGTTGTGAATATTTGTACAAACTGTGTATACTATTTACAACTCGTACATAACATGTAAGTAGTATATGATCACATGTGCCCCTATTTGAGGAAGGGGGTAGAGAGGGGGAAGCGTTACTTATCCTCATCCTCATAATTATAACATGAATAAATATGTCAAATTGTTTAGCTATGCGGAAATATTTGTATGATAAATTATGTTATTCCTTAAATTATTAGATGTTTTCATATCCTATCTAAAAAAAGAAAAATACACAATTGTTAATCAGCTTAAAAAACAAACAACATCAAATCAAAAATAATTATATATAACAGGTAAGTATTTTAATAATTGATAACTGTATGTCCTTATACGTATATATTTTTAATAGAGAGCTTTACAAAAACAAGTATCAAACACTTTTTTTTAAATCCACATTCATTAACAAGGTCCAATTAACAGCTCCTTGTCTCAAAGGTGTTTTTTATACTTACACGCCTATAACTAAATCAGATATATTTTTTAATTAACTCATTGAAAAGTATATTAAAGTACTTCAAAAGTGCATGAATTAGGTCAACATTAAATAAATGTCAAGAAAAGGAGAATTTCCCAATTCACTTTTTTTGCTTCATAGAATTCATAATGCTTAATATTTCAGTCAATTATGGCTCAAATTTCTGTAATTAGTTGAGATACACAATATTGCTAACTACAAGGTCGATTATATAAATCTGGATAATTTTAAATACGTATTTAGAACAACATGTAGGGAAAATAGTGTAGAAAATTATAGTTGACTACAAATAGAGTTATAAATCTATATTTATTTAATTTGATCAAGTTGTGCAAGTACTCCCACTGCTCTCAAAGACAACCAGGCTCCTGATGAAGGGTAGAAAATTTAGCTTTGAACATGTAAGAGCCTTCAACTTCAGTACATGTTTTCACTATCCAGCTCTTCTCATTGCTGAAGTAAATTATTCTTCCTACACTGAGCTTCATTTGTTCAACAATTTTTAACTATTTGTGACGTTGTTGACTTTTATATTTTTATGTAAAGATGTCCAATTTCATGGCTTTGGGACAGTTGAATGGCTCTAAATATTTCTGTTTTTTTGTTAAGATACTGATAGGATACGAGGATTTGACCTGATATATCTTTATAGGGTTTCTACGATAATAGGACGAAATCATTTTTGCAAGAGGATCAATAGGTATATTTGGCCAAATAGTGATGTTTAATATATTTGTAAATGCGATTGTATGTTTTAATACCATTTTAAATAATAGTATGAATAGGTATTATTCATATGATATATGTCATATAGGGAAATTAATTACTGTGTACGTAGCAAAATATATATTTTTTTTATTATCATCATTAATTATCATTAAATAAACACAATAATTTAGTTCAAATCTTTACCGTTGTAGTACTTTAAATAAATTAAATAATAAAAAACATGACAGCGATTTGAATGGAAGAAGAGCCAATCACTTCTCTGTTATCAAATAATTAATAATTATTATTTGACAATAGGGATTATTCATATTAGAAAATAATCATGAATAAACGAACAAGCATAATATCAGGTAAGTGCGAGCAACACTATGTGAAAGTTATTGTTGTTGCTTAATATTATGCTCGTTCGTCAATCCACTGGTACATACTGACGAAACCGCGATTTTTTGAGTTATTTTTTATAAGAAAAATACTTTGAATTACAAGCTCAGTTCAAAAAAGAATTAACTCTTAAAATACCAAATTTTTATGCATTATTTAAATAGATTGTTCGTCCTACTTCCCAAATTGACTTTAGCCAATCATTTTTTGGGACTTTGTTTGTACCTCCAGACATTAATTGGAACACAGGTTTATATTTGTCATATCTCTGATACTATATTCTACATACATACATAAAAAAAATATGACATATCCACATAGGGGGAAATTCTTTAAAAACTTTTAAAAGATTGCCTTTTCTTCAAAACAATCTTTCAAAAGTTTTCATATATTTTTCGATTAATTGATTTTTTCTTTCCGTTTCTTTCAATATAAGAATATCGCTGAGTACAGAAAAGACGTCCAATCTTTTTATCTATCAAAAAAACAAGCTAACTATTTAAACGCTGTGGACATGTATACCAACATAATGAAAATATCATTTTGAGAAGTATATAGAAATACATCAGTAATTTTATATTTTCAATAATAGGTAAAAAAATATGTTTTACAAAATATGTAGACAAGGCAAAACTTTTTTCACTTAATATGACCAACTTCACTATTAATCACAGCCTTTACACGTCGCCTGAAGGGCATGCAGGAGTTGATGACAAACTCCTCTGACAACTTATCCCATGTAGCGACTATGGAGGACTTCAGTAAGTCCACATTTGGGTGTGAAGTCCGGTTCTTTTCCCTCTTCAAAGTGCCCCATATAGAAAAGTCAAGTGTTTTCAAATCTGGTGTGGAAGCCCCCTTGGACTTCTTCTTTTGTTCTTGCAAACTAGCGTTTGTTCCAAAGTTTGTGGAATTGATCAACTCTATAAATCTTCTTGTCCGAGGATTTTCTTTCATCTCTAGAGCCTTCTGGCTTTCATGCCCTCTATCAGAAGGTGGTGTGGGGTCCATTTGAAAGAAACTAATCCCAAGTCGTGCTTTATAGGACAGGTATTTTTTAATTGAATCTGAGTATATAGCAAATGTCTGGGATCACTTTAGGTGCGTTTTTTGTTTTTTTAATATTATTGAATAGTAAATATTTCACATATTTTTATTATGACCGTAATGTAAAAGAAATTAATTTTATTGACACAAAAGTTTAGAGGATCATTTACAAGTTTTGATTCTCTAGTACCCATATTACCTGATAATAATGCACAAATCATTTATAAATGTAAGTATAAGAAGATTTTTATGAGAATGTGATTTCCTTTATTTTTGTTTTGTTATGTTTTAGTTGTGAGTTTATTTGCACATTGTAATTTATATTATAATAAATTGGAATATATTTGTGCCTGGGTAAAAAAAACAAACGCAAATCAACTTCATCGTCTTTAATCTATAAAAAAAGTACAAGTACAAGCATTTGATAAGGACTTTTATTCCCTATTAATTTTATTCAATTCAAATATCAAATATCAATGTTTATGATAGATATTTAGTTGTATTTAATAGAGGTACATTGTATTTTTTTATATATTCTTAAGCCATTTGATGGAATTTAATCCAGATTTATTGGAAATTTGTACATTTTCTGAAATAAAAATATATACTTTGATCCCTTAAGAAAACGTCTTCTTCAATTATGATACAATTTATGACGTCAGTAAAGACGCTTGTTACTGGAATGAATGGTGCAACGTTTTTTTTAATCGCTCTAAATGAATCAAATCGTGTTTTGATAATTATTTAGTAGACTCACTGGATTAATTAACTAAATAAACGTATACTCTATTCAATAATTACTATGTCCATATTTCAAAGGCTATATTCCTTTTATGTGCATTGTATTAAGTTCAACCTAACTAACAGATACACAACAAGGAAATACTTAAAGTAACATGTAAAATACCAAAAACTTATTCTTTACAAGTAGTATGTACATTAAGGTGAGGATGATGGTCAAGAATTCTTAAATTCCTAATTAACACATCTGTAAAATTTCATTGAGATATACTTTTATTGACTTTAAGCACAAAGTCAACACAATTTATTAAAATATGAAAAAACTATATATCTTCTTTTAGGGATTTTGAACGTGTACAGCATTTTTTATATCAATAAATGTTGGCAAAATGTTGTTATAATAGCAATGTACTTTAATTCGTCAAAGAACACAAACCTAATCCACACTCAATTTTGACAAATAAATATTCAAGATTGCTTTTGTGTTGATAAGCCACATATTCAATATTTTTGTGTTGGATTTAATTTTATTATCTTAAACAGATATGTAGTAAAAAAATTATTATTATACACATTCGAAAACGGAAAAATGGGATTTGTATAAATATTATTTGTGACATTTTCCAAAATTGTATCGGCTTTGGGCTCGAGATGAATATCAATATATATATGTCCAGTCCACCATAAAATGAGTCAATACGAGTCATACACAGTAGTCCCAAAAAAAAGTTAAGCTTGTTTGGACAATGTCGGAGCGTCAGCCTCACCCTAATGTAAATGTAATATAAAATTTCTACAAAGAAACATTCCTACCTATGAACATGAAAACTCCACCCAAGATATATGTACATAGAGGAAAATCCACGGACTTAATAATTAAATGCACAAAACGTAATTGTTTTTTCTGGATGCCGTACGTTTCTACTCAACAGTTTCATATCTTGCCCCATGATTATCCTTTAGATTTAAAATTATATATATATATTCAGTTTCACAGCAATGTACATATGTATTAGGGAGGTTTGTTTATCACCCTTTTTGAATTTCAATGACGGCTAGTGAAAAAGAAGTGGCCATTTGGTAACCCAATAATCAATGATAATTTCATGCTTTTATGATGTCATCGTTAGATAACACATCTAGGTGCAAGTTTGAAAAAAGTCAAACATTATCTATTCAGTTAATTAGATTATTTAAAAAAAAAACTATTCTTTCTTTTGGATAAAATAATTTTGATAGACGAAATTGAAATCTATATAGTATGTTTTAATTTTTTTTTTTCGAAAGTCATCATATGGAGCAAAACGAGTAAGGAATTTTGAACATACATTTCTTTTTTGAAAATTTCAAAATTCCCTATGTTAATCTCTTTTTTTATTACATAGATTGACTTTACATACTTTTTTTAGCTTAGAACAATGTGAATCATGGAATAATGCTTTTATTTCTTACCTTTATTAACTAAATAAATGATTTTTCTATTATTCAAAATTTGAACGAGATGTGCCACATAAAGACTACATTGTAGAACAATCAAATTTTTGCATCGGTTATAGCTGTAAACTGTGGCAACTTTTCCGCAATAGTCGTAATCCGAAACGAAAGGATTTGAGAAACAGACCGTACTAATATGTATGTAGATATTATTGTATTGATATATGTACGGATCATGTTTACACGAACACCATTATACTTTTGCTAATATTCAGTAGAATAAATACCAATACTTTGTCGTGAAAGATCTTATAATCGTATGCATATATTGATTATTATATTTGTATCTAGTTTTTATATATATGTATATTAAACAATGTAAATATTTTTATTTTCTGTTAACAGGGAGTTTCTGTTCTTAAATACAAAATTTGAAAGTAATTTTTGTGTATCTATTAAAATAAGTATTTATTATTGTTAAAACTTAGTCTAATATAAACTTTATTCCGGCTTGATCATTAGTGGTTTGACAGATATGTTAGTCCAACCACCTATTTCAGACCACGTACCAAAATTTAGTCAGTTTCAAATCGTAAACCAAATCTTTTCGATCTCAATTTATGGACCGATTATCCTATTCTTATTTATGAACTGTACTGTTACGTCATCATCAATTCATCTATGGAATAGGTATACACCAAATTTTAAATCTTGGTTGACCTTTTTTAAATCACCGAATTAGTTTTGGTCCACTAAAAATCATAAAGGTCTCAGACCGGTCTAAGATTATCGGACAAAAACACAACACTAGCTATTATGAAGTTTATAATACATTGTTTGTATAATGAAAATATTATAAAGCCCGTCAATACAACATATAGGTCATATGATTATTCGCAAAATGAGTCTGGATTAGGGCTCCACCGATGTATCAACCAATTTTAGGGCGTTTTAGATTAGTTTATAGTTTGCAGAAACCAGTTGTCCTTACTGATATTTTATTTTATTAAATAAAAAGATCCGAATTAAAGAAACAACAAAATAAACAATTTTACATCTAAATAATAGGATTAAAAGTTTTTCAATGTCTCAATTAGCCATTAAAGAGCACAATGTTACAAATGTGGCCATGTAAGAAAATTCCTATTTATACAAGAACCGATCATTATAAAATAAATATGAATTAAAAAATATTTTTTCGATCAATTAGTTATCAGTTTTGTTAACCCTCAAATAAAATGCATCGGTCCAAATAAATATTTTCAAACTTTGAGTTGTTCTCTTATTATTAAAACTCAATATGATTTTTTTGAGTCAACCAAAAATTAAGATGAAACTTCGTTTCAAATTGTAAAACTGTCTTCAAAAGTTTTATGATCTATTTGAACATTTACATATATATGCTAATAAAAAAGATATTCATTTATAATTACTTATTGATAGGATTATAAAATGACAAGTATTTATTTATAGGGGCGAAAAAAAGAATCGAGACAAATATTAAAATATAGAAATAGTAACTGACAAATATTATTGCTTTAATTTAAGAACCATGTTGTCCATGGCTAAGCGTTGATGCATTTCAATAAAAATTCCTAATTATTTGCAATTAACACATGTAATAACAATGGTGGATACAAGTGTGTCCATCTACTTCAAATATTTTAAGATTTCTATAGCACTGCATTACTTTGAAGCACTTGTTAACACTGCTTTACTTCTAGGGGGTGTTTATTCACACATATTCATTTGTGAAACTTTTATTTTCGACTCACTCTAATGCATAGTTTTGATACGCTTCATAGCTCTGTAACCTCTTTCATAGTCAGCATCGTAAAAACTCAGTTAATATTTAAGTCCAGCATCAAAGAAAAATAATTAAGTAACTCAAATAAGAAACGCCCTATTGATTTCTCTCGAAAGGATTTTCCAAAGTTGATATTCACAACCCTCATTATACATATATGGAATTAAACAATTGGGTATTCAATATAATTTTATGGGCCCAATGAGTTCCGATATGAAGAAAATCATGATGGATCCACTCGAAAACAAAGACTTGGTTATGACTTTAATAAAATTACTTATGAAAATGTATTTGATTAGAAAATGATGGAGGTTTTGTACTTTTTCTTCACTACAGTCGTACCTTGCCATACGAATTTAATTCGTTCCTGAGCGGAGCTCGTAATCCAAATCAATAAAGTGGCTCTTGCGTCCCGTTGATATATCTTGTACATACCAGCTTGTATTAAAAAATAAAAACCTTGTCAGACACTGCCAATTTTTGCATAGAATCTGACTCGTATCTCCAAAAAATCGTATGTTGGGCAATCTTATCCCAAATTATTGTTGTAATTTTTTTTTAGCCCCTTAACAGATTGATCTATTTTTCAAATCCATATCAATTATTTAGGGAAACTTTTTTTAATAAAAATCTTTTCCTTTTTTTGTGAAATAATTCCTGAGAAACAGCTCATTTACTGTTGATATTTGAATCTTTGGAGATGGGAAGGGGATTGGAGTCAACAATCGACAGCAAGAGAAGAATCATGACAAAATTAAAGACCAATGGATCTTGGATCAGTGAATGAATTGATCTTCTGGGAAATTTTTGAATCTTTAAAACAATCGATGAATCCCAGTTGAAGTTATCATGATCATGGTTTCACATCAATGAAAGAGTTCCTGAAGCTCATAAACTCCCTACCACTTCAGTGTCCAGGCCTATCTACTATGCCAACCTCACATATTAAGACTTCATTATTTTCAATTCAATCTATACCAACTGGTTATCTCTCTGAGTTATGTAATCCCAGTCTAAACTGACTGAAATTATTCATCTATTATATAATCTAATTTTTATTTTTAAGACGTCTGTTGCAATGAAAGTAGAAATTGAAAACGAGATATATCGTATAAAATATTTTAAAAGGTTACTACTTGTTCAGAAGATACAGAAATTAGATATCCTCAACAGTTTGCCAAATTTGCAAAAAAAAAGTAAGTCAAAAATGAACCAATCATCCAATTGCAAATAAATAATTAACCGGTGTAATGAGTTTTATTAATTTTTGAGAGGCTGATATGTTTTTTGAGGGGAGGGGAAAGGGTGTGTGAATGAAAGGGGAATTAACCTTTAGGAAACATATACATGTACATACTATCAACCTATAAATTAAAAATATATTTTACAAGCACATTTGTTTTAGACTGCCTGTTTTTGCTCTAATACTTCCCTTAATTATCCCCCATGTATCAAGATAAAGTTTTTTTTCTTTATCTTCAAAAACTATCGCTTCAATTTATGCTATTTTATACTTGATATCTAGGAAATTATTTAAAAAAGATGTAAAATAAATGTTACTGATATAAACCAAATACTAAAATAATTACATCAAGTATAATTTTTGAATCATAGCCATCATATTTGATAAGGTGCAAGAGGCTTAAAAATGGCTCATATGGAACCAAAAATCTTTCCTTTTTTTTCGAACAAAAATGGCTTGTAACACCCCAAAAAAAGTTTAAGAAGCATCAAACTTTTGCCCAAGTCAAGTTTTTGAATGACTTCAAGAAAAAAGGCTTGGGTTTATAAAAAAAATATAGGAATATGCAATGTAATAACAAGTTATACGATTTAGGTATTTGTAGTATGATATTCACCTCACAAGTAACATTTTTCCGTGAATCAAGAATCATCTTTACATTTGACTAGAAAAATGCACTCAACATTAATCCTAGAAACAAAAGATTTTCATAAATAAAAAGAAAACTTTTTTCCAGATGGTGAAAAGTCTGTAGAGTATTAAACCACTCCTCACTTGGTAGACAAATTATAATTATTTAAATAGAAAGATAGCATGTGCTTCATTTATTTAATGTTTTGTCTTCAGATACTACTGAATGATTATTTAAATTATATTTTTTTTAATATTCACTTTTATTTTAATTCATATTTTATTTTTTTTACAAAGCAATTTATTCCTAAAATATTTAACTAATAAAATATTATTTTATTTAGAGTAGATACATAACATTAGAGTTGAAAATTACTCTTCGAAAGTACTTCATAGAAGAATGACAATGATTTAATATTAAAAAGTAATCAAAATATTGGTAAATCAATAAAGTAAATGGATTTAAGGTATTTTTAGATTAATTGGTAATTGAACGAATTTGAAGTTATTACTGATATTTTATTATTTTAAAAAACAAAAAAGAAACAATTTTTACAAATATTTAATGGAATAGTTCATTAAATATTTCAAAAACATAGAAAACTTAATCATTAATGATGCAGTAACTCTCGAAGTTATATTAGTCTTAATTAATTTGTTTGATTTGGACAATCAAATAACATAGTTTCAAGTAGGGGTGTGCCTGTCGTTATTTAGGAATGAAAACTACAGTTCCAATCTGTACATTCTAGGCCCGGTTCAGTTTAGTCCTGCAAATCAGTCCTAAAAACTTATAGTTTGGTCCTTGATGACGTCAACCAACTTTTTTTTTTTTTTTTTTAAAGCAGATCTAGTACTTAGAGTACAAAAAACCGGTATCAAAGACCGATAGGACGGGTTCTAGGACTGGATTGAACTGAACTGAATAAATAATCATCTACAACATTAATTAAAAGTATGTTAAATTATTTTTAACTGTAACAATTTTTGCTATATAAAAAAATTATCATATTTTATTGTAAAAAAATTAAAACGTCAATAGAATCGTACGTATTGCTCCAGTTATATTAAAAAAATAGAAAGAATTGCTATGACGTTGTTGAAATTAGCATGCTTGGGCTTCTTTGTTATTATTTTTACAAAATTTATTTGAAGAAAATAAAAATGGAGTGATTAATTGTTTAAGAATTTTTTCACAAATAAGGATGGCCATTTATGGAAAAGTAGGAACTACCTTAAACTATGTCATGTTGTTTGGGGCACAACTTAAAACCACATGTACTGAATAACGTGCCCCAAGTTGATGTCACAGGGATCATGGGACACAAATTTAAAAAAATAGAAAAAAATATCCTTTTTCTTTCTTGAAGGAGATCTTTTTTATAGAAATGTAAATAAGTATTACTTTAAAAAAAAACCTTTAATGAATTGAAATATAAAAGAATAAAATTTAAAACTGGCATAAGAAGCCACGGCCTTTTCTTTAAAAAAATCAGTTTAAAATAATACGTAATATCAATTTAAAAAAATAATTCTTTTAAATATGAGATAAAAATTTAGTAAAAAATATAATTTGAACATTTTTGTCTTCTAATAAATAAGGTAAAAAGGCCCCTGCATCTAATTAAATTTAAATTCCATTGGCATTTTCGGGGGGTAACAAAAAACATGTGGTCTAGGGGGTAAGTCCACAAATCATGTTTAAAAATTACATGTTTGATAAATGACCCCTAATCGGTATCATCCCCAAAAGTATGTTTCTGTCGATCTGAATATCAATAGGTATATAATGTTTATTTGAACCCCTTTCTTTTATTGAAGAAAATAATAAAACTTGATGTAAAGTTTACCAAATTTATGCAATATCATAAAAAAACCATGAATTTCAAATTTTACTAGTTTAAAAGCATAAATATATATCTTGCATGTGTATATAACAAAGTATGGCACCCATATCATGAGTAAAATCAACTCATGCATGAATACTCTCATAATTTACTCATATTGCAAATACTATACACAATGAATACCACTATGTTCATTTCATTATTTTTAATGCATCTATCTAGGTAGTGCCAACTGTCATTCCATCTCAGAGATTAATTTTTATTGTCCATACTTCATCAAATATATTAAATAAAGTAGTATATATCTATGTAAGTACAAAATTTGATATAACCAAATAGTGATACATCGATTCAATACACAACTAATTGGTCATTGTCAAATGCTGATAATTTGGTTGTTTATTATACAATTCAGATTAACATACTAAAAAATGTCACTAAAAACCTTTTAACCTTGAGAGAACCATATCTGATGACAAACCTATAGTACTCTTTCCTCGCTGATACGTTGTAATTTTAAAATAAGGAGGAATATTTAATCAATATGATCACTTATTTTTTGCTCTTACTAACGTATACTTTTTTTTCAAATTAACATTCACTGCTATTTAGCAAATATTTCCATCCTTACTGACACAAATTCTCCTCTTCCATCATATAGAAAGTAACTAAGTTAAATATTGTTCAATGCTAGGACGGTTTTGTCAGTTATATTTAAGAATGTTATACGTATTCCTGCCATTTACTTTCAGTTATATTTAGTATTTACTAGAAAATTAATAAATAATCGGCTGATAAATCTGAAATCTGCTAAATTGCTATCCCTATAAGCAGTCATATCTCGACGTTTCCTAATCGAACTAAATAATCACATTAATGCTCTAATTGATGTCTTAAGTAAACAATAGAATTTATTTTTTACAAGTTATGTAAATATATGTTGCGTACAAGTTACAACTTGTATATAGTGTGTCATTACAAGTCCTGAACGGACTTTTCCCAGGCTTAACTTAATTAAGATTATTAAAAAGTACAAATAGTAAACAATGAGGCTTTATATATGGATTTAACTATATATAAACAATTAAAATCTCAAAGTGACCACCCTCAGCCTCCAACATGCCCTCGATCCGTGGTCTAATACCCTTGCAGGTCTTTTTCTCGTATACTTCCGACAAGTAACGTCACCCCATTCTCCACAAAAACCTATGGGGCATTTACATTTATATAAGAGTGACACAGGCCCTCCTTTTAATTGTGCCATAGAACCCATAGTCAAAAGGGTTGTAGTATGGTGAGGACGGAGGTCATATTGTTCAGAGCCAGAAATTCGCTATTTTTCTTTACACTCGTTTTGAGTTGTTGTTTTTTTGGCCTTTTTTGTAGTCTTTCAGCTTTTTAATCTTGTTAATGAGACCCTTGGAGAAAAAAAAATCTTTTGTAGCGAAGTTAATCGGAAAATGTATTTAATAAAAATTAGAGGACATGAATTGAAAAGTAAATAGGGGCTACCACATCTATCATACGTGTACAAGCAATTTATCTCTAAGAACTTTGCATTCTAAGAAAAATTGTCACGTTAGTAATTTTCCCGCATACAAAAAATGCACATTTGTAACAGAAGCTCTTTTCTTTCAAAGGGAGAACTGTTTAGATTTGAAAAATATAATATCCAAAGTTTGTAGAAATCAAATTGTTTACGTACGTATTATGTATACAGTTTAAACACATGATAGATGTGGTAACCTGTCTTGAGAATTCATAGAATACTCTATTTTGAGGTAAATACTACTTTTATTTAGTTTTCTGAAGGGGAAAAAAAAATGGTCACTTTATGGACGGATGAATGTGCATAAAATGTACGCGAATATCTCTGTTTAAACACGTAGAACCAGAATTAAGTCTATATATGTTAATATCTATTTCTGTTTGAAAAGAATAAAATCTTGTATTTCTTGTAATTCATGAGAAAGAGAGAAGAAAAGAAGGTAAAAAATGAAAGTTGATTTAGGATTCATTGCCAAAAAAAATATTTTTTTGTCGAGACAGAGTGGTTCAAACAACTCTTTATATATTACATGATTCATTAGAATGAATGGAATGGTATTTTATGTTTTTTAAAAGACCAATATATCGTAGAATACTTTATTAGGGCATAATTAACTTTTTCTTATATAAATAAGGTATTGCTAACAATGTCTCATCAAAAAGTTTTCAAAATGAAAAATTAAATACAAAGTCGGTCAAAAATGTGGATTCGCGACTAAGAATTTTTTCTCTGGTATGAGTAGTCAAACTTTAATTAAGTCCATATTAATATTAAGAACATATGTATATTGTTATTTACGAAATTGATTATTTTTTAAATTTAATTATTTTTTTACATCTAAAAAATCTGAATTAGGCATGTTCCGATATCAAATTTATAGCCAATTCCTGTTCCCATACCATCCTTATTGACGAATCCGATTCCTCATTATGTATAAAGGAATTTCATAAATAAATAACGAAATTGTCAACTTTTTTTTAATATTAAACTTTTTCAAATTACGGATAGGAAAAAAAATATATACCTAAATTGATCAATCATATTTAGTTGCTAATAAATTTAAATTTAAAAAAGTTAATTAGGCTCTATACTCAGGAGTCAATTAATTTCTGGTTGGCTCATATTAAGGAATTTGACGCCACTTCTTTCTTAGATATTTAAAGTCAACCTCCACACCCCTTGGCTTCTGATCTAATTTCAAGTGCCTCACATGAAAAAAAAAAAATACTTGCGACACTAACGAAACGCTATTTTCTATTATTTTACTAGTTTGGCTCACATTTAGATCACATTTTCTTGAACTGTCTCCAGTTCCTAACTGAGTTTTGCCCTAGGATTTAAATTATATATAAACCAGTTCTCAAGTCTGGAGTTGTGTCTTTTTAATGGATCCGGGACAGATACTGATGACTCAAACTTGATTCAGAAAAAAAAAATATGGACTCGAATTCAGTTCTGTTATATACAATATTACTCAACAAACTACAAAAAAATTAATATTTAGTGAAAAAGTTATAAACTTTTTAAACGACTCATGATACAATTCAAATGTACAGGGCCCTTAAAATGTGCTTATTTCTAAATCGTTACTTTCAACTAAATTTCTTGTACAAACCTGCAAATTTGTTTAACCTCTCTATGCACTTCCTCACTTTTTTTTAGTTTGTTTGAACGACATCGTTTAGCCTAGCTATTTTATTGACTTGTAACCGTAATTTTATCTTCAAAGATGAGTTCAAATAAGTCCTATTATCCATTAAATAATGATGTATCGATGGAATCGGCAGTATTGAGACGATTCCAACGACCAATATTTCCAAAAACCCGATTCTTGCAGATTCCGATGCATCGGTACACCTTGAATCTCAAAATCATATTTGCTTAGTTTTTTTATAAGGTAAAAATATATAAATTATAATGTTTATTGGTCCGAAGATTTAAGATTTTAAATTTGACACAAAAGACGTTCCATGTAACAATTTATTCTCAATAATGTCATCATATTTTTTTACGAGGGACGTCCTTATGAATCTATCTAGGATTTATTAACATCCCAGGCTTATAATAATTAAATAATGAAGCCTTAATACTGACACATTATTATTGTGCATGAAAGATACTTAACAATTTAATGATGTAATTGCATTGGTAGTGACGTACTTTAATTTAATATTTTTAATAATGATTCATTTAAAAAGTATACCCAAGATCAGGAAGGAGATAAGTTCTATGCCCCAAATTAATGACTAATACAACTTTAGTTATTAATAATTATAAAAGTATTCCAAAATATATTTAATCTAAATTAAAATTTGATTCATTGTTAAATTTCAATATAAATTGTACACAAAATAGTAGGGTAACACTTATTCCGCAACTATGCCAAATAATAAACATAAACTTTTTGAAACAGTTTATGGACCTAATGAACTCATTTCTGCTCTATTCAAATATATTAATATTTACTTTGAGCACAAATTCTACTAAATTTTTAAAAAGATATGACCAATAATATTAAAAATCTTTCTAAAAAATTTTTTAACGGATCTCTATTTCATGGAAAAATTTAAAATCCAGTCTTTAAATATAGGAAGTAGTTTTTTGAAACTGTTGTATGTTTTCGGGTAATAAATAATTAATTTTCAAAGAATGATGCGAATATTTTCGAAATATTGTAGCATAGCAGTGAGTATATTGATATTTCAATAAAATTGCACAAATGTGTTTATAAGGCTATTTTTGTTGGGAACCAGACACACTATACTAGGTAGTTTATTAAATTATTAAGTAAGGGATTCAAAATAAATTATAGACTCATATTTGTTATATGCCTCGTGCTATGTCACTGTATGTTTGGTACACTTTTTTGAAGCAACAATAACTTTTTTATTTTTCATTTATTTACAATTCAAAATTTGAAGATTAATGTGCTAAAGGATTAGGAACAGCGTTGGGAGGTGCATTGCTGAAGAGGGCGGAATTTTTTTTAAAGTAATACCACGCTATATGTAGCTTAACGTATTATAAATTTTATACTTATTTAAAATTAGCATTAAAAAGTTATAAGCTTTTTTGTTTATATAAATACATGTGTCCGAGGGAATTTGAAACATACTATGGATCTAAAGAGCTGAATTATATAATTCAATATTCATAAATTTATATATATACACAAACTTGGTCTAAAGGTCACTTGATTTAACCGTGTCACTGCACTAAGTGGTCATATACAGTTACCATGCAGGGATTTCAAAATATAAAAACACTGAATTAAGCATGTCCCTGCAATCTACGGCCAGAGGTAACACGTATTATTACATAGCTACTATAAAGGTACATAGATACAACTTGTTTTTAAAAGTCACTTAATCAAAATAATGAGTGACCAGCAATAGACCCTCTATTGACGAACTAATGAATACCGTATGTATGCATACATATAAATGAATGATTTCTCCACATTTCTGTTCTTGGCTCCCTCTCTATCAGAGAAGAAATTATACTTATTCTATTACTGCCCAGACGTACGTTTGATTCATTAATGTATTCTTTTAAAAAGTAATTTCAACAATTTGTTTTAAAATACTAAATCTGGCTTAATAGCTCATCTGGAATGAGGGGTTGATTTATAGTTTCCCTTCATTGGCCGCTTAATACAGGTTGCATTTTATAAAAGAATACATTTCTTAACCCACCCTCCCTTTACGTTCAAAATTTCCTTTATCCTTGTTTCTTATATGTAATGTGTGGTTGTTATTACCTCATTTGCTCATTTTAAATGAAGGTAATAATACTGGTACAACCATAACATTTAGAGCAAGTCTTCCCCCCCACCCGTTCCTCCTTCACTAATTCATTACTTACTCTCATGGATTTAAATAAAAAAACAAACACGGGATATCATTTATCAAAGTGATGGATGGTGGAGGAACAAGGGCGGAGTAGACCTGATTTTTATTATTATTTGGAAGGATACTTCACACAATGTTGATATATATCAACATATTCTTGGAAAACTGTAACAAGGTTATTTTTTTTACAACGAGTACCTTAATCACTTTCTCAGCGATTATCTCTTACTTATAAGGATCGTAAAATTATCAGGTTATAAACTATATACATATAGAGAGATAGTAGTTTTGAATCTAAGTATAACTCGAACTTGAAATAAACTCGACTTTACTATTGTCGATAATTTTCTGATAATTACTAAATTCTCCCGAAATATTATTTGGAAAAATCAACTAAATTTTAAATGGAAATATAATATTATAGATTAATCTAACCTCCAGTTATTTCTTCAACTACTCTGGGTTGAACGATCACAAGCTCCACTACAAGTAGTGGAATAGTGAATAAAAATATGGTTCTCCAAACTTGTTTGAGAAATTATATGGAAGAGAAGAAATATAATTGATAGTGATGCGGCTATGATGTTAATAATGATAAGATATGACAACCTAAATTATTTTAAGCAATGCTTTTTTGGGATTATATAAATACAATTTTTTTATGATTATCTAAATTATTTGATTAATAACTAATTGATATCCTGTTGAGATAGTAAAAAAAAAAGAATTAAATTGTTGAACTTACAGGGTGGTGCAGAATTATAGTCCTATTCAGTTTAATCTCAATAAATTAAGAATATTGTGTGTAAATATTTCATTATCTAATTCAAAAATATTGTAACGGGGGATGGGCCCTAGCAAAACTACAAATGAAGTGAATTATTGTTGCAAAAACGTGTGGAGTCACTAACCTAATATTGTTGTTGTTTTTTCCGGCGGGCTTGAGCACTTCCAAACGTTTCTGAAGAGATTTATAATAACTTACATATATTTATATGTTTTTTTTTTTGTATTATCACATATGGAATCCAAACCAAAATGATCAAATAGATCATTCCACAATTTAGCAAGTAGACATATAAAATAACCAAACATGTTCCTAGGACATTTTTTGGACCGAAATAAAACCTCTTTTTCCTTCTCTCTTTCTATATATCTCTCCTTCCCTCTATCTCTTCCTTCATCCGTTCTCTCTCTTTATCTTCCTACATCACCCTCTCTGTCTCTTTTCTTCTTTCTTTGTTTCTATTAGCCTCTATTCATTCCTGCAACGTGGGCACCCTTTTCTGTTATGTATATAAAATTAAAATATTTATATAACCTTTTTTATCATTTTTGGGGCTAAGCCCCCCTCCAATGATGAAAGCTAAAAATGTCTAAGAAAAGACAATTTTCAGCATTTTTGAGATAAAACCTTTTTGCATGTTTGTAACCCCTTTGAACTTGCAATATAGAGTATAGTCAAGGGGAGGCCAAAGCAGTTTTCTGGCTCATTAAGGACATCCTGATGACAGTGTGGGTAAAATATATAGATATAGTACATAGAGGGTTGTATATCCCTCAGGAAGTGCCTCCGCTATTTTTTTCCGAAAGAAGGCCAATCACATTGAATGAGATATTAGTCTAAGATAGGACAATATTAAACCTGTAATAAATTATTAGTACATATTCTAATTCAAGCCATAATCTTTTTTTGAAGTTTAACTTTTTTATGGGATTTTATCAATTGAATGGAAATATTTGTTTCCTTGTTTCACTCAATTACCATACTTGAACTCGACTTGACAATGCTCAGATCGTCAAAATCGGCTCAACTCTCAATATTTAATTATTCGAACTCGATATTTATAATTTGAATCCAACACCAACAAATTGTATCGGTGCAGTTCATAAAAATCTGTCTTCATATTTAGGTATAGACAGTTTAAGCATAGAATTTATCATGTATTTTCTAAGGATTTTGAGAGATTAGACGTTTGATGATTCTACAATGCAGATATGAATCTAAATATTTAGTGAGTCATTGTGTGTCAGCTGTTTCGTATTGGTCATGTACGTAAAGGTGGAATAAGTAGAATTATTGATATGCGTACTGTTTGTTTTTTCTGTGAAATATGTCGCACGTCATGTTTTTTACTCATTTTTCACATTTTTGTTTTGCATAACATAATAAATACATGGAAGTTGTACATTTGTGTAAATTTCATCCTTAAATAAATAGATACTTGTAGCACAAAATGGCGATTTCAAAAATATTTATCTAATAGGATTAGGCTCTTTACAGAGGGAGGGGTTGGGGTGGAGATCTTGTTTTAAAAAAATCATTAGAAATTACTGTATGTACATATGTTGTGTGCAAGTAACAACTAAAAAAGTGATGGATTATTATTTCAAATCAATAAGTTAGATTAATTTTATTATAGATAATGCAATAAACTGGAAATTACTGGATCCATCAGGTTTTTAAAATAATACTTTTTCCTGACATTTTTACTAATTATATCCACTGTCTTACTGGAGTCATACTTGGGCTGACAATTCCATAGTTTATGTGGAGGAAAGTGATTCAATAAAGCAATTAGAGAGATAAAACCCCATCATTAACCAATTATAAATAGTTGGGCTGGAGACAACTTTTCTCCATCCACTCTTAGTTCCCTTTAGATGAAAGATCAATCATTATTTTTTTATAATTTTTGGAAGAATCGATGCCAAGAAAATAAGTCCTCTCCTAACTGATTTCTATGTCCACTTAGACCAGAAATATAAAATTTATGAAAAAAGGTAAGAAACCCATTTATTTTCTGCATTTATAGCTTTATCGGCTACTTTGGGCAGGGATGTTACTTTATACAAAACAAGCGGAATAATACGGATATTATAGTTTTATCAATACAGTTTTGTAAGTTTAAGTTTCTCCATTTTCTAACCTTTTTAACTTCTTTAACGTTTAGAGAAGTCCAATTATACTCTGATTCTCCATTTCTTCCATAATCAATCCCAAGCACTACAACCTTGTTGGCTATAGGACAACTGGAAACAACCATACCATCAAGAAACTATATCCCAATAGGGGAACACCAGTCTTTTTAACGTTTAAACTGAGCCCATTTTTCATTTTAAACTTCTTGAAATAAGACAACACTACTTGCAATCTTCATAATGGCTTATGGTTAAATGGCTTAAAACATTACAAAAACGACATTTTCTTACTTAAATATATATTTATTACCAATATCCCCAAAAATGGGATATCCTAATATGCACAAATCTATGCATGTTTGAATTAAGATTAAACTCATATTACGTAAAGTTCAAGAATATTTACTAATAGTTCAAAGTTTTCTGTTTATTTGAGCATATTTATTTTTAAGTAAAAAGTAAGATAAAAGCTTTGAAGTTAACTAACCGCCATCAAAATTATACATATAGAATAATTTTCATGATTTTCTGAAGGAAAAAAAATTGAGCATACATCGTCGAAAAATAAAGAAAAAGTTTGATAATGACCACACTATACAATATTAACATAAATCAACACTGTGCTATATTACAATATGTAAAAAAACATCAAAGAAAAAATACTATAATGTCAAAAAAACGAAGACACAAAAAATTATAAAAGATTTTGCGAAAACGAAGGAATGTTAGCAAAGGCCAAGGTAACTGCGTTTTGTTTAGTATGTGATTATTTTTAATTATTCATTAGGAGAAAAAAATTAAACAATAAATTAGTTATCTATTTTTCCCCGATACCCAGTATTATTTTCAAAAATTATAAGTCAATCAGTCGATCCTAAATTAAAGTATAACTTTAACAAACGTAAACGTTCTCACATATAATCAATTATCCTATAAATATTATGATCATATATTTTTTTTTTTCATAAAATATTTCAAAAACTTACAGGTATTAGTTTGTTACTGTATGGCTGTCTATTTTCATGAGATTTGCCAAACTATAAGGAATAAGATAATTTAGTGATGCAATTATGACGTGGTCATATTGGATCTTATTGATTTTTTTTTCCATGCTATTCCGAAAATATTTACGTACACAACTACTTCACATCCTCCAGTCATTATGGGTCGCACAGTCCACCATTGAATGATAGGAAAAATTAAAGTATCTTCCAAATTGATTTTCATCCCCGAAAATACAGAAAATTTATGAAAATAGGAGATTAAAATCTCGATTATTTTCATTACTCGTCTGTCCAAAGTTCCATCCAATCTTTGTATAAGGTCATATGTATAAAGATGAATGAAATAAATTTTACATGTATGAGAAACACTAAAACTTCCATATATCTTTAAAGCTGTTCTGAAATCAATGGCAACGATTGCTCAAAAAAATCTCATTTTAAATTAATTAATATTTTCTGAATATTTCGTGACATATACCGTTTATTTTAAGAATCCTTTGTGTTTAGTGTTGTGAATGATTAATTAAGAACTGTCAAATGCCACCAATGACTAAGGGATATCCCATAACCTTTTTTAAGAGGAGGAAACTTCAACCTCGAGTTACAGCAGAGGGGAGCATACCTATGTTTTCCATCTCAAATCCAAACCTAAGTATGTTATATTTTATATTGTTAATTCCAGTTTCATATTTTAAACTTTCACGACGTATATAATAAATATTTCAATCAATAATTATCTTATATTCTTAAATTTTGTTAAAATATTACAAATAATTTGAAAAGAAACAATTATAATAAAAACTGACTGTATACGTGGGATGATACAGTATTTCACCGTGATTTGGTCCGATAAGGTAAAGTGTTATTAATAATAAAATATCGTTATCAAGTAAAATGAGATTTTCAAAACATGGCAATATATTTTTTCTCGATTACAATACTTTTATGAAGCTATCTCTGTTGAGTATATTTTAAGAAAACATAATTACTTAAAAGAATCAAGTTGAATATATATGTCATCTAAATTGAACTTGAATCAATTAAATAAAATAAGAATTTTAATTTCTTTTGAATTAATGAACCAATCCAGTTGAAAGTTTAAATATAGGCAATTTGAATAGTATAGCTTATAATTGCATTGAAAATAATTGATTCTTCTTTTACACAAAAAAAGATGTATACTTCATAATTTCAACTAATAGTAACAGTTCGTTGTCGAATTAAAAACAGCTTAAGTATTCAAATTTTCACGCTTATATAAACAAAAAGCACGACAATCTAAATATTAAATATACCAATTAAAGATTACAATATTGTTCCATCAAAAAGTTCATGTTTATTAAAAGAGAAGCTCATTTTTATAGAAAAATTTGAAAGTGGATTAGTCGAATGTTTTCTATTACTGATTATAATATATAACTTTATCGGTGCTTTTTGTGGTTAAATGCTATTTAGTAAGATTTTATTGTAGAAAGAAAATATAAAATAATGATACTGTATTATCGTCAATTACTTCCTATTATTAAAAGCTTTGGAAAATAAAAAATGTTATTAATATGATTTAGCATCAGCACACCCACTTAGGTAAGGATGTCACGAAAGAGTGAGGTGGGCGGACAGGCAGTTGCCTATTTTAAGAGGATAAACTTTTCTAATCTAGTCATTACAATAGTGTATAAAAATTCTTTCATGATTATTTTGTTGGTGGTATATCACTGACGTTCTAGTGTGTATTGAATACTATTTATTAAAAATAAATTTATATTGTTATTTACCATCCTTTATATAACGTGATTAGTGAACTAAGTAAAAAAAGAAACTTTAAACGATAAGAATGATTTCATCATTTCAGTTTTATATAACTTTTTTTATTCCATACATTTTTACTTTTAAGTATCAATTGCAATGCTAAAAATACTTGTATAAATATAAAACATCGATAAAAATAAATCCTTATTCTAAAATAACCTTAACAACTTAAGTTTACGGTTTTAACAAGATATAATTTTATATTGTTATAGTAAAAACATATAATGTTTTTCTTTGATAAAAATGTCTATGAAATATGCATTACTTAATACAAAATTTGGGGAATCAAATAATACAGTACCCATAAGGGTGTGTGTATTTAAGAATTTTATTTTTGTAGCTATCGTTTATGCTTCAATCCTGACACTGAAAAAAAAGAAGAATCCGAGAGATCAAAAGAAAAAACAAGCAAAGAATATAAAAGCAAAACAGTTAATTAATTTCACTTATCCATTATTAAAAATTGAGAAATATACGAATAAAACCAAAACAAGGCACTATGAAGTTTACATATAATCAAATTTAATGGTGCAAATGCATGTAGAAAAGTATTGAAAATTAAGTTTAGATTCTAATGAAAAAGAAGAATCCATATAAATCTTGGGGTGTATAATATTCCATTTCACTTATGGAGGGTTAAATTTTTTTTTTTTTTAAATGCAAAGGTAATTTGTTGACAAATTAACTAATTTTTCTAGAAGCAAACCCCAAAGGGAGGTGCTATACCCGTATCGTTCTAATGTTAAAGCCACTGATAAAAGGATCATCAAAAGTATAATGCTAAGATATATTACGTACATATCTAAACCTATAACAAGGGTATTAATGAATTTTTATTAAGGACATAAATCAAATACCACATAGACTTTGAGCATAGATACATACATTTGTTTTGAATTTATCTATTTATGAACAAACCTTTGCTAGTTTGATACCAATTAGGAATAAAAATACATACAATAGTATGTTCAAATACCTGTTTCTACATTGAATTTATGACTTGAAGCAATGGCAGATTGTTTAATTGAATATAATTTATATCCATAAAAATAAACTAATTATGCAATGATTTCATTCTAACCAATGTGAGAAAATTGTATAGTTATATGTAGAACTCTTGATATATTATTATTTAAGTTAATTAATTATCATTTGGCACAATTTATGTATATATTTGGTGTTCTCTAATCCCACAATTTATTATTTCATAATAAAAGATTCATTTAATAATATATATTCGATAATAAATGAAGTCCAACAAAGTACACAAATATTTTAAAAAATGCAACTTTTCTCTTGGTACCCCATACCGACATAACAGTACTTTACATTAACAAATGTACAACCGTCCAGGAGAGGTAAATTGTTCAGTCGGACAGGTTAATATATTTGCTTTCCGAATAGACAGGACGTCATAATAAGTACAAAACCAGACTTATAAGTGTTCCGTCATTTTAGTGTTCTGTTCAGCGTCCTGTTCAAGTTTTTTTTCCTTCGTTCATCGTTCAGCCATTATTTCCGTTCCGTTCAACGTTCCATTTCTAGTTCCATTCATAATTTATATACATTATAAGACATGAAAATCGCAACATCTACTTTGATAATATCATGGTGGACGCATTTGAGAACGAAGTTTCAAATTTTTTTAACACTACAGTCCGGAGAATATTAGAGTTCAAAATAGTTATTCATGACCAATATATTCAACTTAGAAATGACATTGTCATTTTGCTTGTTTTCTTACCACCTCACAACAACTTTTCTGCAATAGCTGTAATCAAAATTTGAAAAAAAAGATGACTAACACATAGCCCTATTGTGATTGTCACGTATTATAATTTGAAAATTGTAATTGATTTATTATTTGAGATCAATTAAATCCTTTTCTATTATAGATAAGAAAATATTGATCTATTTATGTATTTCAAAATACTACTCTTGTTATTTAAGAAATCGTTTATATAAAATATCAAATTACGGAAAATTGATCAAATATATTAGATACAAGAATATATTTTTCATTTTCCTTGTCTGTAGTAGAATGATAAGTTCAAAAAATATACAGATTAGTGTTTATTTTAGTCAAAATTGTTGGGTTTGAGTTTTTGAGCTCTGCAACGAGGCAAGTTCGTTCATACAGGGGTGGTAATTTTCAGACTGATATCCCATTTTTTCCCCCATTGCTACTGACATCTTCTTTTTTTTCCTAATGAAATATGAGATGACTTTGTTTTTGTAAAATAATATATGGACCTTTTCATTTTTCCCATGAAGAATAGTGGGTATTTCTTGTCGGCCCTATGTATTTTTTTCTCTCTTTTCCTTTTTAATCGAATGATTTTTTGACCTTTTTATAGACATCCTATTTTGTCCAATCTAATACTCCATGAGGGGGAGTGGGTTAAGTGACAACCCCATCCCTCTCGTGGCATCACCCCTGCGTGTATGAACAATAGACTATTTTTCAATTCGAAAATTTCTATGTAAATCTTGAATGTGGTTATACAAGGCCATCACACTTTTTCAGAACTTACTGTCATAAAATATCAAAAAAGTATAAGGAGTTCATCATATAAAACAAGACATTTGGAATTTTAACAACTTTAATTTTGTAAACTAAGAGAGCTACATTAACTACAGTTTGTACATATGTTGACGTGTGTTGTCATTTCTAATCTTCAATGTATGTAGTCTCCATCAACTTTGATAATAACCTTGGCATTTAGCGAGTTTGGTGGTCACATTGTCTTCCACAAGAATGGAATCATGGTCTCCAAAAAGTATCATCTTGCTGAAGCTCGTCTTGAGTTCAATAGCTCTAGTCTTCCCGCTTTCCTAAGTCATATTTCAGACCTTTATTGGGTTGTGTTCCGCACAAAAAATATTAGCAATCTCAATTATTTTGTCTCTTTCTGGGGCCATTTTTCGATTGACTGTGTTAAATATTTTTAGAGAAGGGGGTTCAATACATATAGTTTGTCAGCTGATGGGGGAATTATCAGTTCTTCCAATTTTTTTTTCTTATTCTTTTCTTTTTAAGGGTCTAAATTTCAACGGCCCACCCGGTATCAACTCTTCTTTTAGTAAGGAAAAAGTATTTTTAGTTATTTACTTTCTTTTTGAGTGATACTAGAAATTTGGGTTATCAATACACGAATATTTCAACTTTTATTATTCAATTTGGGTAAAGTCGAATTTTCCCAAAATAATAATCTGAGCGAGTCTGACTAATTTCCAGAAAATAGTAGTTTAAAAAAAAAGGAGAGTTTATTTGTTTATTGAATTAGAGTAATAATACAATCCAACACTAATATATATCAGTATCAATAAGGTTATAAAAAAATAGATAACATATTCATCCGTTCGACGAATAATTTTGGGATAGCTTAAGTTAAATAATTGGATGGAGAAGGTCATTATTGATATAGATATGTTATCCATATGTTGAGATAAAGACTGTAAATAGTTATTTAGAATCCATGTGCGTGATAAAAACTCAATTATAAATCCACCAAAGTAATTATAATACATAAATCTATGGTGCAAATATTGAAATGATACACTTTTGTACTTATTTTTAATCTTAGAAGAATATATATATTTTGTTTAATAGGACCCCGAATTTTAAATTTTAATAGTTTTATTGACTTTTTGACATATTAGTTAAATTTTTGACAACAATCGTTTTATAACTAAATTTTCAAAAATTTAACAGCATTTTTAGATAACTTACTAAATAAAAAACAAGAAGTTTGAAAAAATATATATATATATTCAAATAATTTGACAGCAGATTTTCACTGATTCACAAATGATATTCATTTATCTTTAAAAAAAAAATAGTAATAGAGCTGACATTTTTTACACAATTAATATAAAATTTGAAGAACATATGTTGTCAAACAAACATTGCAGACCCTCCTCTCCCCCCCACCCCTTAGTAATGGGCCAGCATTTTCTCCACACATGAATGAGGCTAAGAATATGTTGCGTTTCCCAAATATGACCAAAACTAACAATCCAAAGAATTAAGGTCGTGTGACAAGAGGGCTCATATATTTGTGGACCAAAGTCTGGCTAACTCATTTCCCAGCATATCATATGTGCTTTATATGTCAAAAAATAATAAATTATATTCCAAGGCCAGATGTTCAAATTCAAAAATTTTAACAAAAAATGCTATAAAACTTCAATAAAGTGTTTCAAACTTCCCCAACCTGTATGTATCATAGTGTGTGTTACCATTAATCAATAGTCTTTAATCAATTTTTATAAGTAATATGCATTGGATTTGCATATTCCAAAGTCCTATTTTTTATAGAGGAGGAAATTCAAGACAACAAAATGGTTTTTTCTTATATGCTATTAAATGCATAAATATTAATGCACTTTTTTTTACATCGGTTATGCGTTAATCGTATCTTTATTTTTGGTATGACATAAATAATTATATAAAGATATGTATAATGTAGGGTAGATCCCCAACACTTTTTGTTTATGGCTTATATAATCAATTCTGGTTTGACTTAAACCTGCTTAATTTTATATGCATACATATGTATGGTCAGCCAAATAGTTGCAGCACAAATTACATTTAAATACGATTCGGCAATTGTTGCAACTGTCCCCATAGCCAGAAACGGTTGTAACTGTATTAATGATAGTCTAAATTCACACTCAAAACTTCATCATGGCCTGCTTTGGCTAAAAAGCATGCTTGATATTAAGTTAAATTATACAAAATAGTAAATAGAAATACAAAGTTAAAATAATGGAACTTGTTGCAATTGTCCCCTTTCTACTAAGTGCTATAATATCCCGATTTTCTTCCTCGCTGAGTGAGTTAAATTTTTTTATAAAATTATATCAACTGATAGTAAAATTAATGAAGAATTCATATGATATGTATTAGATACAGAAAAAATAATGAAAAACTGACTCTATTAATACATAAATATTTCCCTAAATAAGTAGTTTTTTTCAATCTCTCAAAACAAGATGACAAAAATGATTGTGTTTTTTTATTATCACGATAATTCTATTATACAATTGTGATGTAAATTTTATGACTGTTACAACAGCACCCAGTCTACCCTAAATATATCTGATATAAACAAAATTAGGGGAGGGGGAGGACGAGTTAATACTTTCTAATTTGCCTTATATATTCTTGTTTTAATTATAGTCAATCCAAAAAAAGTTTACTTCTAAAATGCGATGATGCATTAAGAGCAAATGTGACCCTTTCAAAAAGGTGAATAAATTTTGGACAAGATAGTTACTCAACAATATAGATTTGTGATCGATGAACACTAAGGTAAGTTAGGATGATTCCCCCCAAAATTGAGTCCGGATTACATATTTTGTATTTTTCAACTAATTATCTTTTATTTGTGGTCATAAAATATTACCATTAATCTATTGGGGTCCTACAAAATTACACTGATAGATTGCTAAAATTTCCTGGCCATAATTAAAATTTAAATAATAAGATAGATTATATTTGAACGGTTATTTCGGGGCCAAATAAAGTTTCATAAATCAAATGAATGTTTTAACCTATAAAAAAACCTTATTGAATATTTCACCTTATCTGACAAGTTTGAATATAATGTCTACAATAGGCGATAATAGTGTGGTGCATTTAAAACGGTACTATAATAAATTGGTTTTAGAATCAGCACCATTACGGTTTATAAAATAGAACCACCGATGAAGTAACCAAAATTTCGGAGCCCCCAAACAAAGACAAAAATCTTGCTTACATTTCTGAAACAGCACGTCTATTGTCCTAAACAACATTTTGTTTATAATTTTTGGTTGGCAAAGTATGAAAATATATGCAAAAATAAATTGAAATACATTTTTTTTAAATAATAAACTTTAAACCTGTTCTACCAATATCACCTAAATTTTCATATTTTTTATCAAAATAATGGTTGGAGTTTTAGAGCAGAGATTCTCGACCCAAAAGTTTTCAGATTATAAAATGCATGGATATTAAAATTATATTGTTTGTTCCCTAAAACGTCAAATCATATGCACGCACGATCCATGAGTGAAGGTTCACTTATATGCTCATTCTATAAGCTATCCAGTATCTTTTTTTTAAATAATGTAAATGACGTGATGAGATTGAAGGAAACATATGCAACTTATGATATTAATTGCATTAAAATAATGAATGAAGATTTTAATATAATAAATTACACCATTATGTATCAGTTTAATAAAACAATTAACAATATTAATGGTACAATCTCTAACTCAAGTTACTTTGATTATTTATGATCATATAAAGGAATAGTTAAAATGTATATTACTTGCAATTGTGATACACAAGTATATCAATATCATCATGACAGCAATGGTGTTCTCCTCAAAAACAGTTATCAATTCGTTAGGGTTATCATTTATTTTTTTATAAATATTTTACTCCTTCAAATAGCAAAATTTACTCCTGGGATAAATTTACTCAAGAGTATAAAGCCTTGTAATAAATATATATATATGGTTTTATCAAACCATGTATAGTGAAAGCTGGTTCAATTGTCAATTGATGTAAGCGTATCCTTATACAAAGCAACAATTGGTCACACTGATATTTTATTAGCTACTACATAGTTTTATAGATGAATCTAATTTTAACGGTCACCTTTTTAAGTTTACATTGAATGTTGAGTAGGGATGTAAATCATGTGTATTTTTTAGCTGGCCCAGTTTTTTTGGAATTATTAATTCGAAGAATGAATTTTATTTTTCTTTGCTGTTGTCATTATTATTTAACTCCCGAGTATTGAACTTATTTTCCAACTAGATTCAATTATATTCACAACCTGATTGATCATTCGTGTGGGCTCATAAAAGACGGAGAGTAACCTTGAGGATTTGTTGTAGATTTATAACTTTAAGTACTTGTTGGAGTCAGGGTAGAATTGAGGATCTACATCTGAGTAAGTCTTGCAATGTCCTTGTTTATTCACTTCTCCCCCCTTCCCTTGTCTAAGCTGATTATAGCTGCTCTAATGAAACATCATGACTGCAATGGTGTTCTCCTCAAAAACAGTTATCAATTTGTCAGGGTTATCATGTTTTCATCACAACTGCTGAGTACAAAACAAAGAAGGAGATAACTTTAGACCCTCTCTTGACGAGTGAATGAATATGTACGCATGAATATAAAAGAATGTTTCCCCACAATTCTGTTTTTCTTTACCATTCTATCTGAGAATGAATGTTACTTATACCATTACTGTTCAGACGTAAATTTTATTCTTTATTATATCCTTATATTGACTATTGTCAACTTTTTAATTGTTTCAAAATACCAAACCTGGCTTAAGTGGTCACCTTCACTACAGGTTTGTTAATTCATATCCACAGTCAGTAGAATAATACCGCTCAATTGTTATACCGTAAGAAAAAATTAATCATTTTTGGTAGGAATATGGTTTATCATATGCAAACAAACTCCCTTTCAAGTTTTTTTTTTTTTTTAATCAAGTAGAATAATTAAATTTCAAGTGCTACTACCCTTCATGATAAAAACTATTTATTCCACTTAAATTTAAATATAAATAGATAATTATATATTGGACTCAAATTTGGAGTTGAGGGATAATAATGGTCTTGTTAACAATAAAGAAATAGAAAAGTCTTTTATTTGGTTTGATGGACAGTACTTGAATATATTAATATATAATTTATTCAGGAGTACTTAATATTATAATTCAAAAACTGTCTATATATCAACAAAAAGAGCTATATTTATAATTATGGACTGTTAAATTTTATACAAAGTGATATATTCTGACATCACTTATTAATTATTAGTTTTTTTATGATAAAGTAGCAAAAAAAGTGCGAGCTTAACCCCGTAAACTTTGTTTTTCAATATCTCATAATCAATAATCATTGAAGGGGAAAACTATTTGAGAAAATTTTGAAAGATTGAGTCATTTTGATCAATGTAAAAAATAACCATTTTCTAAAAAAATTAACAAACCTGATATTTCTTTATTTTAACCCAAACGATTTTTTTGACTAAATCCACTAGTATTGCTTGTTATACTAGTATTAAAGTGATACCGGGATACTGACGTATATAATATGATACAATACAAAATTGGTATTGAAATTGGTTACTTGCATCTTTACTACGTCATAAAAAACTAATATCCAATGACGTCGCTCTCTAGTTAATGAGTTCCAACTTCAAACATAATTTTTCATTATAAAAAGTCCTCAAACGTCAGAACTAGTCCCCATTACAAACCAAAATAAGTGACTGTACCTATAAATGCATGTGAATTGCCCTTAAAGGATATTTTTATTCTTTATCTAAAGGAACATTTTTGGAGACTCAACATTTAGAAAAAAAAAATAATTTAAGAGCCAGTCTGATATACGAGTACATATATATCAATATTTTATTTTTAACTATACAAATAGGTCGTGACAGAGATTTGTATGTTTTTGTTGAATTCAATCTTCCATCAATATATTGATCCTATTCTTCCATGAACCTTGAACTGGTCAAATATTTATATATATAGAACATACATACAAGGTTACATTTTGTATCTGCATCCGTCTCATTTAAAATATTTTTAATACATACATATTTCATTAAAAGAAATGAAACACTTTGTTACTATGTGAAACCATAGCCAAAAAAATATAAGTATTAATTGATTGGGTATTTAAAAAAATAGAAAATAATAACTCTTAGCTTTTAAAATATTATCTTGAGGTTGATGAAACTTGGTGAATATTGACATGATTTGTATATTTTTATGGTTGATGTATGTATATAAGGTCAAAAATAAGGTCGAGGTTAAGCTTTTTATGAAATAAAATGTAGTACAGTTTATATATATTTATTCTACATGGTATATTCATGTAGAATTTTTTTTTTGTTTGTTACAAAAACATTGAAATGATTTACAGAGTACGCGTTTATCACGTGAGTCATTTATATAAATTACAATTCAAATAAATAGTGCTTGAAGGTCAATTGGGTTAAGAGCTTTTTTTTAAATCCATTAGTTTTTTGAATAATTTTGTATTTATATGGACTGACCTTTGTTTTATTTTTTATAATTATGTAGGATCAAGTTAAAAAAATGGAGCAGACAACAATTGATATGTGTGAGGAACAAATATTTAAAAAGTAATTAGTTTTATACTTACCTCAAAATGGAGTGCCTTACAAATTCGTACTCTTCAACTAATTATCTTTAATATATTTTATTAATGTCTATCGGGTTCCAATAATTATGGTTATTAATAAGGGTTGACTGGGATAAAGTTTCCAGGGTCTGCCAGTAATCAAGGGGAGTAGGAAACTAGTCCCCCATGAGGCAAAAAATAACACTTGTTACATTTTTATAGCAAAATTATTTGTGAATAAGTTCTCGAAATGCCAAAATATTTTCTGGGTTTTTTATTTATTGTACTTTACATATTAAATTTGGAATGTATAAAACTTTGTTGGCAAAAGATGTTCCTATTTCTTTGAAGAGTTCATTTTTTTAATTAAATTGAAAAAATAAATTCATGGTGATTGTATTGTTATTCATAGAATAAATTACGGTACGCTTACGTTCTCTAGTGTAGAAAAAAAAAATATTTGGACAAAAATTGAATACGGGTTTGTCGTTTAGACAATTGGTTTGAAGGCTTTGGGTATGAGTATTGGTATGCTACACATGATGGATATACTGGAGTAAGTATAGCTATAAAATTCCGTGTTACATCTGTAGAAAATATAAATTCCAACATTCCCCACCCCCTCAATAAGTGAAACATTTCTGCACCCTAGTTATTAATAACACATGGGAACACTCATATTGTACAAATGAATTCAAGCCAAAACAGGAATTTATGTTTGAGTTTAAAATCCAAAACTGATCTCAGTTTTTCTCTCAGTCATCTTAATTCTAAAATATATGGGATTATAGTCATTCGGGACTTGAAAAATACAAAACGGAACAAACATTCTTGGAGATGCATATTTTTAAATAAATCTTTTTTTAAATGATGCACTGAATATTTTTCTAAAATATAAGCTGTGATATTCTTCATCACTATATACTATGAATAAGTTATTAAGGTCTAAAGAAGGGCGTCGTTTTTCATCATTTTTCAGCCTAAAAATGTATATATATCGGGTTCAGTACAAGATACAGAATCAATAAAAATACATTTTAACCCTTTTACATAAATTTTATTAATCATACTTTTTAATTTGGGGATTGTTTTTAGGGCTAAAAAATGACTATGAACAATAATATATTCCCATTAATTTCAGAATTCAGATAACTGAGAGAAAAACTGAGATTAGTTTTGGATTTTGGGTTCATAGATCAATTCAATTAATTTGTACAACATTATTTTCCTTTGTAATCATTAAAAAAATTTCAATTAATAAGAAGAATCCATAAATTAATTTATTTTTACGTTTAAAGTCAAATTGCGCCCAATTTAAGTGAAAGGAACACATTAAGGGAACTGTTGTTTTTGAAGGACCCAAATGCAAATTTGGATATGAAGAATAATATTAACTAAGGCCATTTTTTTGCATGGATTGGGGCAAAGATAAAGGTGCAGTGCTCTTTTCTACATTAATTTTCTGAAATTGCCTTTTTCATAAGAGAAATTCCAAATTTTCCCTTACGTTACTGTTTTTAGCAAATAAGCAATTTAAATTAATATAGAGCGACGTTGCTCAATAGATAGCGCCTTCAATAGAAATTATTGTATTGCACTCAATGTGTGTAGGTTAGCGTCTCGATTGCTCCAAGAGAAGGCCTTCAGATATATAGACGTAAAAGACAATATGTAAGTCAGATGGAGTAATTTTAATACTATAATGTTTACTTATACTTAAACAGTGCAAATTCATATATAATAATATTTATAATTTTACCTTGTGTGTGCCTAATGGAAGTGGTCCACTGAGGCTACATAGATTGCAATTGCTTAACGCTGACCCTGTACTTCACTACTCCTCTTTTTAGAAATCATATAAAAAACATTTTTTCCCCTTTATCCGTTAATAATTCAGTGTATGTTTCTTCCTCACAATTTAAAGTAATTACTGATATTTAATCAACATTACTCAATTAATCTTTTCTATTGTGTTTTAACAACTTCATAACGAATTTTATATCTTGATAGTATGTATCTAGATTAGACCTTGACCTACTGAAAAATAAGATGTGTATAATGATTATGATGTCTGATGAACAAAAAAAAAATATATTTTCACTGACGTAACAAATAGGCCTAAAGGTTACCTTCTTCCCTTTTTGAATCTATTAAATTAAAAATGGGCCGACGAAAGAATGTTGAAGTGAATTGACTGACATATGTACAAACAAAGAATGGAACTAAAATATTTCAGCCCTTTTTTCTGCTATTTATCACTGATTATAACACATTAGATTGTAGAAGTGTTACATAAAATATCTATCAAGTTTGTATTCCTAAATTATTAATTCAAAAAATCGATTTGTTAAAAATTATTGATGTATTCACTTTTAGATTATTTTCCCATTAATTTTGATATATGGTACGTCAACACACAAGGAACTGAAAAAAATCAATTTCTATTTATTTATATAATTAAAAAAAAGGCTTGCATTTCTTAGACATACTTCCGTTAATTATGGTCTTAGTATTCATTTTTTTTCCTCCTGGGCTGAGAGATATAGAAGTGTTAGCTATAGTTTAGACCAGTGATTCTTAACCTTTTCATCACTAAGGAGCCCATATGGGTAGGAAAATATAATTTTGTAGGAGTGCAACTAATTTTGCAGGAATATTTTGGACTAAGATTTTTTTTGCCATATAGCTTTTTTTTAATTGGCAGATTTTGCAACTAAAAATGAGATCAAATGACTTTTTGTCTCTTTCACAAGACGTATATTTGAGGTTCTGAAAAGACACAGGAAAATTTTTGGTGGTAGACTGGTACTTGGGAGCAGACTTTAATCCAAAATATCCATACAAATTTTAATTGATATGTCAAATATACCACATCTTGGTTGGAGATCAACTGTGTGTCATTCAAATATACATTCTTGGATTATGCTCAGCTCTGTGCCCTTTTTCGGAGTCGGTCTCTCAGACTTGGATAGCTGTTAAAGAATACTATGACATGGGGATTATGTTTTTATTCTTAATAGTGTGAGACAAAATGAATCTAAAATATATTTTTACAAGGTTATAGAAAAACCTAAGGATTTAGATATGGAAGCAGTAAATGGTAATATAATTACTCTTCATGACCTAAATCCTACTACAAACTCCCTGTTAAATATTGAAAAATATCAGTTTCCCGTTACAAAATCTGCAACCTATCATTTACATCAAAAGTCCTGGCATTTAAAAATGAGAATTTGGCCTTCATATGTTGATGTATTTAGCAAGATATGTCAAAGGTTCGTCAGAAAATTGAAAGTGCTGGAGTCTCGGGCTAACACGATAGGAACTTTTTGTGATGAGTTATCAAACCAAGAACATATGTAGCTCAGTTCCAGATTTCGTAAGATTGTAGTGTTTTCTACGATACCTGTAAGGATTGTGGAAAGTGTTTTAACAATATTTTGTAGGCTTTTGTAGGGAGAAAAAGTTGATAACCACTGCTCTAGAGCCTTCATTTTATTAATTTAACACAATTGAGCTCTGATATGTCCTTTCAAACTATAGAATCTAGCATATTAATAACTTTTTAAGTGTGACCTAAAGGTATTGTGACCTTTAAATTTGATTAACAATGTCTCCAAAGAATTAATGAAAATATTTTTTCTTACGCAAATGACATTTAATATGTTAATAAAAAAAAAAACAATCTACCACTATTTTTGGAAACGACCATTTTTGTTTTTTTGGGGTTGAGGGGCTTTATAAACAGCGTAGGCAATTTTCTGATTTCATCTGAACAAAGAAAGGTTTTCTGAAAAGGTGTGAAGGGTGTCGAAGTCCCTGCAATAGCAAAAGATACAGGCATAAAATTAACATTACAATTTGTACAATATAATGCAGATTTTTTGAAAAAAGCAATTATTTTTTGTAAACTTTTTATTGAGATATGGGAAAGGGGTAAAAGAAGTTTTCTTAGCGAAATATTGTTTTTCTGATGATGAAGCTATATTTTTATTATTTTTCCTGTAACTTGTATAATTTGATTTATTAGATGTTTTTCTAAGATTATTTTCTTTAAAATTTAAAACTATGTCCGTGAGCAGAAATTTATGATTCCTACAACGCTCAGTACAAAAAGGACATTTGCAGCAAGTACACCAATTTTCCTCACATTGTTTATTTTTTATAAGTTTACATACTTACACTTCACATCAATCATTTTTGTAACCACAACAGGGCTGTGAAAAGTTTTTGAGATTGAAAGTATACTTTCTTTAATTTTTCTATAATCTAAACCCTTGTTTTATCTTAATCTACCTGTTATGATACATTGAAATTTAATAATTTAATTTCATCAAAAGTCTACTGATCTATTTATCAAAATATGTAATCCAATTAAATTTATATCATTTTAAACTCAAGTTCGAAATTTTTTAATTGTTGCAACCATCCCTGGCTGGCTCAGGGGGCAGTTGCAACATTTGACGAGTTGTATTCAAATGCAGTACGTGGCAAAACTAATGCCTGGTATGACCCTTAAATATCTATATTCAAAAAAATATCATAAATAGCTATTATGTAGGTCTTTTGTGTTAAATTTTAGTGAGTCTATGTCAAACCACCTTCTAACAATAGAACATGATCAAAATGAAATAAAAAAATATATGCAAGGTGGTATGCTAGTCTGTAGTTTTGGAGCACAATATAAATTTTTCCCTATGCCCTCTATGTTTCCAACATAGAGGGCATAGGGAATATTTTATTTAAAATTAAATAGTATTATCATAGAATGAGTTGTATTATTTTACAACAAGACGGTACCACTTTGTATACAAGCTAAGATAAGTAAACAACGTTCATGCCCCATCCAGTCCTGAACAAAAAGTAATGCAACAGTTTCCAATCTCCCTTTAATATTTTCTTTTTCTTTTTTCAATTAGTAAATAATCTTTATTTACTAAGACTTTTTTTCAGCTATAACCTTCTTTTTTAGCGTATGAACTTAATTTTGATCTTTAAAAACAAACTAAATATATCATATTGAAAAAGATTAATAAATATTCAAAGTTTTTTTCCCAAATGCATATATTTTTTAAGAAACATAAACTGCCAAAAACACAGCATAACAAGGAACTAAAAAGTTATATTAATATCTGGAGTGGCACTAGATAATCTGAATATTCACTATATTTAAGGAGTATTCTAAAAATCCCCTCGGTGATAAATAGTTTAACACCTTATACATACTCCTCCAAAAATCAATCCCTTAATTCATCGTATAAAATTACCTACTATAACTTATTGTTTTGCTAATTTATTTCCATGGATTATCTATTAATCTTTATTGAAGATTATAGGTCCTGTATAGATCGAAAGAATCAGTCCAAGAATCTAAACTAATAAAACAATGTTCGTATTATTAAATTTTTCATAATTTGGTGGGGATACACATTATGCCAAGTGACTTATAAATAAAGAAGAGACAATGATATATTGAAGAATAAAATAAATTGTATTTATCAACTAAGAATTTGCTATTTTTTCATTCAAAATTAATTAGACCCACCAATGAGGTTACACGGTAGATCTAGTGTACCTCCAGATATGCATACATAGAACTCCTTGAAAGAAACCTTGTTTCATTTTGACTTCTTCAAATCTCATTACGAATTTAATTTTTTTGCAAAGATAATTAAATTAATTAGTTTCTTTTGTACTAGTACATATATATATTGTTGAATCATCTCACCAGAGTTTAAATGCAACTCACGTGTAGAGTTTATAATTAAAAATTATATAAATACCTTGGAAGAAGAATGGATGCATTGCATTTTAAACAACACTAAACATGACTAGTGGCCCGCCATCACTAAAGCAAGCATTGGGGATGAGTACCCCAATAGTTTACTCTGAATAGATATTTTGTACTCTTCAACTAATCATCTTCAATTTCTTTTAATAAAGGATATTATTATTAATCCTTTTGGTGCACTGCAAACGGAGCATGAGCGTTATTGATAAAAGAATTGCACCGTCTTGTGGCAAAATAATACAACTCCTCAAATAATTAATAAGAAATATAATCTATCTTACTCACATAACGGGTACTGTGCTAATTCTTCTCAGAATGAATCATTTTTTTAGACAACAAGTTAACAGCCATTTACAAAAAAATATTTTTACACATAAATTTTGCTAAAATTACTTGTCATACTTAAACAAAAATAATGACATCGGGTTCAAATAAAGTTTTTAACATCAAAACAATAATTTAAACTAGAGTAAACATTATTTGGTATTTCAAATCATCCCAGAAGTATAAATGTTAAGGCATTAATTGACTCAAATACTCTTATTCAGTGTATTTATTCAATTAGGACTATGTTAAAAGTTTCTACTTAAAGGAAGGGTTTCGAAATTGCAAATACAAGGTATTTTAAAGTAATTCAAATTTTAGTACGTAAACGAAATGCAAATACGGGAGGGGGATTCAAAAAATTCTAAAAACTTGACAACAACCCTTTCTTCTTTATTTATATTTATTCAATACTGTGTTTGTGGTAACGCACCCCACTTTTAGTAGTAATTGATCATGAGTAATGACATTATATCCAAAATATAAACAATACCTACACTTGTGTCCTTATAACTATTACTCCTGAAGAAAAAAAAACCTGACTGTTACTAATGTTATTAATTTTTGAATGTACATACAAAACAATTCGTGACTTAAAAGGAATGTCATTTAAATTACAAAGACGGGTGGACACATTATTTTAGATACAATACTCCTACCTGTATGTACATTAGAGTGGGTCGAAAATCATAATTTTGGATATCAATGAAACTTTATTAATACAATCGAAGACTATTCATAGCAAAAATCAGGATATTTGAAGGTTCCCTAATTCAGTAGAACCTTTCTTTATTTAAATTTTGTGGATTTTGTAAATACTTTTTCCATTATTACCTATGATGGTCAGACATTTGATTCATTGAGAAACTTGCCTGGTATTTGTAACCAACATTAATAAAATGGTTTAAGTTTCGTTCTTATTAAAAAAAATTAATAATAGATCCCGGAAACAAATTTTGTATTTTTAGTAAAATACTGTATTAATTTCATCTTAATTCGTCAAGAGCAAAAAATAATGGATGAGTTTTTTTAGAGAATAATACGAAATATCATCATCAATATCTTATTAATAGTTAGTCATCCTAGAAATAAGTAGTATGTGACAGGGAGTAAGGGATTCAGAGCCCCATCAGGCAAAAAATTACTGCATATCCAAAGACATCTTTAAAGATGTAATAGGGGTCAAAAGATACATACTTTGTAGTAATTTCCCAGAACCCTAAAGATTTAGAAGACCAGATAGAAAAATATGTTTGTACCGGAAGACAAAAGAGCAAGGGCGTCTAAAGGCATGATTTTTGGTAACAAAATTGAAAAATTAATTTTTTTAGAGAATTAAATCAAGTATTAATTTTTTTAGAGAAAAAAATAAAATATTAATTTTTTGGGAAAATTTCAAAAATCCAAACCAATAAAAATAAAAGGAAATTTTTTTGTAATAAAAAATTAAAATATTAATTTTTTTGTAAAAAAAAATTAAAATTAAATATTTTGGAAAAAAATTTAAGAATTAATTTTTTGGGAAATTTGGATGGGGGGGGGGGCAACAGCCCCTCCAGACCACCACCTGCGGACATTGAAGGAGGAGGGATCTGATAATTAAGGGTAAAATACTCACATTTCATGCAAAATATTTTAATATCACTTCACTTTTTATCATTCCCCGTTTTCAAAATTCGAAAAAATGATAAAACCCCTTTAAAACGATCCACCCTAAGGTATATAGATACTCTCATAACTTCATTAATCTTTTCGATGGACGCAACAAGTTTGTGTTGTGCCATTGGACCGTTACTTTGTGTAGGGGATACTACATATATACATTCATGCTATATTTCTTCTATGGTAGAGTTGATAAAGCTCTAGATAGCTTTATTTACTTTTTTTTAAGTGGCATAGAAAAAAAAATCAATTTGATAATTCTTGTTGTATACTTTTTCCGAAACATCTGTTATTTCTCGAGTTATACTTCTGGGTTAGACTTTTTCCATTGAATAATTAGCTGTGAACCCAATGAATCAGAACAACACCATTTTTTTTTTAACATCAGTCTACTTATATTCTAAAATAAAAACACCCAGCCGTTGCTTGAGATACTTGTAGTATCAGATAATTAATATCTAATACGAGGACCATACTCTTCAATAATAAACTTATTTTTGATTCAAGATGTACGGCTCTTGATTTGACTAAGATTTGATCTTTTAATATATGTAGTACCACCAGCAAATGCCTCATTACCTTATAAAAAAAGAAATGAGGAATATAAATAAAAAACATACTTAAAATTACAAATTTCAGAAAAAATGAGTGAAACCCAGACATTGTTGACTACAACTATGACGTAGATCATTATCACGATTGGATGGCCTATTAATTTTAAAAACGTTTGATATCAAGCAGTTTACAAACACTTCTCGCACACGGATGTTACTCGTAATCTAAGGTGTTACTGTCAACCCTCTTCCAGAACGTGAAATGATGTAATTCTCAGCTTATGATATTTTTTAAATAATAAGATATAAAACTATATTTTAATTAGATACCAAAAATATAAAGACGATATCATCGGCTAAGGGATAGTTGCAACATTTGGCGGGTCGTATTTAAATGTAATACGAGCATATGTGCCTGCACATGACTCTTGTTCAATCAATAACAAAAATATGAAAGTATTACTATTGAGACTCGTGGAAAGACCATTTTTTATCCTAGTTCGGTCTTAATTGATTTTTCTATAGCGATTTGGACCGATATTTCAATAAACATTGTGGACTGAGACCATAGACCAATATTTTAATAGAGACGGGGGTCTAAGACCATCAACCAATATTCAATCGTTTTTAAACCGTGGATTATCCGAAAAGAAACTAGGGAAAAAGAGCCTAAATCAGTTGCTAGTTAGCCAATCCCACCAAAACTATGGAACTAATATTTAATAATTGTTTGGAATTGTTTAAAGCCGAAAAAGTTAAACCATTACCGTTCAGAAAACTGAATAAGAAAATAGAAGAAGAAACATAGAAAGCCACACACAAAATACAATTTTATAATTATGGTTGTATACTTATGAAACTCTATAAAGTTTATAGGACGTCATTGTATGGATATTCACAATTTGGAAACCCACTTGACGTCATCAATAAAATAAATTGAGATTGATTTTTAATTGTATGGCCGGTCCATAGTAATTTTTTCTGTGTGACCGATCCAGACCGAACTTAGGACCTAATTAGTTTGCTCTAACAAAATGTAGGATTTCTTGACCAAAACCCAGCAGTAGTAACTATGTTGTTTTAAATTTTGGCATATCTTACAATTTTCAAACCAGCCTTCAGTAATGGAGTCAAAAGTCAAAAATGTTGCCATCTGTCTCCCCAATCTAATTATGTACTTTTAAAACAGAATTAAAATTACTTCAAAATTCTTCATTTTGTAAAATATTGAAAAAGTAGTCTATAGGTAAAACAGTCAGAGGTCAAAAGATAAACAAGTGCAAAAAATATGATAAATTTTAATTTATTACCCTTGTCTCATAATTATTTTGTAGGGGAGACCGGGACAGTTGCAACATTTCTTGTGTTTGGCTCAATTACTACGACCTTTTTTGACTTATAATCTCCAAATTTTAACACAACACACCTGCATAGGTTTACTGTTGTTAAAATATACTTAAAGGTTATACCAGTTATTAGTTTTGGCACTAATTACAATTAAATGAGAATTGTCAAATGTGGCAACTGTCTTTGTAGCAAGAGACGTTGCCACAGTTAAAAATATGAAATTTGATTTAGAAATTTTTAAAAAATTGATTTAAAAATGTTTTTAGATGAATAAAGAACTATGCATGATATAAAATTATAAAACAGAATAAACAATGGGAAAAAAATTATGGAACTTGTTGCAATTGTCTTCTTTAACCTGAGTGTTATAATATATCAAATTTCTCATCACTTAGTGAAATTCCAATTGTAATAAAATCATATGATATGAAAAGAGTCAACAATTCAAATGATGTCAGTTACAGGAAAAACTGTCTGCTTATTAAAAAAATAATTATGTATAAAAAAAATACTCCCTAAAACTGGTTTTTTTCCAATATCTCGAAGAAAAGTTAACAGAAATTGTTGATTTTTTTTCCACATAAATTTTAACTGTCCTTAGTCTACCCTACTTGTTTTATTTCGTTTTTATGCAATGAGTCAACAATGAATTAAACGTAAGTGAATTTCATCTCTCTGACTTTGAATAATGATCTTGAGGTATACCTATATTGTATTTTAGGTTTTTTACGTTGATATGCACAGATATTTTGGAGGAAAAAAATAATAATTAATGTTTCAAATATGAGTCAGTTTTTTTTTTAGTTCATAATGATTTTGCTGGATCTAAAAAAAATACTCGTTCTAAATAACGCCATTTCCTGAATTTTTAATAAATATAAATTATCTCATCTGCATCATAAAGTAAGTGGTAAGTCCTACTTCCTCAATAAATATATCAAAAATACAAACATACTTTATACATTTCACTGCTTAGAAGTGGAACATGCAGGAAAAACAAGAAACATAGTACAGATACTGATAGTATGTATAATAATGAGTCTCACGACCTTTTTGGCGGCAATTAATCTTTTTGGTAGTGGTATATGTTATATGTTGTGTCTTTTTTGGATGAATTCTCTAGCTAATAGATTTCCTTGTTTGGGGTGCTGCTCCTACTTGATACAAAGAGAATTTGTCCTTTATTCATATTGTACTTTTATATTTCATTCCTAGCAATAATAGTTATAACTACAGTCTTCAATCGTATCATGCAATAGGACTTCAAGGTAAAATTTTAATACATAAAAATTAATCAAACACAACAAACATACTTTTGGTTATATAGAAACAGCTTTTTATCAATACAAACAACTGCCCAAATCCAAAGTTTGGAGATAGGCAAGAATTGCAACGATTTTAATCTTCAATTTTATACTCAGTCCAACAAGGACTTAAGCACTCTTATAACTCCCATAAAATCTTTAGTTTCACTCTCAGTTTTTCATGAGCACTTGCACAATTGGTTACTTAATACTTGAAGGTTCTCTCCATAAAAATTAAATAGTAATAGCAACTTTGGAAAAAAATCTCACACACATTTAGTGTCATATTTTTTCCATTAAAAAATGCTTTATGGTATTTAAATAGAATAGAATTCACTGAACTTCAGAAGTATTATTTTAATTATTTACTTGATTTAGGATTGCTGTTTTTAAAGAAAAATATGTATCCTTCATTACATACATATGTACATGTATGTAATCAAGTATATGTAATGAAGAATGATGTATAATACATGCAGGTTGGAAGCAGTGGGAATTTGTAAAATTTTGCAGTAAATCCCTTCAAGAATGAGGAAGACGAAGGCAGGGATTAAAATAGGATAAATTAACAAAACAAGTTTTTCTAATATAATCCCTCATATTGTTAAACAAAATCTGTTTTCTCTATCCCCTAAACTAGATAGATGATACATTTCAGGAATGTGCAAATGCATTCAACAAAAAAATTAATTAGTCGAATACTGTTGAATTATGATAATTCAAAAATGTTTTTATAAAAACTCCTCCCCATATAAAGTTTTCTAAAAATCAGGGTCTGCGAAAATAAGTAAGACCTTAATGGATGTAATTTGCCTTATGAAAAAATTGCTCTGAAATAGGGAGTAATCCTTGGGAAGTCAAGGTTAATATAGCTTCGAACTCGGGTAGGTATTATAATATCCGTGACTTATTTTGTAATTAAATATGCAGACATATAGCTTTAATAACAAAGAACAAAAGTACAGAATAATATAGTAAGACTACTAATTAATAATGGACCTAAGTTGCTGATAGTGATGAGACACTGATCAAGGGGGTCAAAGTGGCCATGCCCCAGCCCAACTCTTAAAAAACCATAAAAATTAAAATAATAATGTGGTCATCAGAATAAACCCCACACTCCACTTTGAAATTAGTTTCCAGTGCCCCTGATAATGAGTGACAGGGGAGGAAATAGAAGGTTGTGCATTGCATGTAGTATAAAGTATTTATCCGTGATAACTGAGCCAAGGAATACTCTATACTCAAGTACATTTGTGTAGATAAGTACTCATACAAAGAGCGATATACTCAAAATTACCTGTCCATATGGATAAATATATAGCAAATACCGGGGTAAAAATGGGTGCTCGCACAAAAATAAAGATCCAAATATTTTTTTTTTAAATTTTATTTGTTGATAGGTCCATATTTTGCCAGTAAATGCACATAATTTTTACAAAGATGTTTGGGGTACGAGTCCAAATATATAATCATGCCTACTCTAAAATCATTATTATCGGTAAACAGGTATGGTTTTTTATAAGAACTAACCTTCTGCAGCAATTGGTTATGGCTCTTAACATTATTATTTAAAAAATTTAAATTTAGGATCCAAAGTTTTGAGCAAATTTGGAAAGGTATTTTTTAAAGCTAAAACATTAAAATCATTTAATTTAAAAAAAAATGATTTAAATCAACGAATCCTGTTATAAATATGTTACATAATTTAACAAGTACACACATTTAACATGATACAAGGTATTTGGAATACATTCCCTCCCTAAAAAATAATAATTGTCAATAATTATTTGAACTTTTGTTGTAAATAACACTATACACTAAACAACAGACAAAGTGAATAATTTTTCACTTAAAAAAAGTCAAAAATATAGTCATTTAGAGTGGAGATGGTATCTATACATGCAATAAGGAAGAAATATTCATTGAAAAAAAATAATGAGACTACATTTGTTTTAAGTGCCAATTTTAAGCATTTTAAATAATAACATAGGATTTCAAGAATATTTGAATACCTTTTACAAGTAAAAAAAAACAAAACAATATTTGATATAAATTAGTTTGGCATATCATTTAGATTGACGTCAAAAAACTGCAAACCAATTTGTTTAATATGAGATTTATATAAACTACCTTATTAAAATTATAATTAATTTCTTGCCGAAAATTTAGTTTATTTTTCTCCAAAAAATTGTTTTGCATGTCCTATATAGATTTTTCATTATATGTATACTTGTGGCACGGAAGTAAAATATACATGTGAGGAACAAACATACATTCTGATAATGGTTATACCCGTAACCATCAGAATTTCAACGAAAAAAATATCTATGTATTACCTATCAAAATGGTTATTCTGCAGGAAATCACCCTTCGCTGGTATTTTTTTAAAAGTATTCAGATCCTTATTAATTCAGGCTTATCCGTTGTTTCCCGGGTATATATTATATATCTATGACTGTTGACTGAGCAAACAAAGTAGATCATAGTTTTTCGTGGCGTCATCATCTGTCTTAAAAACTCAGCAAAGAACGATCACATTAAATATAAAAATAAATTATTTCCTTCCTACACTCTTACTCATCGCCAGGGTATCCGCAATCAATTCAAAACTGTTAGAGAACAGATTTATGAAAATGACATCATAATATTGATGCCAACTTAATCCCTCAACTTTTCTTGGTTATTGTCATTCAAAAAATGAGGGACTAATGCCCACTGTTGTGGTGCCTCTATTCATCAGTAACTTATTTGCATACTTGAATTATTCTCATCTTTCGAAGGTTTTTTTTAATTGAGGTTACCCGGATCAAAATAAATACACTGGTTAATATAAAGTTCGAGCTGTGTCCAAAGTTCCATTACCTCTTTCTACCCGTTTTGATTTCCATTTTTTTCCCTAACCTATCAGATCAAATATCCAAAAATACCAGAAGCATATACAGAGCCCTCCGAATATAGGAATTTGCAACTAAGGCTTCTAGCTCTGATATGAGAATGCCCCTTTTAGTAAATTGGACATCATTGACGAAAAGAATAGATTCCACCATTTATGAAATTATTATATTCTTTAAAAATGCGTTAATTTATCGATTGTATCTATATTGTTTTTACATGATGTGGTTGCCCTCTGCCTTCTTTGTCTAAGGTTGTGTGAAAACATTTTAAAGGTAAATATAATTAAGTAAATTATTTAAATAATTGTAAGGAGTAATGAATATTTTAGAGACAGGAAAAGTTCTGAAATGAAATTTAAATAAGTCGATTAGATTACATAAATCGAATCAATAAATACTTCTCAAATATGTACATTGGACATAAAACATATTTAAATTGGAATTAATCTTACTGCTTCTAATGTATTAATAATTTATTACATTTACTCAATAATTCAAATAATTATATTTAATTTTGAAACCTTTTCAAATATCTGTACATGCTTATTTATTAAATATTCTATAAAAAAAATTGGCAGCTAAACTGAAAAATATTAATTAAAATAGAACTTTTTTTTTTTTGACAGCTAATCCTTTTAAGTTGTAATATAAGGTTTATTTATTAATTTTAGCTATAATATAAAGCAATTGAAAAAAAGATGAGCTTCTATATATATCCTTCATTATACTGGATTTTGAATGGTAAGACACATTTTTGTAGGAACTGTATTCATGATAACTTAATAAATAATTTACCTTTGGAACACTAAAAGTGATTTTTATCAGTTATTATTACCTTAAATTTTTATCCATATAGTTATTTCATTTCAAAATATGGCTCTGAATTAAAATAATAACCCAAAAAGTGATGTTAAAAAAACCTTATTCCTTAAACCGATTCTATTCCGATTGAAAATTTTAATGCTGACTTTTGTGTTCCATGGCTTAAATAACAATAATGAATATGGGTTTTAGTTGGTAGGCGAAAATGCTGCTGCATAGTGATGATTATTTATTGGGATAAATAAATGGTTTGTAAAAAACTGAATATAATATAGATTATAGAGCACTTTTATTGGACGTTTGATACGAATGGTAATTGCCCCCTTCATTTCTGAAAAAAAACAACTATAAATATTCTTTATATATTAGGGCAAGCAGCAAGGCCAGAAGCACGGTATAATATGATAATGTTTTAATTATATTTGGAAATGGGATAACATTCTTTAAAAAAATCATCAAGAAAATATTTCAATAACGTCATCTATTCTTAAAAAAAAAATACATTATAAAAAATCAATAAATAAGAAATATTCAGCAAAATTGGAATGCCCATTTAAAAAAAAATCCCTTTGTATTAGTAAAATGATCCGCAGAGCTCTTAATTTGAAGGAGAAACCCATATCGTATTTTATGTTCGGTCCTCACACATGTTCTTATTTATGTAGAATGTATCAAATTAGGGATGAGGCGGTTATTTCTTTTTTCTGTGCTCATTACTTTATACATGAAATCCAATAATAGAGGCGGTTCTGAATGAAATAACTTTGTAGATAGATCTGCTTGATAATGAATCAGTTACTATTAACTTTTCATGTATTTTCTCCTGAAGAGGAATACTTTTAGTAATATTAATTTATCTTTTTTTAGAACTTCTTTCAGCATGATTATTCACTAAAAGAATAGCCATCCATATCCAGTGGCGTCGATGTTATTATTATGATGATTATTTTTTTTTTTTTTCGGGGGGGGGGAGGGGTCAAGCCTCTCCCAACTTTTATTCAATTATAAATAAATCTTTAAATATAAGTAATCCTTTAATGGTGTTGATAATTTTTGGAGATACCCCCTCCCCCAATGATGAAAGCTAGCAACATCCCTGGTCATATCCATTCAAATATGGACATACAATCAAACCTGATAAGTAAGACAATTTAAAATGATCACAAAATAGGAAACCTGGTTTAAGAGTTCCTCTGTACTAGGCAGCTTTAGGCATTGCAGCTTCATACAGTCAAGGGAACCAATGCTTCAGCAAAAATAATATGGCTGACTTCTGGCCGGCCTCATTGTATCCTTCCTCTAGCCCTGATTTCCATCTCCCGGGACTTTGCAGTAAAAGACGTCTTGGGGAAGAATGTGTACTGCATCTTTAATGCAAATTTAAATTCGCCCCAAGCTGTCATCATGACAGCATGGTACGCACTAGACACGGCTTTCATCGTCAAGAGCTGCCAAACTGTTTACCGGTGTGTCGAGGCTAGTATTACTTGTGAAGGAGGACATAGTGAATAAGAAATATGGGTAATAATAGTATTTAAAGAAATCAAACATTGGTTTTGAGTTGTCTTTTCTTGATTCTATAAAAATCACGTGTTTTTGTAGCTTTGTTTAATGACCACTCTAATATGCAGTTTGAGGACTCAAACATGCAGTAGTATGATTAGTATTTTTCGAAATGTTGGTGAAAAATAGTCTAAAAGGGTTTATTATGATAAAAAAATGATGTTTGAGTCATATTAATCAATGTTTAGAGTTTGCCATTCAGCCTTGAGCTGGCTAGTATCTTGGTAAGTATATATAATTACGTAGAGATAGTTTTAAAAAAGTCGAAATAGAAAAATATGCAATAAATAACCAATTTACAAAAATACAGAAGGGTTAATAAAAGTTTCTTTCCTAAAAGGATTGTTTTTATGGAAAAAAGAATAATCAAGTACTAGAGTACCGTGTATAGCGCGTAGTATTTTATCCATTACGTATAGCATAAGACCTAAACTTTTTTTTAAAGTGAGAAAGTACAAATTTTTATTAAGTTATACATTTTTTTGCCTTGATGGTTGTTTCTGCATTTATTTCACAATTAATGTTAGTGTTGCGACATTCTTATCGAGTGTTAACTATTGCTTTATAATTTGATTTATTTTATTGTCCAAAACACTGTTTTATAAGGAATTTAAATCCTATGTACCTAGAATAAGGAATAGTTTGATCCAATTAATATAATTTAGAGAATTATAAGATTTAAGTTAATTCACGCGGATATACTTTAAATGTTAATTAGACTCATGATTCATGAGCTCATAAATTAAATTCTTTTATTGCCATAAGGTCATTTTGTATATAACTATTTATGCCATAGGTATTATAGGGAAACAACGCAAACTAATGTTGCAATATGGCTTATATATAAATACATGAGTTTGATTGTTCATTGGTCTGTGTAGGCAACTGACATTTTGCTTAATTTAATCTGAATAAATGTCAACCTGGTGTCGTTTTATGGGTTAAAAAAAGAACATCTGCATTAATTTCCTCTTCCTTCATGGTAGTTTTTTATAGATACAAAATAAACTGATACTCAAAATGGATTTTTTGATCAAAATGTTTTGGAGAACAAAAAGTTTAGATTTAATGTTACACATAAAGGACAAAAAAAGTCAGGCTATAAGCGGTACAGTAAATATTTTATTTTTCAGTTGTTTACCATAAATAATCCTTTTTTAAGAAAACTATAAATTATCTTTTGAAACATTTTTTAGTTATCTAAAACAGTTGTTTTATAAAAATTTCTATATTTTGGCTAACATTGACTATTTTGTAGGAAAGAGTTCTATTTTTATCATACAATTGTGAAATCTACAACTTTAAAGGCTGTGTGCAATCATTATGCATTGATCAGTACATGTAGATCAAAATATACATTTCTTTATTCATTATCAAAAGGGACATGTTCCCCAACATTTTGGAAAAAAATCAGTCTTATTCAAAACTATACTATATTATGTTACTCTAACATTTTAAAGGTTGTTACGAACGATGTACAACTTGAAGTCTAATGGTGCCTGTTGCGATCCACTTTCTGTTCTTAGGAATCCATAACTATAACTAGATAACGAAGTTGAACGTACGTTATGTTTGTGATCTGATTGTTTGTTTGTTTGTTATTCATGAAGATTACGGCAAAAATCAAATCAAAATTGATCTAACTTTGTAGGAAGATTATACATGGTCATAGTAAGAGGCCATTAAATTTTAAGAAACCAAAGCCTAGGGAACATAAAACGTTAGAAGTGCATAATATACATTATTCAATTGATTTTAGGCGAAGGTGCTCATTCCAATTAATTATGTTTTCATTTACTTTTAATTTTATACACTACAGGGGAGAAGAGCACGTCTCTAATAAAAATGTTGTTTAATTTGGCCCAGTATCCCATGATTATGTTATCATTTTCTGTAGTTATTATTTAAAAAGACAACTAGCAGGCAATTCAGGATTTAAAAAAATCAAAATTACTTATTTGTAACATATTTTAACAAGATAGCGCAGTCTAATTTTTTTTTTCTAGATCTCTTATGCATTTATCATTTCATTTTCAAATGTACAATGAACGTTTAAGTCGAACATGGTTCCAAGGGAATTTTAATGAAAAGTTTTGTCATTTTTGACTGACAAATTTGCATTTAGATTATGGTAATTCATATTTTGAAGTTTAATATCAAATGGGATATTTCATAGAAGTAATGGACAATATTCCATTTATTGTAAAAATATTGGACTTAGTTTTGTTTTGGACTTGTAATTGTCTCGAAATGTTTATGCTTCCATTCCGATGGGCATCTCATAATTTGGAATAGTGCAGCACATTTAATAAAATATACGTCAAATTTTTTTAAAGGAAGTAAATCAATAATTTCAGATGTCTTCATAGTCCTGAATGTAGCCGTGCAAGCGATATAAGCTGTGTTATTATCTTTTGTACCAGCAGCAAATCCTGTTGCTTTGACATAAAATTTTTTTGAGAATGTCATATACTTCTGAAGGAACTTCATTTCTGCAGAAAAAATTGAGAAAACTGAAGTTCCAAAAGCCTTCTATAAAACTTCAATATCGAAGTAAAGTCATTAGTTAACTAAATCATCGGCCTGGGACAGTTTAGATCAAGTTTGCTAATATTGTCAAACTCTGAGCAAGTATCTAGCCATAGCTATACTTAAGTACTAAGACGTTGTGTTCAAGATCCATCGTTTTACTTAATGCATCAAAATTGCCTGTTATAAATAATTTTGAATCACAAAAATAAGTTCATAATTTAATAAACATTGTTGTACTTTTAAAATTCAATTCTGTCACGTAGAGAGATATACTTTGTAGTTGGTAAAAATCCTTGTGCATGTCCATTCTATCATGACATCCCAATAGACCATTTCCCTAATTAAAGGGGAGCAATGGTTTTATTTCTAATAAAAATATCTTGTTAAAACCTCTAAAACGACCAATTTTTAGAATGATGACATCACACAAAAATGTTATATTTTATATTCATTTTATCCATTGATTTTTCCGCCTTTTTTTTGTGGCAAATACATAATTGATATCTTGGGTGTTTATTCTAATATAAAGGCAACTTTTTACCTAGGAAGTATTTATGCCTCATCTTAAAAAAAAACCGACAATAATATGGTCAATTTAAGAAACGCCCAAAACATAGATATATATACATATAAATGTGACGAAAGAAAATAAAAGCTAAAAACTATTGTAACAGAAGGCAAACAATTTTCTTAACTTTTTGATATTGAGGCTACAATCATTAAACATGAAAATAAATACAATCAACTTATACAAATAACTTTTTTTTACATTATATGTATAAAGTTCTATTACCACTCAAAAGGACAATAAACAACTACATACGTTATAAAAGAAGAGTTGATGTATTTATTATAAAGGAAAAAAAAATTGCAAGTTATGTGATGAGTCAACACAGAATCAATTTTGAACAAAAATCAAACAAGGAGAAAATAAGGCAAATTTTTTTACATCCATCATATTATGTATCTACAACATACAGTCCAATATTTCATGGATATATTTCGGTCAATTATAGGTTATGAATTCAAATTTCTGGAATAATTTGAGATAATGAAGAATTATAACTATAGTTTAAACACTTCATTCGATTTATGGAACTGAATTTGACCCCGATATTACCTTCTGTATAAAATATATCAGTTTCTAGTTTTTTGATTTTGTTCATGAATTTTTATTACTTTAAATGAAATTTAAAGTGACTCTCAAGGATGAATAAGAATTACATTTTCATAAAAATCGACCCTAATTTGTGGAAGAATACAATTAATTTGATCTAGACTTCATTTAGAGAAAAATCATTCTAGATTGATTTCGTACAGACTATGTAAAAAAAACTTTAAGACACAAACTTGACCGACTTTGAAAATTGATATATTGCTCTGTCACAAGCTATCCATGTAACGCAGAGCTCAAAAACTTGGACTTGACATAACTCAAAAATATTGTCTCGAATCCAACACTGGTAATAACTTAAATTATTTTCATTATCTTGTAGGTCCCATAAGTTTCGCACCACACATTGCTTCATTACACATTTTATTTAAATTATTAATTTTCTCCACAGTTGAAATGTACCAAATCAAAATTACAAACAGTTTTGTTACTAAATAACATTCATTTATAGCAATAAAAAAGACTGAAATAACCTTGCTAGCTTAGTGTTGATCTTTTCACACTTTGGATTCGGTTCATTAAGTGCAGTTCAAACGACTAACTGTCGATTTAACCCTAGAGTGTATTGATGGAACCATATTGCATCCATAATTACATATTTTATACAAAATTAGTATTTATTAAGGTTGAATGTCGCTTAAAATTGCTACAAATCATGACCATATTGTTTCTTTCGATCGATTTTGGACTAGCCTCCCACTCGCTTTGCACACACATTTCGCATGTCCAAATATTCATGCCCCATATGTCCAACACGCTCTTTTGATATCTGTGAGCCTCAGATAAGTACATCAACTTCACTTTACGATAATTTAAAATCATTCTGTGGACATTTTTGATGTTGTTTTTGGTAACTCCATTTTCGAACATTTTCGGATCATTGACACTCATTTTGCCTCCTTTAAATTTAGCAAACAATTTTTCAACGGTTGATTTAACTAATTCAGAGTCGGCATAATGTTTATCAATCCAAACATTGGCTTCAATAATATTTTTTTTCTCAAAAAACATCCTTCATTAACACACAAAATTATTTTTATTCATTGTTTTTAACAATAACAAAATTTACTTCACTCAGAATGCTATATCTCACCATCCAATGGTCTTATTGACAACAAACTTGTTAACGTATCGTTCGAAGATTAATACTAACTAAATTTCATAATTTAATTTTTGTGGCACTATCCATTTTTCAGGCTATAAACTTTTCAGGCAACCTGATATGTACGGTTGCTGTTAATTTATTCATTATGATGGTAAAAAAGATACTCTTATAATAATAGAAGGGTATATCTTTATCGTGTAGCCTTCTAGCTTAATATATAATACATGTATGTACTGGCCTACAATATAATATGTATGTGCGAAAAAATCCTTGCAATATTGTGCAATAGGTATATTACGAAAAAAAATAAAAGGTATTTTAAATTATGAAAGTTTAAGATTTATAGGCTCATAAATTAGCACCGTGTTATCAATTGATAAAAAACTGTATCTAGTTTCTTCTGAAGGGTATTTTTATCCTTCATAATATATAACAGAAATGTATGGGTATGGATGTTTCTTTAAAATAATATTGTGTATTTCTAAGTAAATCAATTCCTTATAATTACTACTAATAAATAGGGGGTTTGTCTTTCAACTTTTTTCGAATTTTTGATTATGGTTAGTGGAGAAAAGTTATGATGGAGTAGAAAATAACCAAGGCAAAATTTCATTGTTTTATTACATTATCTTGATCTTGATGCACATCTCGATCAAAGTTTGAGGAGAAGCACAAATTATTTATATAGTCAATAAAGATAAGAATAAAGCATTATTCTCTATCTTTTATAAAATCATTTATGTAAACATTTAAATAAACTATAAAAAGTATTTCGAAATTTAATCTTTAATGATATCAAACGAAGCAAATAGAAAAAATAAAGTAAAAATATTTTGAACAATTATTTTGATTTTGACCATTTGAAAATGAACAAAAGAGATTCGCGCTATACGCAGATCATTAAAGTTGCTTTAAACGTTATTCACCTATTTCGCCCCATATGATTATTGGGGGTATGGGTTGGGAACGAAAAACTTTATTTATTCTTTTTATAGTCAAGAATAATGTCAATCAAAAGTGTTTTATGTAAAATAACTTAGAGTTTTGATAAAAATTTATAGATTAAATTACTATTTTTTGTCTTTTTTCAAACTATGACTTAGATTTACGACCTCCTCATAATTTGTTATGCACAAATGCTCTGTTTTAATAAAAGTTAGACTAAATCAAACTCTCTTGTGAGTACTTTTAAGAAACATTTTCAAACACAATTGACTTAAAGTAGAGTTATGTCCAATTGAAGTTTGACAATCCTTCGAAAAGGGTCAAACTTTAAGGGACTTCCAAACGTGCCTCTGTACTCACATAAGTATAGAATTTAAGACTTTTGTGGGGATAAACAACCTTACCAAAAAATTATCAAAATTGGTGATGCTTAAGTTATCATTGTTCAATAAGCGTGTATACTTGATATGGATAAATACTTTTCTATTATAACTTCTATCCAAATTCGAAATTTGGAAAAAAATTATAAACAAACCACCTTAATGTACAACCATGAGTTGTTGACTATTGTTGATTTTCCATGCCCATAAAATCCCTGTGATTTAATGAACTATGGTTTATTAAATTCATTTGTGAACCGTTGAATAATTATGTAATACTTGTACTTACAAACATATTCCTAATAAGTATTATACATACTTGAATTATTCGTGTATATAAAATTTAAAAAAAAATATGTTAAGGTGTACTCATACCAATGTGTTATTGACAAAAATAATAAGTATGCATATTACTCGTATATATGTATAACAAAGAGGGTGGAAGACTTATAAATGTACATTCATTATCATAGATCAAGCTAAAAGTTCATATCATGTCTTATTCTGATATACTAAAATATCATTGTTTCAGACTACAAATGTAGTGATGTGTTTCTCGAAATTATTCCTGGTCTTGTCATTTTCGGTCTCGACAGGGCCATGATTAAGATTTTTTGTAGGAAGAGGAAAGTACCTTTTTGACAAAACTTTTATAATTTGATTTTTTTTTTTAATTCCTGTGTTTATTATATACTATACCCGGATTTGCCCAGAGTTACTAGTTATCATCGAACATACCAACTTTGCTTAAACAATATAGAACCTAACTTCCCAAGAACTCCTCATTGTTACTCATTGTTTTTCATGAGCACACTCACTACAAGAATCAAAGTAAATTACTTATACCTAGAGAAAAAAAATTATTACGTTATGATTTATGAGCCAAGGAGTATTTTAGTCTCTTGAGCATTACCTGGCTGAGCTGTAGCTACACATACCCGATGTTACATGTCAAACGCCTTCAAGATTTCATTAAAATGGCTAAATTGTTTATTTCTTATACCAAAAATGTATATATTATATACATTAGGAAGCACAATGTACATTGAATGTTGTATAGATATTCCATACTAAATGCGAAACGTCTGCAAGATTTCATTAATATGTGAAATTTGCATGAAATCATGATATACATAAGGTGCACTATATTCAGTGCACCCTGTATACAGGCTTGTTACTACAGTCATAAAGCCTGTAACATTTCTTTTGTATGACTACATTGTTATTTCTTGGATCAAAAACGCCTTTATTCATTTAAATATACGAAAACAATAAACTGTGCTTTATTAACATAGAAAACATATTTTTAGATGACTTTTTATTTCATTTATGTGATCTTTTCTAAAGATGTATTCCATATTTTGATTCAAGTCTATCTTTTAAATAAACTATCAAAAATTTGACAAGATTATTTTAGTCAGAGGTTGATCTCCCCTCTCCTAATACAACATTTTTCTGTAAATACTAACATGTTATCTTATTTTTGAACAAAAAGGGATGTATACAATAAACATCCTGTCATAGTCATACTCCTTAAAATATTGATCTTGACCCTTGAATTTCTTTGGACAAAGACCAAAGTTAAAAGTTAAGAAAATTAAAAATACTATTCTTTGTGTTTTGGTTTCGAAATCTCAAGGTATGGATTTAATGTCCGTCTCAAATAAAATGATCTTCACAACAAACTATATACCATAATTTTAATCCATCAATTGATTTTAAACTCAGTAAAAGTTTGGAGCCTTATGGACTTTCGAAAAAGGGCTCAAAATGTTACAGGAGAAGATATATGATTTATATAGCGTCCTATTAACCAGATTTATATCCAAAACGGAGGAAACTCCTGGGATATACAGAAGGATGTGAGATTTTTTGAAATTCCGGTAAGCTTAAAAATTATTTCTGAAAGAATGTCATGAAAATATGTAAAAAAGCTGTGATCTCTGCTGAGAGAGATAACTTTACATAATACTGTTTCTTACTCCCTTATATATAAGAATTTTCAAAATAGAGAGAAATAGTTTATTAGATCCCTAATATCCTTCCACTTACCAAAAAATACCTTCTTTTCCAATTTGCACTTGCTGAACTTTCGACAATTTTAACATTCTTTATAAGTCTGGCAGACAGTGACAAGTATTGGTTTTTTTGGGTTCAGTAGATCATAATGTATTTGTTCTAGAGATGAAATTTTTAATAATTTATTCTCTCAACTTTTGTATTACCTATACGATTGTTAATCACAAGAATCTAGACCATTGTCACAATTATGCAGTTTTAAAGGAATACACTTTAAACAATATGCATATATTGTAATTGTAATCTTAATTTCGATTATTGAGTATCTTTGGATGATTGGCATGACCACGAAAATTGGTGGAACTATTAACCTTTCTTTATAGCAATCCATATAATTTTAATCAATTTATTTACCTTAAAATCAGTGAAAGTTTGAAGCCCTATTGATTTTCTCAGAGTGCTTAAAATAATCAAGAAGGATATAATATCTATAATGGACGGATTATAATAATAGTTTTTGGTGGGAAGGACAAAGTGTTTTGGAATAATTATATTCTATGTACATATATGTACGTAAGGATGTTCCAAATTTATTTTGGGATAACCAACAATTTTAAAGATATATTTATATTTTAGACTGAGTTATACAATAATCTTTTGTATCTACAATATACATATTCTATTTCCAAGACATATTTCCAGTTGATTAGCAATAATTATCCAATATACTTATAAGCCTATTATTACTAAAGAGTTAAAGGTTTAGAGAAGGGATGTTCATTCTGCAGCCTACAACCCACATTGAATCCCATATATTTTTTTATGATGTTCATTTCTCATTTAAATTAATGTTCCATTTTTTAGTTATATGTATGAATGGATTTTCATTTACTTTAGTAAATCATGATGAAAGGAAAAGTTGACTTCTTGTCATTGTGTCCAAGTGAAAACATTTATACGCATAATTTGGCACATTATCAGGATGAGGCCTTACCCAGAACATTATGTTATAAATGCGCGATTATTATCCTGAAAACCCGGTATCCGGAGAGTAATTACTCGTCGACGGGTAAATTTAAAAAAAAAAAAATATTTTGATCTCTATTTATTTACAGGTACCTGTTTTTAACCTGTATATGTCGGTGCAACGTAATCTTTCTTTAAATTATTTTGCTTCAAAACATTTTCCTTTAAACCATTTCGCCAAAAGCCATTTTGCCTCAAAGATATATCATATGATTTTGGAAAAATGATGGAATCATGCCCCAAAATTTCAATGCATCCAGCAACAAAATCTAACTATATAATGAATTCGAACCTGAGACAAAGTAGGTAATAAAACTACCATAAATTAAAAAAACAAAATAAATAAACACAGCAACGATTCGAATAGAAGAATTGCAAATCACTTCTCCGTTAGTAATTATGATTAGGCATGGTAGATTATACATTTTTTGAAACTCTATTTTTTATTAATAAATGGTAATTTTTCGAAAAAATGATAAGAAAATCTTATACTTTTTATTGACCTTTAATCTAAAATTTAAATTTTGCAAACAAAATGATGGGCATATTCAAAACCCTAAAATGTGATTTTTATAGTTTTTTGCTACTTTTCCAAAATTTCATCAGCTTTATCTATGAACAGTTTCAGGCTAAAAAATAATGTAAGTTATGATGTATTTTTTTAAAAATACAATCAATGAATTTTGATAAAAAACGGAAAGTCATGCTGAAGAAGGCTGTAAAAAATTATTACGGGTGTGCTGAAGGCGTGGTTGTTACTGATTTTATACAGTATAATTATTTGCTTTTCTTTCAATACCATAAGGCGTATGGCAGAGCCGTGATCGTATAGTGGTTAGTACCCTGCGTTGTGGCCGCAGTAACCCAGGTTCGAATCCTGGTCACGGCAATATTTTTTCCTTCCATTATATATAATATACTGAATTGAGTCAATCCCATAAATTCATCACTTCTTTTCCATATAAAATACTCCCATAGCCATAGACTGTTTAAGGTTGTAGACAGTCCGGATAGAGATGTTATTCTTATTTGTATCCTTCTATCCCCTGATACCGGCGAGGAAGAAATCTCCCACTCGTTTCCTTTTTTAGTTGTAGCTCCGACATTTTTACACTTAGAGACATGGAATAAAAACAAAACTTGTTTATGTTGGTTTCGGTAGTCGTTGGTTGTGTAATGAAAACTTGTTATGTAGAGTGGGGTTATAATTACTCTGTTATAATTTCAAAACATAAGTTAAAAGCACAAAACAGAAAAACTAGGCGCCAATTAAACTTGAGAAAAGTTTCCCACAAAAATTTGACTATGAAATCAGTAACAAATCTTTACTCGAATGCTTCAAGTTTTGATTAAGCGAGTTCGAATAATACTCGAATGTAACATTGGTGTGTTTTTTTGTTTGTTTTTCCATTGTACATATAAAGCATTTAAGATGCGTGTATGATCATAATATAAGGAAAGGTCCATCTTTCATTAGTGTAATTATAAATTATATTGTTTTAGCAAAGGCCCTCATTTTGTAATATAGCGAATGTATGCATGTTATTTAAAAACAAGTTATAGAATATACCATACAATATCTATGAATGCAGTTATATCATGTGTCTATATTTAATAACAAATTTTCTCTCCTTTTGATACAAGCAATTTCAAGAGATGAATTGCATATTTTTATTCTTTTCAACTAAAGAGTATGACGTGTTGAGAGGGAAACAATTTCTTAGGTTGACCCATTTTTATTTATGCCATGTAATTTTGTGTGTCGTGACAAAATAGGAGGCTTGTATATTAAGTTAAAAATGAGAAAAAATATTTGAACTTTGTAGTAGTTCATTTCTTAGCTTCTACTTATTTTTCTTCAACGACGTCTTTTACCCTAGTGCTAAAGCTAACATCAAGTGGCCATAAAATGGAAAAGGGATTATTTTTTGTCAAAATTGTGATGGCTCACACTGACTACTCGTAATTTCACTGCAAAGGGAAGAAAATATGATGAAATGCAGCTCACTGCTATGAAGAAAAAATGATACCATGAAGTTATCTATGATACTTTACAAGAGATATTTCGTTAGGAAAAAAGTTTTCTCGTGGACAATTTAATTAGGAACGAAAATACGTGGTCATCGTTTTATTTAAATATAATTGAAATAAAAGGAAATAAAAAGTATCAGTATGTTCAGTATTTGTGTATGTCCTTGGAATTTGCAATACTTTTCCTTTTGCTGAAATTGCTCGTAAAGCTAATAAAGTTGTAAATACTCTGTAAATAATCCTTAAATTTCATATCTTGTGCAATAATGAACGTCTATATGACTCTGTAGTTCCCAACATTTTTGACACCCGTGACCACTTTGCTAAAAGCTTGAAACTCAAGGGACTCTCATTAAAATTTTAGTATCATTTTCCCTTTATTGGATGTAAAAGAAAAGTCTGTACGTGGCCCAAAAGCCCAATAATCGTGATCTGCAAGGAGATTTGGACTCACTGGTTGACAACGCCTGCTTTAAACCTTATTGAAAGTGAAAGGATGGTGAAAAAATGAGACATTCGCAATCTAAAGTCACAATAAGTAATTAATAGATGAATAAATTCCATATATTAGGACTTGCACTAGATTTGCTTAGCTTGAAGAACAATATGAAATAGATAATTTTACAAGGAATATGCAGAAATGTGTATTAAGAACAATTGCTAGATAATTGATATTTAATATTAATATTTACTGTAATTTTTTTATCTTATGTCATCAGGCATGCATTAAAATAAAGAGAAAATGAGTTTATTAATGCCCATAACCATAATCTTCTCTTATTTTTACCTGATTAATCAATGATATATTCTAAAAACTATGATTAAATGCCCATATCTATAAATTAATACCATCAAAGAGAACCGTTCATTCTGTACTTTAAATATAATAAGCTTCCTATAGAAGGTAAGATTTTAATAGTGGATTTCTTGTTGTCCAGTTTAAATTATGATCGTTTATTATTCAACCTTCAACTCATCAAATCAATGGTAATTCATTTCACGGTCCCCATAGGAGATAAGGCAGTACACGGATATCAAGGTGATACACAATACCAATGTTTATGTATTTGGGATTCTTAACCGTATGTAATCTCAACAAAATCATAATAAGTACACTATTGATACAATGGGTCGGAGTTTTCCTAAAAATTATATATTATTTATATTGGTGTTTCTTCAGCTTTTCCCAAATCATATTCTTACCTAAAAGTTGGTTCTATCATCATGCTTCTTACCTATTTGGATCCTACTAGAGGGCATTACAATGGAACTAGGTATATTGTTGTGGGTATAAATAGGAAGTTCATAAACGGCGTTGTAGCAAATGGGGATTATCAAGGAACTCGAGTCCTGATTCCAAGGTTGAAGTTTTGTAATAGGTGACGACTATCCTTTTATCTTTTCGAGAACACAGTTCCCAGTGAGAATAGCGTTTGGCATAACAGCTAATAAGAGCCAGGGACAAACTTATGACTTTGTTGCCATTCTTCTTACTAAGCCATTCTTCACACTTGGTCAACTTTATGTAGCGTTGAGTCGCGTAGGCAGGAAGGATTCTGTGTTTATCTTTTTGGTAGAGGAAAATAAGGATGAGATAGTGAACTTTGTCAATAAAAAAAGTTCTGTGTAGGGATGTGATTTTAGATACATAAAATTGTTTGTAGAAAAAATTAGAATGATTATTTATGTTGTTTTTAGGATTGAATTATTGATTGATAAGCAATTGAATCAATAAATTATTAGTATTAAAAGAATAAAATAAAATACTGAAAGGTTCTTCCATTGGGGTTGGGGTTCACAATTTCAATAGCGTCCCCCTTTTTATTCTATAAACCTATTATTTGTTAAATTATTGAATTAGCAAGTTCTTTAATCATTTAATCAAATCATTTACAAATATTAGCAATAACTTATTAGTGTTTATTATAAATGGCGCCACAAATCGCATTCACAGTTATTTGGATCTATCTTTCCTAGATAGCATTCGGATCTATAGATCCGCAACGACTTATCCTTCCTGTTTCTTTGTAAACCACATTTTTCTATACGGATATACAATAAATACACAGTACTTCAGATCTTCTCTTCAACTTCATGCTCAAGGGATTTCACCACCTCTTCTTAATTCACTAGGTAAAGCTCGTCTCATTAAATTTAAGGATCCTTCACTATGCAAATGCTCCCAAGACTTGAATGAGAAGGAGGTATTAAAGGAGTCATATCAGTTACCCTGACTGACTCTGTCTCCAGAATAAATAAAGTGAGATATTTTCAATACTAAACTATATATATATAAAATATCGGCTAATTTATTTATTTCTCCTTTTCGATTTTCAATATTAGCCAAGGGAGTAGTACTTTATTCATTATGGTAGCTCCTAGGGAAATATCAACTGCTGTATGCTCCTAGATTCGTGGTTTTCAAAAGTTCAATTATCAAATCTCATATGACTATAATTATATTATATTTAAAATTAAATATCTTACTATCTATATTATATAAGTAGTGTCTATGCATAAAGAACTGTACATGTGTTATGTTTTAATTCGTTCGTTTGATCTTTCATGATATATTTTTGTTTATATTATTTAACTTAAATTAACTTTCGAATAATAAATTACAAAAATAATTAATTTGGAATTGCACATTATTTGCATGTGGTTTTTTCGTTTCAATATAGAGGTCAGTCGACTCTGATATGGAGATGAGTTATGTTAGTGGATTTTTTTTGATCATGGTTAAATTAACTTCTTATTTAACTATTTTTTATTTTAATATAGCTAATATTGGTATAAAATCCATATTTGCTGCTATAGACTCTGGGTAAGATGTCAGATCGTTTAAGTTTTTAAAATTAATGCCTTAATTAACATTTTTTTTATTATTTGTGTGTTTGTTTGAATAGAATTGTAAGTTGACTTTGATATGGGAATGGGTATTTTATTTTTATTTTTTTTGGCTTAAATTGAATATTTACTTAATCAATTTGTATAATATCTGTAATATGTACAATTAAACTTTAGATAAAATTAATTAAGTGTTTGCAAATTATATTGTGCGCCACTAATTGGCTGCTATTGACTCTGTTGGGGAAGGTGTCAGTTCGTTTATTTTTTTGAGTTTAATTGACTTAATTTGCATATTTTAGTTAAATATTTGGAAATTAGCTACTATTCACTCTGATGTGTGTTATTTCTTGAAAATAGTTATGGTTAAATATACTTTTGACCAATAAATTGTTGACTAAATTAATTTAGAATTGCAAATTATATCCTGTGCCACTTATTAGCTGCTAGTATAACTCTAATAAAAGTACTTTATCTATTGTAATTCAACGGATTAGCTCCCATCTTTTGAAACATTATTCAAACTGTCAGCGTTACCACGTTTTTTTTTTTTTTTTTTTTTACATATTCTTAACAACTCTTATAACAAACATTTATAATATATGATATATGATTTGAAATTTATATCTATTTTTTTTTCTTACAATATAATTTCTCTACTAGATTTTTTATTTTTATTTTTTTCGATTCCTCCACAAAAACATACTATGAAGTGGATCAATGCCTCAAGTACAAATATAAATAATCTCTTTTATTTTTTTATGGCTTATTTTTTCGCCATGAAAGATCTTAATAAAAGAAATAACTACTTAAAATAAAGTTTGTAGATGCACGTTTCCAGATTGAAAAAATATTTTTATCATTTCTGTTTTTGTTTCTTTTCGGAATCGGAGAAAACACCACATTTTTCATTCTATTTTTTTGTACTTACAAGGTTAAGTACAGAGAAATAATGAAACCCCCATGGAAAATCTCATGAATTACTCATTTTTGATTTATAACTTGTTGTAAAGTGAAGACATAGAACTTTATAATATAAAAAAGCATCTCAAAAAATAAATATGTAAAAGATATCTTCTGTTTTGTTGCTTAAAAAATGTTTTGTATATTTATTAAGTTATTCTTGCTTATTGATAGTATATGAAATGTTTCTATCTATATGCAACAAAGATTTGAATTTTGGCTATAAAGGTTATTTTTATATTTCTCACGATGATTACACCAACTAGCTCCACACCATTTCAATCCAAGGAAAAAATTGTTGACTAGTATCATTTTCTTCAAATGTTTGATGGCTCACCCAACAATAACAACACATTTTCTAATAGGGATCTCCTCATTTAGGGTACAATACATACGAATATGTTTATATTTATGGGATGAAGGGCTTATTATTATTATTTTCAAAGGATTACATTCCTTTTTAACAAATGGAATTTAATTTGTAATTGTATTGATCCTCGTAATGAATGAGATAAATCCAAGGTACTTTCAAAAGGGGATTCCATTTTTTTGTATATATTTAGTATTTTCCTTCACTTCTTTCAATTCCCACTTCCATAAAATCAAAAGTAGCATTCATAGATATGTTTGTTTGTATACCTTACCTATATCATTTTTAGAAAAATCAAGGTTTTAGTTAGTCTCCAAACAACATATGGATGTGAGTAAATAAATTCATTTTAAAGAGTATTTAACCACCATACACGGTTTGTTGATGAACTTCCTGCGAACATGTGTATTTTGTCTTTTCATGGGTGTTTAGTGGGCTCAATTCAAACGTCTGGTGTGTGTTTTTTTTTCTTTCTAAAAAAATAATGGATATATACTTGAATACGTCATATAATATCTATTCAAGTCTCTTTAATAATGATTAAACATAAAAACACAATGAAACAGACATCATCAGTTGTTTATTAAATACAATGAGATGGTTAAAATAGGAGCAAAAAACATCTGTCAGCAGAGAAAAAATGATTTTTCTCAAAATAAAGTATGAATTACATCTATATTCTTTGATGAATACTTGTCCATTTCTGCTAATAAATTACTCTGATTAACCCTTTTGCAAACACCTCAAATTGCACAACTTAAAGTAGCAATAAACATTATCACTTTGAAAGAATTATAAATTTTAATCTAAAGTTCATATCAGGAATAAGTTATGTATTTAAAATAAATAAAGGTTCTAAACTATATTTATAATATTCTTGGATACTACTCATAGGAATTTGAACAATAAGCTTATAAATCACTGAAATATGTCAATGAAATATTAATTTATTGTATAAATGTGATTTTTGTTCTAGTTTATTTTAGTGTTAAATTTTTTTTGTGTTTTTTATATTTATAAAGTTAAATTTGGGAAATTTTCGATATGATTTTAAAAAAAACGTAAAATTTATAAATAAAAGTAAAAATAGAGCGTTTTATAGTATGCATAAGCAAATTATACCGCATCATTAGATTTCCATTAAGCCATTATTACTTGCAATTAATGTTGGGTTATCAAAAAGAAACTATTTTGAAAGTTATCAGCTTTCCTTCCCTGTAGTATTGGTTGTAACAAACAACAATAATAGAGACAAAAAAGATACTCCTTCATACAGTGAATTGCTCTGTTGGCTTGTGCATGGGGTCAGGAGGCTCATTAACAGCGGTGAGAGCCACTTTCGTAAGACAAAAAGTGGAGAAAACAGCAAGATTGTCACTAAAGACTTCTTGACCAGTGGGGCCTTTGAAATTACAGCTAAGAAGTACCAGTAAAGAAGGAATGAGGTTTCGATTCTCTGGTTCGATGCCAACTCCCCCAAAGATTACTTTTGGGAACAAGACTAAGCACCTGTCCATAAAAATTCAATCTTGGTAAAAAGAAAACCTTTAATCTTTTCATCACTAGACTATTCACCACTGGACTATTGAATACAGGGCTTCGTGGAAAGCAAGGCTGCCACCCAATTCCCCCTCTGCATTGTTGATTCCCTGTAGGCTTCTGCTGAGTGAGAAAGATTGGCTGATATGTCCAATGACTACGTCATCAAAGTGTGTAGGACCTTCAGTCCCAGGCTGGATGCCATGGTACCCACAGAAAGAAGGCATTTTGGGAAATAATTGTTGATATCATAATAAAAAAATACTCCATGTTAATCTTGATGAAGTTAAAATAAAACTTAATATCAAAAACGGTACGATTTGATTATGCACACGTTCGTGTGACGTCAGCACTTTTTAATGTTGAACCTTTTGGTGGGCTAAACAATTGAATCATACAATAATAAAACCCTTTTTTCATTAAATTTGCCGTGTATTTCGATACCAAAATGGAGCGGATTAATAAGAAGCCATAGTCTCTTACTGTCTGTCAAAAAACTACAGCTTTATCATATATCACACCAAAACATGTATTAAAAAAAATGTTATTCCATCGTAATACATTTCTTATTTTCATAGTGTAAACAATAAATTAACTATTACATTTGAAAGGATAAGATATTCTTCTCCAATTATTCTACTATTATGGTTCCTAATCTATTCAAAACAAACTTACCTTTAAAACCTAGACACTGCATCGATAATAATTTTTAGGACTCATTAATTAAATTCAATTCAACTTACACTGTTTTTCCTCAAGATCAAGTATCTTCTGTATAATTGTTTTTTTTTTTTTTTAAACCCTTTGATGAAGTTCCTTCAATATATTTTTTTTAATTTTGTCTTTTTTTATAAAATTATAACAACTTTATTTCCACAAAATAGTGTTGTGTTTGGTTTATGATACAAACTGTGACGTCAATGAAAACATTTTATGTACTAACACAATACAAATGATATCCATAAAACATCAACAACTCCTACGTATTTTTGTCAACTGTCGATTTTTTACTTCATTAGGCTTCTTAGGGATAAGTGTTCTATACATGTATTTGTTAAAATATAACTATTTGTAGTCAAATTGAAAACAATTCCATCCTAGCATACTTTTGAAAATTCGGCTAAATATCATAAGATTTGGTGCCTTTTTTTTATTTTATTGCTATGGGATTTTAAAAAAAATATCAAATCTATAAATATGACAAAAGAATCGAATTGAGTTATGTTCTTTACAATATCAAAAATAATTGAAGGATTAAATATCTTGCAAAAGTTCCTTTATTGTATATTGGACGTGATGGGATCAATGTCAAAAAACATTTATTTGTACTTATGGTAAAATTTGGCCAACTTTTTTTTTTTTTTTTTTTTGAGAAACTACTATATTTGATCTTAGCGAATATCTACATTAAAAAAATGTTTGAAGTTATACAAGATGTATTGACTAGTCTAAAAATATGGTCCGATATTGGTTTTTTCCGGTTTTGTCTTAAGTGATTTTTTCTAGACCGATCTTAACCGAAATATTTGTGCATCAAAATTCAAATCGTAGTTTACAAAATTTTCTCATATTTGAAAAAAAAAGTAATTTGACTAACATCTATTTTTTGAAAACTGACATTACTATGACACCGATCCAGACAATAGTTGAACCGAATCTATAAAGTGTTTATACGTAATTTACTTATAAAAACTTTGCATATCATAATCTTCAAACCTCAACAATTATCCCATAAAATAATAGGTTTTGCGATTTTAAATATTTCTTGTTTTTTATTGAGAAAATGTTTCCAAAATTTAATTTATCATAGGATTTATACATCTACAGGAAAATACATTTTAAAACACATAACCTCTTTATTTGGGAAGGGAGAATTGAAGAGGTTAGAAGATTATAATATGTTATGTTTATAGAAATAAATTGACTATTGGTCCGTTCCAAAATTATACCCTTATATACGTGATTCATGTAGTATCCACCTTCAGTAAAAATTAAAACAATCTCAGACCGGTCTAGGATTTCCAGAACAAACTCCATCACTGCTACTTACTTTCCTTGAACAATCGGTCTATTTCTTTTACTTGCTACTATCATTTTTGTAATCAGTGATTTGTATTTTGTTTGCAAATACATATCTATGTAAATCAATTGCATTTACGAATTACTTTTGAGAAGGCGTTGATGAGTTAGGAGCATAATATACACGAACTACATATAACTTATCATAAAATGCAAAATCAATAAACCTTGATGTTGCATTGATTCAATTAAATAGATTGTTATAGTAATGAAATCTGACTTTGAGTAATAGGAAATTGAATCAAGTTTGGCGAACTTCTTTATAAATAATTATTGTAACTAATTTATGCCATTAATGTTAATTAATTGCAATTCATTAAATATATTCGATTTGTTTTCCAATAGATTTTATTTTAATCGACAAGTATGAGTATGTCTGTATAAATTTCTTGAGTTGAAAAAAACCCTACTCTTGATCATCTTGCAATCTTTTTTTAATGAGATTTTATAAATGTCTACTTATAGAAACTTTTTGGTACTTTGAACTAAATATTTGGGAATTTCTCGCATCTAATTAATTCTTACATATTTTATTGCGATGGTCAATATTTATATTTAATGTCTAATATTGAAAAAAAACAAAAACAATTATGATCAAAATTGGCTTTATTGCTCTTCAAAATATTGTTACTGATCAATATCAATACACTTTTGCATACTTTAAACCAATTTTTGAAGCACTTTCTCTACTCAGACTGATGTAAGTCCAAAAATGTGTTTTAAATAGATGCATAACTGGATTTAATGCCCTAGCTTATTATTTCCTGCTACTGTAAATATCAAGAATTTCATCCAAATAACAGAAAATTACGATAAAAGTTATGTTTAAAAATAACAAGCTGTCAATTGGAACAACAGATGGAGCCTAAAACACGAAGTTTCTTCAAGGCCAGAAATATAAATAGTAACCCTCACAAAAATTGCATAATAGTTTGAGCATAGCAATTTCGCTTACTCTATAGTTTTCATTATCACCCTAGAAGTAAAGTTCTTATCTGTCAAGATTTTGCAACATTTCATATCGTATCTTTTTTGATACTAATTAATGTTTTATACAATTTTTATTTTATAGGTGGCCATGTCTTGAATTTGATTCTTCATATTTTTTATTTCTGGACTAAAAAAACATCAAACAATGTACAAAAAAATATCTTGGAAAATATAACATTTAAGAGCGATTTAAACATGCCTTAAATAACATTGATCCTAAGGGTTTGAGAGGAAAGGTAATATTCACTGTTGTTGTCAGGACTGAATTTTCGAGTGTTAACTATATTAAAAACGTTAAATCTTTTATTGCTGTTGGAAAGTTGTTAATTTTGTTTTTTTATATAGTAAAAAAATTCTGAATCATTTTTTATGGTAAAATATCAGTAAATATCGGAAATTTTGGCCTTATAATTAGGTAATTGTTATTATTAATATTTCGCCTGATATATCGGTAGTCAGTTCTGTAATATATAAAGAAGACTTGAAGCCTGGAATTGAACTTGAGTCATTTTTTATGTACTCAAACTTAACCCAGACTAAGAACTACCGGTTGTTCGAAAAGTTTTGGAATGTTAAATAGTCAAAATTTAATTGTTTCAAAGGGATTTTTTTTAAACATCCAGTTCGAACTTTTCGGTACGATAGTTTTAGAAGTGTGATCAGCTGTTTAAGTCATATTAAATACACTTAAGAAAAAAAATGTAATTTTTAAAGAAACGAGGTTCCTGTTCCAGTCCACTCCGTTCAATCCAACATGTTTTTTAGTCTGCAACCAGACGATGTGGAGGGTCAGGAAACGACTTGAAGCTAGAAATATCAATAAAAGAAATCCTTAAAGGGATCAACTAACTAAACTAACTCCAAATGCTGCCTGAGGGTCCTTTGATGCCAATCCTAGAATGAAAATAACTTAGCTGGCCAAGAAAAAAGCCATTGCTAACTTTACAGTGTCAAGAGCTGTAAAAAGTGCTGGTGGAAAGGTTGAAAAAAACTACCTTACTTAGCCAGGTTACAAAAATACTTATTTTCAGCTCTGTAAAAGTATTTTAAATTATCTTAAACATCATTTTCTTTAGTGATATAAAAACCTTCACAATTGATCCTGTAAATAGCTGGTAAAATGATATATATGGAACCTTTGATAAATCCCGGGAAAACAGGATCCCGAAAGAGACATATATTTCCTGATCTTGCAGACCCTCAGGTTGCTGACTGAGAGCATGTTCATGATGTTGGTGTGACTGGCGGGGACTACAAAGGCAATTTCCTCTGTTTTGGCTCCATATTTTCTCTTAAGAATATTTTACCCAACCTAAACAGCTCACATCACTCCTAAAAGTATTGCGCCAAAAACTTTGAATTTACAAAATGATGCCAAAAACAAACTCTTAAAATTCATTTTACTAACATTCCAATACTTATGAACTTAGACTCAAAACTATTTGACATAATTGAATTTGAGTTTGATATTTTCCGAAAAAAGTCTTAATTAAGTCAAGTCAATTTGACTTCACTTGCCCGAATGATGTTAGAGTCCACACGGCTCCAAGACTGAGTTCATATAAACATTTAAATCTATTTGAAGTCTGGACATGATAATTACAGCCAGTCCCAGTTTATAGTGGGCATTGAATACACTAGCTCTTGGTCCTGGACTGTATCGTACAAAATTGTGCATCTGTGAGAAATTATTTTCTTAAAATAAACATGATTTGAAATGTTCTTTATAAAAAAAATTCTTATTAATTAAAAAAAAAAAGGAACTTATCACATTCGTTTTTGTCTTAGTAAAACCAATCCAGAGTGATATATGCACTCAAAACTCGAGAACTCCACAAGAGCTATAAAATAGGTGAACTCGAATGCTGCAACTTTTTTCATCTTTATATCACATTTAATATCTTATCTATAAAAGTAAGAAATTTAAATCCATCTATATCATAGTATTTCCTCCCCCACCAGCGGGTTTTACCATTGAGAATTACTTACATGTAATAAATTTAAAGTCCCACACAGAGTTAACGAAGAAATAAACATACTTGGTTTGGCTTTTTTCGTCTTGTAGTTGTTTTGGTTGTTGGTTCTATGAGTGGGGAGCAGAAAAAATGAGGAAGTAAGGAAGCACCTATTCGTTATTCATTTTGTGTATTAATAAAGCACTTAAAATAAGCATCATCTTAACGCCCAAACGATTTGTAAAGTCTGTTCTTGTCTTCTTTTTTTAATTGTATATTCTATTAACATTTTTTCAAGTGTTTGTTATGTTTTATTTGAATTAAATAATAAATGAATCCCTCTGTTTACTTGTATACTTATATAGGGTACATCTCTCACAACCATTTAATATATATATATATTTGAAAAGATAGATTTCCTTCTTATACTCATAACGAAATTCCAAAGCATTTTCTTAACCATTTAAAAGTTCAACAAACTCATTTTGACGTATGATGTACATATATATAAATCAAAATTGAAAGGAAATAGGACCCATTGTGTAGGTAGAAGGGACAACCTGGATTATGTAGAGGATAAACAAAATCCCACAGCTTATTTTACAGATAGGATAACGTGTATTTCATTCGAGGGATAAATAAAATCCAGTGACATTTTCTTTAGGTGGATGACCTTTTCCAAAAAGGAAACAACACGTCTGTAATCACTCAAAGCAATGGACGATAAAATGAACATGACAAATCATTATTGTACATTCAACATGTAGAGTTGATTCAACAATAATAATATCCCCTCTTCAATCTATATAAAATACTTTTCTACGTAGACACACCCTTTCCACTCACTTAAGAGGCGAAGTCTACATAGGTGAATTAATCAGTTTAAAAGCCTCAATCACACACGTATTATACTAGGATTGATAATAAATATTAATTAATATCTATCATAATTTATCATTATCAATTGTCTACATTAATTGTATATATTCTATCTATATAGCAATCTCTTTTAAAATGTTAATAATTAATTAATTTTGTAATGTAGGAGAATATTCGGATAACAAATATATATTTTAGATCCCTTGGCGACCCCAAATGTTTAAGTACTATTTATTTAATGTGGAATTGAAACACTCATTTCTAAAGTTGTAAGAATAAAGTAATACACCAAAAAATTACCTCTGCCAATTTGAATAAAGAATTCTTGGGAGGATAGCAGCTTAGTTCTCATGACGTGTCATTAGATAAAATATTACTAGAGGGAGGAAGGAAATACGCAAGGACGATGCAGGAGTTATTACGATGTCGATTCTCAATTACATATAATCTAAGTCCAAAAAAACTTACAATGAAACAGAACATAAAACGTGATTACTTTGTAGATATGAGGAGATGAATAAGAAATTATCTTATCAAGAATGAAAGAATAATGACAACATCTAGCTTAAGAAAACAAAAACATGGACTTTCAGGTTTTCAGCTACAAAAATTTTGCACGCCTAAAATGCTTAGGGTTAACAACCAGGTGAAAGACCAGGTAAAGAAACGTGAATCAAACCTAATTCCATATTTTGAGTAAATTTTCTCTGTAATATATAATAATCGATTCCAAAGTGAGAGGAACCAATTACATATATATCTATTTTAAATTTATTTTTTAATTTAATAATGACCACAATGCAATAATCAAAGTACAGATATTTATTATGTAAAGAACGTCAGTGGCGCTCAACCTTTTTACAGAGTGTACCACCTGAGAATATATAAAGATCTCCAAATACCACCATTTTGAGCCTACTAAATATACCATAGCGGAGGCTTAACCTATTGAGTATTTTCCTACACATATCCTTACTTGTGTTCCCTCTGGTGGTTAGTGTAGCAAAGTTTCAGAACCCATATTTTGTATATCTACATACAGAATGTAAATTTTACTTTAAGGTAAATGTTGTATTAGTAATAGAATGATCACCTTTCCTCAGACATGTACTATTTTTACATCCTGTCCAATGCCTTTTTTTATCCGTTTATGAAATGAGATGTTTTTTGTGGAATAGACAGTTGAATATTGACCTTCATAATATCAAATTAAGTGAGATAAAGAAACACCAATAATCAATTTATCAAAAAATTAATCCACAATATATTATAGTATAGTAAATTTTAATGGATTTTTTTTTTTTTTTTTTTTTTTCAAATTAATCTCATTTGCAATCAAAAAAGTACGTACTCAGTGATATCCATTATTTTTTCCAAATTTTCATTAATTGGCCTTGCAGAACGTGATGCATCTTTGACATCAAAATTACCGAAACAGAATCGATAAAACCAAAATTGGATTGGCTATTACAGTATCAAGACTATAAGCAATATTCATATTTTTAGCCACCTGCATTGAGTTTTCGCCTTGTTCAAGAAAAAATGAAAAAATTGGGGCATTTTCTTTTTCAACGGATGTACATCTTTGACGCACTCTCACATAATACTGGGTCAAACAATTAGTGTAATTAAACTGTAGTATAAATTTTTTTATTACGATAACGTAGCTTTCTAGCTTAAACCATATTTCACTCTTATAATTTTAAAAGATTGATCCTCCTTCCTAAAGTTGATCGGGTCAATTTTCTTCTTTTCATAAATCAAATATGGTCACCTTATATTTGTAGAGTCTGGAATCGTGACTGAACTCTGGAATAAGAATCGATTTACTTTAATAAATCGTGGATCCCCATTATTCCAAAAGCGCGACAGTCCTGGTTTCAACCGTTCATTGGTGCATGTTTAATTTTGCTTTTATTATTCTTCCGGACCTCTTCCCAGAAACACGCAGTTTCTACTATGGTATAAAATTTGTTTGGTTTGAGAGTAGAACAGAAACACATTGAACTATTTAAATGATTCAAAATGGGTTTAAACTAAACTTTTTTGTTAAAAGTAATTAACAACATTTGTAATTACTTTCTAAACTAAAATGATACGAAAACCGAATCAAAGTAGCCCTGAGCCTCTATGTCATTTATTTATTTATTTTTTAATTTTTAGAAACAACAATACATACTCTCTTATGTAGATAAAAGTCCTTGAATTTGACTTTAATATACCTTTGGTTTCTACATGCCTACATAAGTTGATACACAGAACACATACTTGAAAAATAATAAAGCATATACAAAGATAATCCCTCCTATTGAATTTTAAAATATTTATCTCTGAAAATTTTTGTATATACATACAAGAAGAATACAAAATTGGTCAACCACCGACTCCTCCAATGTTACTGTAGGCTATAACAATAGTATTCAGAACAGGCACACTGCTTACATGTATATAAGGTTATCTTGCATACAAATGATATTTAACTTTTGCCCCTCATATATTAATAATATTATTATTCTTTTTAAATTTGAATCAGCTTCCGTGTAAACTGTATGAGTATTTAATTTGCTAAATCTAGCTTTAGGATCAATACTATTACAATATTTTTTTGTTTGTCTGAAAATATTATTGAATGCCCCCATGATTGGTGGTGTCAAAAGTATGAATTTTGATTTTTTGGTTAGAGTTTTCGGCCACCTTCCCACATGGGTTTCCATTATGTGGAAAATTCATATTTTTGAATTTTGTTCATAGTTTTAAATAAAAACTCATTTAATCTTTTTTTTTTTTTTGTAAATATGTAACTTCGAATGTTACATGAAAGAAAAGAGAGAAAGTGATGCGTGCTATTCACGGTACAGAAATGTTCTGTTCCCTCATATTTTTCCTTTTTTTTTTTTGTGCTGAGAAACTATTTTCGAAACAAATTCAAATAAGTTATCTTAATTTGTTGTTAATTAATATTACGTTTATAAATCAATATGCATACTCTTGACACTCAATAGCAAAAGTAAGCAAATATATCAATATTGTATTTTTTTTTTTTTTTTTTTTTGAATAGGTCTAATATTCATATACCTGGGGTAAATTTCATACTGATACACTTTTTTAAATAAACATCTAAATGCAATACAAAAAATTGCATAAATAACACATGTATAATAACTGTTATTGCCCTGTGCTTACGCAAACAAGTTTTCAAATATATCACTCCATTTTTGAGAAACCAAACAAAATCCACAATTGGATCTTAGGCAAGCTGCACTCCAATGTTAAAGTATGCCAAATTTGTTCGGAATTAGACGTATTCTGATCAAGTGTAACGTAAATAAAACGACGTTTAATGGGAGGATAGGACTTTCGGGATCCCTAGAAATTTTAGCATGAAAAAGCTTTTTAATGACACAAGCACTTTTGACCTTCATTCTTGTTTCACATCAAACACCTTGGTTATTACATAAAAGTGCGTATTGAGTCCAGGGTTTTTGCTAAACCTCTACCAAATTGGAGTGTCCTCTAGGAAGTTAAAGCTACAGAACTCACAAAATTTGAACCATACTGTATTATTAATGTCTCCTCTTCCTTTTGAAGCCAGTTGTAGTGCAGCGTTATTTAAGCTTCATATTGTATAAAATATGTGCTTTGTTTAATATGTCAATATATAATTTGCCTATAAAGAATGTTTTCATTGATCTAAAGTGTGTTATTATTAGATTGACACCTGTTATAAGTTCTCAACCAAATTATTTTTATTTAAGTATTAACGTGGAGTGTGTATTTTTAATACTTCTATGTTACCATACATTGAATTTTAAAGCTTAATATGAATTGTCTTAAATGGTAATATAATGTAAGTTCAATGTATGTTTCCTTATTTCTATGATGCTTGTTAGTAGTGTAAGATATAAGTTATTTTGTAAGTACCTCCAAGTAATTTATTAAGAATAGAAAAAAAATATCATATCATCTTAAATAGTTGTAACTTGTATGATCTGAGAATATTTTATAGTGAAATTATTCTCAAAAATAGTTATTCCTTCATTACCACTGGTATAGTCTATGGTACACCTTGAATAAATGATAATGTGGTGATCCAACGCATTTTTAATCGACATCCAAAGGTCTCTTCAATATGAGAGAGGTCTCTCAAAATTAAAGTAGTAATTATATTTTTTTATATTTATTTAATAATAATCTTTTGACAAATAAGGATAAATATGAAATAGTTTTTTAAATTGATATTCTTGCAGAAAAAAAAATATGAAGGATCTTCTGTCTCAAATGAGATTTAATTGCATTGGCCTTAGAATTGCATATGTATTTCGTGATAAGTATGTTATGATTTAATCAAATGCAAATAATAATCAATAAGGCTGGGTACAGTTGCAGCACTTTCAGTTTATGCAAATCGGAGCTTTCAGTCAAGATTTCAATTTTTATGATACCTCAGATAACGTCATTATCTCTAATGAGGTATGGAAATTTTTCTTCCCTTCGTTGAATACATCTTGTTAATTCAGTCAAATTAATGAAGGCTACGTAGTTAATTATATAGTAATATTCAAGTATACTTTATGCCTCTTAGTGAACAAAATGAGTCGATAAGATCTCTATGATTTGTTTAAAGTGGAAAATAGGTGCTTTAATTCAGAGGCTCATAGATTCAAGACGAATAGATTAAAAAAGTTTAAAAATATTGTATTCGATAGCTAAAAGTATGAATTTTAATTTTAAAAAAAGGAACCTCTCCCAAAAACACTCTATATTGTTGTCAATTTAAGATAAAGCAACGACAATATTTCAAGGAAAAAACTCATTTTGAATTGATCTCATAATAAAAGTCCATAAGAATAGAAACAAAGAGAAAGAAAAAGAAAATGATTTTCTCCAAGGACCCCTTTGAATGTCCGTTTTTTTTTATCCTTCACTCAGTGTAGTTATACAACGAGTCCTTTTGTGTCCACGAAACTTGAAATAATTTATTTATACAGTTTGAGATATTATGCTAAATGTTATAATAAATTGTATAATATTATCTCTTCTAGCTGGGGCATACGAGTACTTATGGATTTTTATTATGAGATCTATTCATAAATGAGTTTTTTCTTCGAAATATTGTCGTGGCCTTATTTTAAATTGACAACGATATAGAGCGTTTTTGGAGAGGCTCATTTACAAATAAAATTTACTATAAACAAAGATAATTTGAGTTAAAAGTATGATGCAGACATTTTAAAAATGCTTTTAGAATTTTTTAACATTCGGTTTTAAAATATATTAGCATAATTTATCCCTTTCTTCAACCCTGAGGGCTTAAAACAGCTTTGAACCTTTAAAAAATAAGAAAAAATGTATGTCCTTTTTTGAGGGCCACAAGGCTATGAGAGAAAAAATAAGGTCATATTTGTGATCAAGGGATCAAATTTTACTAAGTTGAGCATAAAAAAAGTCTGATTTTGTTGGGTAGTGTAATTGAAAATTATTCTGAAAATAATTCTACATACAGAATAATTCTATTATACTAATAATTAAATTATTATAATATGAATGATTAGTTGTTGTCAAGAAAGATCCTGATGATTCTACTTCCTTTGCTATGATAATAACGATGAAGTGGGAAAGGACTATCTTTTATAATACATATAGTAATCACACTTTATCAATCCAGTTAAGTAAGATAATCCACAAAGTCTCATCATGGCACCCTCTCACCCCTTAAATATCTCTTACTATTGGCTCTTCTAACATTAAAAGTATTATGATGAATTTATTTAAAAAAAATATTTTGTTATAAACTCCAAATAACTTACCAACTTATATGCATATAAAAATTTTCTAAATGAGAAATCCATTTTTTATTTTGGTCAAAAAATTGCGAAATCGAAATTCGTGAAGAAAATTGCAAAAAAAATTTGCACTTATTTTGCAAAAAATAAGTAATAGCATTTAATTGTGTTGTAAAGAGAAACACAATCCTACCAATATTTTTGGCGTACTTGCAAAAAAAAAAAAATATGTGAATAATGTTTTAAAAAAATAACCTGCGATAACTGGTTGGTTCATTTTGCAAATATTGCCAAAATTATTTATAAAATGTTCCAGAAATCGCAAGTAATCTATTTTGTAATTTTATGTACAAAAAGCATTGTTTTGTGCGCTTGACGTTTCAAGAAAAAAAAAAGATAAATCATTGAGAAAATGAAAGATATTTCAGTTAAACATCAATTTTATTTGTCAAATTTATGTAAAAACGAATCTCTAGAGAAAGTTCTACAAACTTATTTTATTTACAAATCCAATTTTACATTGGAATTTCATTATCTTGCTCCTGAAAAAAAAAGATATGGCAATTCTCACCAATTTTTTTTTTTTTTTTTTTTTATTATCACTTTTTTATATGTTTGTTTTTTGAGACGCCAATCACTTTTTGATTTATAATTTATAGACTCCTTGAGCTCCAAAAATTGTTTTGTGTTTTTGTATATCATTAGACCCCTTAAATAATCCCCTTCCCCCACCCAAAAAAAAAAAAAAAAAGAATTCGGCACCTTGTTTTAGCTTGGCCATGTTCAAATGTGCAACTCATGCAAAATTTCAGTCTCCTAGCTTCAACGGTGTGGGCACGCTTAAAGCACGCACATATATTTATATATATATACAGATAACAAAAACAACAGAAATGAATGCATTATTACAAAAATATTGCGCACCAAAAACTATTTTTACCCATTATAATATGTTTTTATCAAATATGGCAAAGAAAAATGGATAAAAATTATTGATTTTTGGAACATTAATTTGCATTTTTTTACCATTGTAGTGAAAATCTGTGATGTTAATGTATTGATGTTTGAGGATAGAACCTCTTGCAACTTTGCCAGACCTCCCTTCTAAATAACTTAAATAGTGAAAGTCTTCTTTTTTTTTTAATGAAAAAAAAAAAAACTCAAACTTCAATTTTTTAAATGATCTTTAATGATTATATTTTTCTAGGTATATCAATAATAATTATCCATTGTGAAAAAAGCTTAATTACTTATTATATTTATTTTGATAACATCCACGCAAGTCAACATTTTTTGATGATTCATTAATCAAAATGAAAAATGTTAAATCCTTGGTAATAATCATCTAGAATTAATTCATTTTTTTAAAGAAAATAACTATAACTGACAGAATTCCATAATTAATAGTTCTTTTCTTTTTAAATCTGATTTTATCCATAAACTTTGTTTTTATTTTGTAAAAAGTTACAAATATATATAATGATTACGAAGACTTGGTCTAGCTTTTTCTTCTTCTTCTTTTAACTAGTGAAAACCTTGATATTTCGTTTGGAATTTAGAATATTCATTTGTCATATCGTTTGCATTTATATCCCACAATACGTAATATAAATTTAAGTAAAATATTGAAGAAATAATTATACGCATTAATAAGGAAATATTTTATTGGTCCATTTCAAAGACGGATTGCATTGCAAGGTTTGCAACTATTGAAACAAATTTAGAATGTATGTAGACACAAGCATACCTTGAGTAAGGAATAGAGTTGTAAATTATATGAATAGACTGATTGATCGGCAAATTGATCAGTAATCAGCTTAATTGCCAATGCTACAAATTAAGTTTCTTGTGGTCTAGCAAATACTGGCTTAGAACCGTTGTTTAAAAGATGATCTGATAACATTACAATAACTGATTGATACACATATGGCTACATGAGAAAAAGCAAATTATAACACTGACATAAATTTAATTTATAAGAGATGAATGATAAAATTCATAGCAAACGTAAGAATAGACTCTTCAAGTAGAGTATAAGGCAGCATGTGCAGTGACATGTATCCTCCTCGTCCTATAGCTAGAAAGTAACTAGGTGAGAGTCTATGCTAGGCTAGGACAGTGTTGCAAGTAAGGTTTTAGTAGTAAGTAAGTCTTTGTAGGACACAAAGAAGGATTGAGGATCGATGTGGTTGTAAATAATTCATACCTATTTCTTAACTATTAGTTTTTGCTTTAACTTTCTTCCTATCAAAGATGCTTATAGCTAGTCTAATTCTAAGATTTATATATTTCAAAACATTTTTCAAAATGTCAGACTTACCATATCTATTTTCTGGGTTTTTAACAAAGTGCATGGAATTTACAGCTTTAGTTACGAGGATAATATAAATCAGAGAAATATTTATATATTAATTCAAATTGACTGTGAGCTACCATTTAGTGACAAGGATCAGTTATGGTTTTATTTTTTAACTTCGTAAACCCAATACCATCCAAAACAAAAAAAGTAAGTGATGAACGACCTAACTTTTAATAGAACTTGGGGATTTATAATTGTGAAATACACAACAAGACCCAGGCTGAAAGTTAACTCACGCTCATCACTAGAATCCATGTTACTCCTTGAAGAAAGTGGGATCCGGGCTATTTTGCATCTAGGATATTTCCCCTTACTATATTATTAAATGAGGTTTATCCGTTGTTGTCATTATTTTTTTTGTTTGATAAAATTGATTTTCTCTTGAATTTTTTATAAAAAAAAATCAAATGTTTATTCCTATAAAAAGCATTACATGTTTGTTTTCTGTTGGAATAATGATTTTTTTTCGTCAATCCATGAGTTTTTTCTATTATGATTATTGAGTAATCTAACATGCACAGTGATAATTGATAAAGGAGAAATAAGTGATTAGCATTTCTTCTATTGGAAGTATTGCACAGTGCTTTATTTCCTAAAAAACGGCCAAAACTTTAAAAATTGATAATATATATTTATTTTTATAATTCCAGTTGCAATTTAAGTTTTTATAACTTATTTATCAAAAAAATACCAACTCTACTGATTTTATATAATTTTTTAAGCATTTGTCTTTATATTTATGAAAATAATTGAAATATAATTTATTTGTTGATACAGTGCAAATAAACGAGAATATGAATTTATTCCATTTCATCAGATTCATCGTTCACTTTATCAATATAAATATTGATCTGCCAATAACTTTTTTTTATTTCCTTTAAAAATATATTTTTGCAGGTGAAATATTAAGGGCTCATTGCTTATCAGAATGTGGTAAATCTCACCTGTTAGAGTGTTAATTGTTGATAATTTTCTTGATTGACAAAGTCTGGCATTTCTAATTTCTTAATGTAATTTATTTGTTATCGAGAGATTTAATTTTTTTTTTTACTTCTTTATTATAATTAACCCAAAATACTATATACAAAATTTTATTAATTTTAAATCACAATTATGTAGATATCGACGGTGTGTTATAACACCCCATTGGCTCTACAGACATGTAAATAAGTTAAAATATTTCAAAAGGAAGAATAGATAAATTAACTATATATATATATATATATGTATTTTCTTATTAGGTAAATCAACCAAAAATAAAATCCTATTAATGGTGTCACATGATGAGATCCTAAAGACCAGTACTTTTTTTGATTGGGTAATGTCGTTATAGATTAAAAGAGCAAACCACCTATTAAAACTTTCATTTCATCTTTGCTTACGTTCAATGTTTTGTTCCTTTTGTTGTGCATATAAATTTATTTGTTCCACAAGTAGTTGACACAATTCGTCATTGAAGAAATGCTCAAAATATTTCAAAGGCCTATTGCATAGTTTCCTTACTTCAAGCGTTTCTTTGACATAACATGTCAATATGGGAGCTTCCAGAAGCTTCCTTCGACCATTCGAGCCGCTTTTTCTTTGATTTATTAATTTCTTCTATATATTTGGTGTCAACATTTCCTGTTGTATTTATTTAAAAGCCTTAAACTTAATTTAGTGGATGATCCCCAGGCCTCTTAATCGGATAAATCACTATTTCCATCAGATTCTTCAAGATGATCCGGAAATCTGGAAATAGATATCATTCCCTTCATCTATATCTTCCAATAGTGCCAATATTTCGGCAATAGTCAGTCTGAAAACTCAATTTTTAAGAACAATAACCATGAGAAGCAATTTATATAGGGACGTAGAACATTTAAAATAAAAAGAAGTGGATGATTATAAAAAGGAAAAAAAAGAAGTCTCAGAAGTCGAATGGATTTTATAACATACCAGTCATATTTTCAAATTATGGCATGAAGTTAAAATGATTTTTCTAATTTTAATAAATATGATTTAAATACGTGTATCCAACTAACTACTAACATAATAATAAATTTGAATATAACAATCAAAATAGAATAACCTTCTTATTCTTGCAGATACGGTAGACATGGGAAAATATGCACTGAATAAAACAATAACAAAAAGGAAAGTAACAGTTTCTTCTTAACTAGTTGATATCTAAATATTTTAGAAACTTTTGACACCATTTTGAAATAAAACAAAAAAAAAATTGAAGTTACAAGCAATTATATTAAGAGGTGGGGAACAAGTTCATTATAGAGGGTATCGTCCCAAAATAAAAATTGAGATAGAAAAGATTTAACCATGACGAAAATTGTGTCAAGTTTCTTCTTAGAAATAGAAATGAATATGGATAGATATATTTTTGGGGCACGTACTTTTTATAAGATATTCATTATATGATAAAACACATATTTTTAAATAACGCATAACAATTTTTTTACTTCATATGGAAAGCTATTTTGCCACAATTACATCTTTGCTGTCTCAATTTTTCTTATTGATAATACCCTCTAGATGATTCAATCTTGCATTACAATATCAAGCTAAATCCTTAATTTGGAAAAATGCACAATTATGTCCAGATTTTTTTATATACTCTTCATTAATGATGTATCTAACTAAACTTATTGAGGTTTTTTTTTGTACACACTTGTTCGTATTTACTAAAGTATTAGGTATAAAAATAATTTTATGTATTTAAATCATAAAAATAGTAAAATCTTCTTTAAAAAAAACAATATTTTTTATATAATATATAAAAATGACTGTAAAATAGTTACCTTTAACTAACGCATATACATATTTGTATTTAAAATTGTATACGAAGCTCAAAATAGCCAATAAACTTTAGCTCAATTATAGTATATTATTGTTATATTCTCCTATGTATAATATACTCGCGAATTGACTTAAAAAAAATAATATTATTGTTGTTAAATTATTTTTTAGAAGCCTCAACAACAATATATAGAAACTTTTTATTAGATGTAAACAAAAAAATATAATCCTACAATATTAATATTTAGGTATTTTGACAGTTTTTTCTATCAAATAAAGCTCTGTACCTTGGCGTGTTTGTTTATTTTGGTTTTTCCAATGATAAAAAAAAAATTATTTATTTTTATCTGGTTCGAATTCATTATTTAGCAAAAATTTTGTTTGTGTATAAATATAAATTTTGGTTCATCATTATATCATTTTTCCAACAGAAAACCACTATTTAATGCGTGTTATAGTGACATACATTACTTTTTTGATTAAAAAATAAAAGGAAACATAAATTTTAATCAACCATAAACAATAACGACGTATAAATCTCATTTATTTATATATTAAGGCGAATTATCCTTGGGGGAAAATGGCCTTAAGGCAAAATAGTATAAAGCAAAGTACATAGCACCAAAAATATTTTTTCTCAAAAAACCTTTTAAAAAGTTTTGGGATTGTTTGACCCAATATTGTTGGGACGCATGTCTAAAATGGAAACCCACAAAGAGAAAAAACGCCATTTATTACAGTTTTTCTTTGATAAAAGAGGAAACACAAGGCAGTATACTGAAAATAAGAATAGTGTTTATGGTCTTGATACTGTCACATACAATTATGTACAATTTTGTTTTCGTCGATTCTGTTCCGTAAATTTTGGTGTAAAAGATGGACCACATTTAGGAAGGCAAATTGTTGAAAATTTGGATCAAATAATAGAAATATTAGAGTCTTACTTTCAAGTAAGCACTGTTTCGATTGCCAAGGAGGTAAAAATGAATGAAAAAATAAATCCAATAAAAAAATAATGGATTTCTTATCGATTTATTTATGCAAATATGGTTTTTAAAAGGCATTGCGCCCTCCAATTCTCACCTCTAATTTTTCCATAACTTATAAGTATACATACATTATGAAATATTCCAAACATAAGCAGGCTTAGGCTATATTTTTTTCTAAATAGGAACTCTAAAGATATTCATATACATTATATTTTAGTGCTGAGCTACTCAACTTTTATGAACAAAGGTCAAATATATGGATCAGTTAAGAAATCTAAAACCAGGGTTTCCATGTTATTGAACTATATTTTCTGCTTCTTGGAGCTATTATCTATGTAGAAAAACTCACCCATTTATGTACTTTAGATATTAAATGTCATGTCATTGGGTTTAAACATGAAAAAATTGGTATTTTTGGGTCATGATTGGATGTTTTCAAATGTTTTATAGCATCACAATTTTAATGTTATGACAAGGTATTACCTCGCTAGCAAAAAAATAACCTATGTATTTTTGTCTGCTGTCGATTCCCTCGTCCAGAAGCGTTCTCAGGGGTGAGCTGTATGGGCTGTACCCCAGCCCCAAATTAAGGAATTTTTGATTGTTGCTAGAAAATTAACTATTTGCAATTTAATTAAATTTTCTAATTTTTTGTGAATAGCTGTGCATTAATGAAATTTTTCAACAAAGAAGCTACGCTTTAAAAAAATATTACTAAGCAATATATTAATACATTATCGAATAAAGTACTAAGTAGGATTTTGATATTATGAAACATAATATCAAAATCGTATATGTAATGCTTTTCAAAAATTGTAGAAAATTAGTATGACAATGATAGTACTTAAGAAGTAAATAGTATTTGATTGCATACTGCATAGATTTTAATCTATCAAGAAATATAACCTTAGTGTACCTCAAGCTATTCTCAAAATTATTTTGCTCTTTTTCAATCATAAAGATGTGTAGGGGGATTTTATAAATATATTCAAGTCCTGCAATGTATACCAGTCCTGAAATACTGATAAGGGCGTCGGCAGGGGATGGGATGGAGGGGTTGTAGCCCCCCCCAAAAAAAAAAGGATTTTTTCCTGTTCTCTAGATAATTTGATTTTTTGATTTTTTAAATTTAATATTTGAAACTTAATTTTTCAGTTTGTGTTTCCAAAAAGTTTAATTTTTTGTGAATAGCTGTAGATTTTTCAATATTTTTTCCATAAAAATTAATTTTTGAGAATGAATATGGATTTTTGAATTTATTTTCCAAATAAATTAATATTTTTTTAATAGTTGTGGATTTTTGGAAAATTTAATTTTTCAAATTTACAAAAAAAAAATCGAAGACCAAGCCCACAAATTTTATGAAATTATCGGAACCGGTACACACATGTACTTTTGTATTGTGACAACACCACATATTGTCTCCCTCCCCTTTCATCCATGGTCCATCTATAAAATAAGTTTGTAAGCATAAAAACACATAACTAAATATAAGTAGGATCATGCGTTAGACAGCCATGCTCATTTTGTAGTCAAATTAGTATCTTATAACGATGATAAACAAGCAGCAAAAATATTAAGACGAAGAATAGAACGACAACGCAATTATGCTAATAGTACCTATCATTTTTTTCTTTAAATATAGGTCTATCTGTGTTTATAATACATCATTAAATGATGTTTGAGAGTACCTAGTATTATTATTCCCAGTGATTAAATGCTACAAATCCCTACAAAAAAAGATTTATGAAGGCAATTTAAACTAATCATTGTTAATTTGCCTATGAAATAGAGATCTAAGTATGGTGAATAAGGAAACCCAAAAGCAATTTGGAATATGATATTTAAAGTATTTGTAGGGCATATGAATATAAAAATGAAGTTTTATTACTTCAAATCTTTCTTACAGCAACAGTTTAAAATGTCACTTCTTCAGAAATGAAGTAAATGATATTTTTTAGTCATTTACACTTTCCATTTTTGACGAATAAATTATCGAGGAAATATTCAATACCTTTAATAAAATGTACAAATCTTTCTTACAGCAAAGTGCTATAACTTTTTAGCACTTACACATTTCCATTTTTTTTGACGAATAAATTATCGAGGAAATATTCAATACCTTTAATAAAATGTACGTTACCAAACTGTGACATTAGGAATACAGAAACCTTGCTAAATGATAAAAAATGCTACACTCACAAAGTTTAAATTACAATTTAAGAAAACACTATATCCTCAACGTTTCAATGTAATAGTATTGCACTTGTTACTCATTTGCTCTGGATATACGATATTTTAAACAACGTTATTTGATATCTTATAATATATTTATACGACAAAATATAAAGCTCCTTCCAAAAACATATTTTACAGTATTTTTATTTTTTTGTAACCAATACGGTTAATAAATATACCACAAGGAAATGAATTGTAGCCTACTTAAAAAAGCAAAGGTACATAACTGGGCCTTTAGTACAATAATAATGCATTTCTTGTTACCTCTGGTTGTTTATGTATTTAAATTAGATCTTTAGATTTATTTACGGAATCATATGACAACCATTGCGGTTTCTCACACACATCCGTTATCATTATCACCACCAAACAATGATAGGCGATAATTATTCATTATCTACGCAATGTAGTCAACTTCATTATAAATCCTTTGAATATATATAATGTACAGATATATTGAATGATATATGTAGGCTCATGTGTAGGGATGTGAAAATGGTCGAAATCTTCGTCAACATACATTTAAAGAAGGTATAAGTTATTAACCTGTAAGGTATTTGCTTTATTAATTATTTATCTATATTTAAAACAACGTATACTTTTCTTTTTCATTTACACCCACGAGAATTTAGACAATTTTCTATTTATGCTTATCTCTATAGATAGAAAATTTGATTACTAAGTTATTGATCAAAATATTACAAACTAATGATTTATTAAAAGGAAAAAAATCATGCATATATTGAAATTCTTTGAGTTACAATACATCATTTAAATTTTTTGCATTAGTGTGAGATTTTCGTAAACTAGCCATTTTAGATCCTAAAAGGGTTAAACTAAAAAAAATAGAAAATTCATTTTCTTACAATACTCATACGGTGTATGAATGGGTTAAATGTTAAAAAAGTAGGTTGCTCCACACAAAATATACTGAAAATAGCTGAGTAAACTCCGAACATGTCCTCCTCATCAGTGAAGGTTTAAAAATACTTAAAATTAGTTGATAGTTAGCCGATTATAGCATTCTCTCCAACAGTTGTGCTATTCTCTATTTAATAATAAAGAAATTTCAAACATAAATGTTTTGAAGATAAAAAATTCACGTTTAAAACACACCAACCAGTGCATAGAACACCACTACGTTATAAAAACATTATATTGTCAATAAAAAGAATCCTGAAATACCTGAATAACCTCTAACTTAAAGAACAATCTTGCAAAAGCCCTTGTAAATTCCTCTTAACGATAATTTTTTTTAATACTTTTAGTCAAAAAAAAAACAAAAAAAACTGACATATCGATATTGGTATCGTGATAACACTATTGTGTATATATAGTCCGTCATTAAAATGTGAACTATGAAAAATTATCCTTAGATTTATAGGAGTATATTTCGATCTTTTTGTTTTGGTAAAAAAAGTTTTTTAAATTGTTGAATATAATAGATATATTTTTTTAAATATTACTTTTTGAAAAAGTATCATGTTGAGCTATAAATATGACTAACAAAGTCAATAGTTTTTTAATGTTCTTTTCTTGCTATAAATATCTACCTATATAAAGCGAATAGGATATTTTTATTTATACCTATACAAAAATAAATTAAAGAGAAAATATAATTTAAATCCAAGAAATGCATAAAATATATGAATATTACATACAATATTTATATTATGTACAACTTTAAATGATGTTGGAAGATCCCAATAGAGTAATGGTTCTCTGTGGTATACGATTACTTGAGTAGGGAAAGGATTGTTTATACAAAAAAATGTATTTCAATATTTTCGAAACACACTGTTTTAGGGGGCACTTGCTCCGGGCCTGCTCTTGATTGGAACCCGCAAATAATTGAATTTGTAAAAAAGAAGGAATTTTTATAACAAGCCTTACAAATAAGATTTTTTTTAAAATGTCATTTTAAAAATAAAATTAAAAAATATTATACTAGAATAACGTCAAAAAATAAAATATGTACAATACTTACTAAAGAAGTCAAAAACAAGTTTGTTTTTTTAAATTATTTTTACACAACTATGAGATTTTTTTTTTCTACCAAAAAACGGTATTTTAAATGGGTGCTTTTTTTCTTTAATGTTGACAGTTTAAAAAAAAAAAAATCACAAGGTGTGAAAGAAAATGATCTTTCTTTATCTCTGCCCTTGACCAAACTAAAACTAAAAACAACCATTGTGATTTCGATATTTTCTTATACTGTAAGCAATGGAAATGGAAAATATAAACGAAAAGGAGAAAAATGATTTTTTTTTCCTGTTTTTTTTAACGTCATAAAAATTAAAAGGAATATTCAATTACAAAATATGTCAAATTGTATATTTAAAAATACTAATTATAAAATAAATAGGAGTCTAAAACTTATTTTGCTAATTCGATGCGCTCCTTATTGCAAAAAATTGCCCTGTATTGAGACAACATTTTTAAAATTCCTATACATTGTGCTATTTCCATGATTATTAAACGGAGTCCAAATGGGTTCATCAAAAAAGTGTCCCGTATAACAATTGTACAATTTTATTTTCAACAATTAATATCCAAAGAGAAAAAATTATAATTTTTTTATTATTTGCTCCTCACTGTATGCTGTTGATTACTCAGCAAACTTTTTAAATTACAATCAAGAATTTACAATAGTATATTTATGTATTAGTGTTGTTCCGCGAACATTATTTTCGTACCGGTTTCGGTACTAATATAGGTATAAAGTATTTTGTTACTTTTTTCACTAAAAATATTTAGCTAAAGTGTCGTTAAAGGCAGCTTCGTCAGTATATTTTTATTTTTTTTGCGTGAGATTGAAATTGAATTTCTTTTTATAATAGAAGAAAAATTCTTGTAGGAGGGTAATTCTGTTTAGGCAGGATAATAAATTTGAAAGTTTACTTCATCAGAGGGCTATTTTTTTTTTATAACAATGTGGAACTGAAGGCACCAGTTCTAATATCAGTATATTATAGTATCGTTTCAAATGCGTCATTATCCCAGTACCACTATAATACCGGGTTACCGAACAACACTATTATGTAGATACATACTGCATATAAATAAACAAAATAACTTTTCCTTCACTTTTCAAAAATAGATCATTTTATGTTCTCTAAGGAATAATAATAATCAACAGATGTTTTGGTACTTAATACTTAATGTTTTACACAGTTATTATCCCTCAAGCATGATGAAGCGTTTAAAACATAAAATTATTTTATTGCATGAGTATTTTAGATAGAAAAAAACATATTAAGATCCTTTTACATATATATAATATAATAACATTAAATCCAATAATTTATCTATAAATTAGTATTTCCATTGCAAATGGTGTATGCATTTCCGACAATTAATTATCCAAGTGGCAAATTTTGAGTAGCATTACTATGTCAAATTATGTATATCAAAACAATTTTAAATACTCATTGAAGACAAAATCAAGAGAAAATAGTATTTATATACCTAAAAATATACATTTACTAAATTTGATGATTCGATATGAGATCAAAAAGACTTGGATAGATTTACCACATCAACAGGAAATAAGATACCCCAGTGTCCCTGCTATCGCTCCCAAGGACATCCATTATGTTTATGGCTGGAAACTTTTTTCTAAACATGTGAGAGCCATTACCTCAAATTTCATTTACCCAGCAATTATTTTGTACATCTTTTCACGATCCAGTTATATCTCGTCACTAAAGAAAATTATTATTCTTTCACTGAATATCATTTGTTAAACAATGTTTTACCACTTGTGACCCTTGTAACTTAAATATTTTTTTAGTATAGACATGGCGTTTGTAGAGATTCATCTTTATGTCCAAGTTAGTAACTTTGGAAACATTTGAGTGAATCTAATTGCAGTTTAGTTTATGAGGACAGGATACTATTATTACTACAAGATTTGGCCTTATAGATTGTTTTAGGGTCGAAATAAAGATAAGGTCCTCTTTTTAGTGTATCTCGGCAAGTTCTTGTTAAAACCCAGAAAGTGACATGTATGAACTAATTTATACCATTACATGGTTTTGCTTACTTTTTTCATATTTACACTAAGAATTTCAATTTATATAAAATAAAAAATTTGTTTTGAAAACGCCTAATCCTACACTTCCTAAAAAAGTAAATATTGCTACTTGATTTTGATTCAGTTTTTAATCATGTATGAATTGTCTGAATTTATTTAATCAACTCTTTAGTATCGAATATTTGTTTGTTTATTTTTAGTTATTACTTGTATTAATGCGATTATTTGAGTATTTAGATTTAATTCAGAGAACATAGATACTACTTTTTTTTTACTTACATACATATATGGGCACATAATTAACTTTTTGAGGCTACTCAAGAACTATAAAAAGGTCATTTATCGGTAAAGTCAATTCTGTGTCTAACGAAATTTGATTAGCTGCAAGTAGTTATGAGAGGAAGGAAATACAGACAGTAATACCAATCTGTATCAAACAAAAGCATAGGAGGGAATTACTCTGATGTCGATCCTCATTTCTTCTCAGAGTCCATCATTCATAGATGTGATTACGGAAGCATTTCGTATGTATACCTTCTTCCTTCTTTTATTATTCTTATTTAGTAAATTTGGGTGATTAAGCAATTCAGTGAACCCACCTTAACCCTTATAACTCTCTAACAAATCATTAGTGTTACTCACAGTTATTCATGAGCACACGTACTTTATACTTAGATGTGTATTTTTAAATAATCAATGAATAATAGTAACAGATTTGGAAAATAAAAAGTACTCCTTGGGTTGCAATTACAAAAAGTATCATGCACGTTTAAAGTCTTACTTTTTTTTACAAATCTAACTGTAATTCTTCAGATCTAAGTGCAAAACTTAACCACGAGTGTGTTTTCTCGTTAAGGACATAGAATAACACTAAAGAAATTGTTAGGGAGTTATATGTAGAGTATGTTCTTGTTGGACTCCGAGTAGAATTATGGTTCAACATTTGAGTCATTCCTGTCTATGTTTTGTATGTTCTATGTTGATATGGAATGGGCTGTTTGTTTATTTCATTCTTCTTAACATATACCTATACATTCTTTCTCAAAATATTCTTTAAATTTTATGGTTACCACGTTCAATTTATGTTTTTTGAACGTACCAAAAATGATTACATCTCTAATTATTCTCTTATAAATTGTTTTATAAAGACCACTTGCAAAGAGAGAGTTGAAGAGTATGACAACTTGAGTAGAAAGAAATTGCTACTTCAAGCTTAAATGCTTCTACCGAGATTTTATAAGGGTCATAAAAAATAAGAAGGGTAAAAGTAACTAGAAAAAAAAAAAAATTCCAAATTAACTCTCAAAAGTCAACAAGTACCCCCAAACCACCTCTCATTGACACAATAATAAGGATACATTGTTGACTAAATTTAGACTTTCCATTCAAAAATTTAAGAATGCAATCTTTGCTAAACGACGTCATTATATATATCAGCCAGTTGCGTCCTTCTTTATGTAACTCGACCAGGGCCGTAACTACGTGTCTCCTCCACAAAAAGAAGACAGTAATAGTCCTGGCTACTAAAATTTGAAGTGCCCCTACATGGATGTTGGTCTGGTTCAAGGATTGATATCGGTTATATTGTAGATAATAAAGTTAGGAATATTGCAATCTATTATTATGGTTGAAGTTATAATACCCCTAATTGACTCCCATTAGTTAACTGACGTATTTCAATGCAGTATGTGTTGTTATGGCTTGTGGATGGTGTTTTAAAATTTGATACTTTGTAAAGAACGATAACAAAAAAAGGATCGATTTTGATGTTATAACGCTCACTGAGTAAATGCATGGTCAAAAAAATCAGCCAAAATCGAAGATTTTTGATGTTTTTTCAAATGGGAAAAACCGAAGATCTTTTATGTTTTTCAAATCAAGATTTAAAATTTTTTTGTATAAATTTGGACTTTTTTATTATTCAAAGTAACTGAATGACTGTTTTGGCAGATTTTTATAAATAATTCCATGATTTTCTTCATATAACATCCCTAAAATTAGATTTGTTATGTTCCAAAAATTAAGGGAGGTTTATCACTTTTTAAAAGACATTGTATTTGCAACAGTGAGGGATCATAATTAGGAAAATTGCATCTTGTATTGGCTTAATGATCCATTAATGATATAATTACAATTACATCCAGGAAGTTTTTTAGCCAAAAAGTTCTCAAATTGCTAAAATAGATAATTTTGAAACTCATATACCAAGTATAATACATATGGTGTTAATATATTCTGTAACATATTTTAGATTCATACAACTCTACAAAACAAGAAAGTTGGTTCTTATTTCTAACGAAATGGAAATGAGCCGCTCGTTAGAAACGGAATTGACTGTAAATGAAATATATTTATGTATTATTTTATAACGGTATTAGACCTTTTGTTTAGAAAAAGGATCGATCAATTCTTCCATAGCTGAAGTTACATACTTATCTATGTATCCATATTCCTTCATTGAAACACCTTCATATGAAAACTCAAGTTCTGATTACGAAATATGTATCCAATAATAATCCATCTTTATTTTTGTTTTATGAACTGGGCGTGTCAATCATACAACTTTTGCATCTGAGCATTGTATATGTACATCCCTCAAGGACTATGTATGTAACCATCATGTTCATAACCTAGAAAGTATTATAAAATTTAATAGAGCTCCTGGGGTGTTACAAAAAATCATGAATCTTTTGTTTCAAAAAATTTAAAAAATGTTTTTATCCATTTATGGAATAGGGTCGGAGGGATATCAGTTGTTGACCACCAAAGTGTAATACGGTATGTGTTTGATATTTATCAACAGCATGATGTTGTCCTATCATAAAAATGCCAACATAAGTTATGTGTTGTCCTTGAAGACAATCTACCTATGTAATTTGTTTTTATACAATAAAATAAAATCTTAGGTATGTTCAACTGTTATTTTTATCAAAACATATAGTTGAGTCTTGTAAATAATTATGATTGATATGTTGTTTGATAATAATATTTTGTACTCTTGGTCAGTACATGACTAAAATAGATATTTATAGTCACGAGAATCAGTTGTTTGCAAAAAAAAAAAAAAAAAAGTTTGCATAAAATAAAATATTTTTACATTTTTTTTTTTGCAAATAATTTATCAAATTACAAGTCTTTCACTTTATTAATTTATATACATATGTCCAATGGCAGTAAAGCAACGTTATTTATATCCCTTTCTCCCTGTGATTAACATTTTATGTGGTCTCATATATTTAAAAAGAAATTAAAATATATGGACAACATTGGCAATTTCTCTTTCTAAACAAAAACAAAATGCGAAATTAATCTTTTAAAAGCACAAAAAAAGATATTAATTTTTTTATAATTAAAAAAATACGAAGAAAATAATGATCTTATTATGAATCCATGTTCTTTTTATAAATGATAATATAGGATTGTAGTTAATGAGGAAACTTTAATAACTGAAATGTCGTAGTACTAAAAGACTTATAAAAATTGGTTCTAGGACTATCAAAATATATCAGGAATAAACTTTTTCTTTTTTTCTGCTGATACGTTAGAATTTTCAAAATGAAGACGAATAATTAATAAGTGCATTCATATTTTGCTCTTACCAAAATATATATGTATTTTTTTTTAAATTGAAGCTCTCTTTATTTTAGAAAATATTATCGTCCTATAAATAATATTCTCCCTCCTTAAAAATAATATAAATATTCCTAACTACTGATAAACAGTAAACTATAACATTAAGACTCTCAATATTGGCCTTTATTACATGGGTGTGGTATCAAGTGATTTAGAATATGCTCAATATTATACATCTACCTATATTTAAAGAATCATACAGCCTAACTACAAAATGCCAATTATTACATACTTTTTTTGTTAGTGAACACATATGTTTGTTAGACAGCATCAAATAATAAACATATTATTATTCACAGTTTACTTTTAAAACATATATACGATATTGATTATGATAAGTAATGGTTTAATGGCTAATTTACCGCATGTTTAAAAAAATATATATATTATCCTATGTTACTTAGAATCAAAAATAGTCTATTAGAGGTCTATAATTATAGTCACAATAACATATATATTTCCCCCCAAAAAAAAAAAATAATAATTTTAAATGATATCTCATAAAGAACGATCCGTAAGTTACTGAAAAAAATTGTCACTATTCAGAAAGCAATCGTTCACTCTTTTCTCCTCTCTTTTAGAATTAGAAACAGATTGCACCATTATAGTTTTAGCAAATAAATGCACTTATTTTAATAGTTGCATTAAAGAGGTAGTACCTTAGTTTGATTTATTTTTCTTTACTATCCAATGATAGTTTTTATAATGTACTTTTAGAATCAAACAACTCCCTTGTTGTTCAATAGAACTTAATTAAGCTTTAAAAATATAATAGCACATTCGTTAATAAAAATTGCCGATAATTCGTCACAGTATATAAATATAATCGACACTCAATTTAAGAAAATCATTCTAGCTTACTTTTGTGTTTACGGCCCAGGACTTGTAGTAAAATTAAATTGAATTTTTTCCCCTGTTATTTTTAATTAGGTTTCATTATGCTACTAAATAATAGCGGAAACAAAAATAAACAAGCTATTTTATCCCATTAAAGATAGAAATTGTATTAAAAGGTGTATACCAAAAAATTCCTTAGCAACAATAAAATTTACTTCTGGGCTAGATCCAAGGGGTACTCTTCTAGCCCTGACCTCCAAAATATGGATTTTGCAATTTGGGACGTCTTAGAGAACATTCTCCCCGCATCTCTTGTCCAAATTTAGATTTACTCTGAGGTGTCATCATGACAGTGTGGTACTTCATCATCAAGAACTGCTAATATGTTAGGCAGCGTTCAGAGGCTTTCATTGGTTTTGAATGAAAATATATTGAATAAAAAATGGAGCTAAATATATTATTTAAACATTCTCAACAATTGGTTTTGAGTTGTCTGTTCTTGATTCCATAAAAATCAAGTTGTTCCTTGTTCAGTTTTGTCTCCCTCCTCTGTATACATTTAAAGTTGAGTGTAAAAAAAAGTAATGACACTTCATGAGAATAATTTTCACAGCGCCTCTCTATCTGAGTAACATATGTATAATATTACATATACTATTGTTGTTTAAGTGACATCTTATTTATTTATTTTGCCAAAATAAGTACAATAATTAACAAAAATCTTCTTTATTAAGATAACTTTTTCTCACAGGAAATCATTGTAATCAAATATCGCTTTATCATTATGAAGATAATGAAGTAGTTAAGTAAATGATCACATATTGTGATATACAGTAATACCTTGGATAAGAAGGTACTTCTTAGTGATTGGGCATGACTGTGATTCGTTCGTAGCTTCCTTACTTTTTCCACTCAACACATCCCCGAAGGGCTTCAGAGTGAAAACTATTATTTTTCTTGTGACTATACAGTTTTGTAGTTGTTCACAAGTGGTATTATAAATATCCATTACCTCACTGGAGTGTTTATCCACCACAGAGACTAATAAAATATCTATATTATATCTTATGTTTTCCTATTTCTGCACCACGTTCTATAAAAATTCTTAATTTATCATATATTACATGTATCTTTTTTTTAATAGTTATGGGAATCCATTAGTTTCTGAATTATTAACCAATTCTGGAATTAATTATCGAGGTTTCAAAGAATGTTTTAGATGTATTTGTAGTATTTAACTACCTACTAAAACAAGTCAACATAAAAAGGGTGATGGAAGGGAAGTTGGATAGAGATTTCAAAAAAAATCATCGAACTAATATTTCAGTTATTGAATTCATTGGTTTAAAAGATAAAAAGTAAAAGTTATTCAACTTGTTCACAGTCACTAGGTGATGTATCAACTACTAAGGGCAAATTCAGTTTTATAACACCAAAGTATATGTATTTTAATTTTTTGGGTGGCTATAAACCCCTAAGGAAGTAGTTGCATTAAAAGTTAAAAGGAAGTAACTATGGAGGACCATGAACTGCAGCCCTGTCGTTTTTGGTCCTTACAGGAAGAAAAATCGATCCCTCGTTGCAACAAAAAAAAGATTGTAACTTCTTCTTTATATTCATTTATATTTAATATAATAAATTATAAAATTAAGTAAAAATAATATATTTTTCTATTATATTGTTTTATAATGAAAACAAGAATATTTTTTGCAAGATATGCGTATCTTAATACACCTTAGTTATCTCTTTTTTTTTTACACTCTATCATCATTAAAAAAGAAGAACCGACAGGCTTAAGAACCAATAGGAGTTGTCCTAAGAATATACCGGTCAAACCAAACCAAAAAAATGGGACCGACACAACACTAATTTATAAATAGATTGTCTTACTATTGTTTATGAAAATATTGGATGAAATTCTCTGTTACGAATTATGGTTGTAATTCAAAAGATCGTTGAGATATTGTTCACAAAAATAAAACTTTTTTTTTTCAAGTACAAATTTTAAAGGATCTATTCTTCACATTTATGCAAATTAAAGACTAGGAGGTTGAAATAAAAAAACTGAGAATATAACTTATTTGGTATTTAAAAATGAAACAAAATATATCTACATAACATAGTACGAAAATAAATTTGATTTAGATATAATTTGTCCATAATAAATTTTATAAAATATGTAAATTCAAAAAAAAGGGTACGGTTTAGCCCATGGATACATCACACTTTCTCTTTCTATATCATTATATTGGGCTTCTTTGAGTTTACGAAACATAATATTAAAAATTCCAAATTAATACAATATTTTAAATAATGAAGAAGGAAAGTAAATAGAACAAATCTGGTCGTGATTAAACTTATTATACAATATCAGATTCTTAACTTATGTATAACGTTCCCACATGCACCACTAAAAGGAACTCGGTTACTACAGTTCGAGGGACATTGTCGTCGAGGAGAGTGGAGACAGTTGCAATAAAAAATTATTGAAACATAAATTAATCTAAAGTCCTACTTAGTTTTATAGTTATTATCAATAACTTGTGTCATTTTTGTACATTTAATAAATTTAAGAATACGATGATCTTCATCCTCTTCTTGCATGGCTTCGTATCTCTCATATAAAAACGAGGTGCATCTGTTAATAAAGTGGTCTACGCTTTAAGGTTCTTCTATCCAAATATTGCAAATTGCATTTGTATTTTACTATTTGCTCAGATGGACCAAAAAAGGCCCATGACCTGTAAAGGCTTGAACAAGTAAGTTCATGCTTTGACCCAAAAGTTTGGCAGTCTTTTGTTTTGTATTCTTCAACATGTGATGAGTATGTTTCATTCTTTGATCTTCTCTGTATCTGCTTCACCTAACTTCGAAAAAGAAGTCACTCACCACTTTCTTTATGTAGCTAGGAGGCGCTCCAACGCACAAACAATTTTGAATTTCAGTACCACTCTTTGCAAGATAGTCTGCAAATTCGTTTCCTGAAATATCTGAATGGCCTTTACACTAATCGAAATATATGTTTATTGCATATTTTCCGATGTTTAATAATTCTTTGCACTTCTTAACTGTATCACTTTTTGTAAACGTACTTAGAATAGCACCAATTGCCAATTGATAATCTGATCGAATTATTACGTTTTTTGATGGTTTATCTTGCTGAAGTAGAGATACCACTGATTGTGTGATGGCGATTATTTCTGCTTGGAAAACCGATACTTCGTTATTTAATTATGTTGATGATTGATGAATTGACATGTCACCTTGAATTGGCATCCCATAAATGTGTTGCCTTTCTCATTTTTGGATCCGTCTGTATATAAAATTGTATCCGGATGTTCAACTTGACGGTTTTCCACCCGGATATGATTGCCAGTCATATAGTCACTTACCTTATTCAATTCAACATGATCAAGTATTTTATTGCTAAGGAATCAATGCCCAAGACGCTTTAGAAGATCATCGACGCCATCCCAGGTACCCCGGAGGAAATGCCTTGTTCTCCATCTAGATTTTGTTGCATGCGCTTTTATGTAGAAGTTGAGGGAGTGATGCTTAACACTGCCTCCAGTCCTGTTTTTGGTGTTGATCGGAGGGTATGAGTCATGCTAACGAGTGGTTTTCTCTGAATAGTAGTTCCATTCCACCTTCATTTGCAATGACAGTGTCGGTCCAAGGTTACAAGGATTATTACCACTTATTAGTAGAAGGATATCATCTCCATAACCTACAACTTGAAAGGCACCTTCTTTAAACTCGGTCAAGAGGGTACCCATAATTATATTTCACACCATTGGAGATAAAACTCCCGCTTGAGGACTACCATGCATTAGATTGAATTTTATTTTTTCACTTTCTAATTCAGCCGTGACTTTTCGTTTGTTGAGAAGGTTCTTATAACAGGAATTGATGCTTTCTAGCATTCCAAGCTTTGTCATTGTTATGTTTACTTAGTCCTTTAAGGATGTAATTTGCGAGGGTGATTGGTCTAAATGATTTAGCTGAACTGAAGTCGTATTTGCCCAGTTTCGGCAAAATACAACTTTCATTTCTCGTCAGGTCATTGGTGTATAGCCAGTGCTGAGAATCACTCCGTAAAGCTCAGAGATGTAGTAGATTAAGTTTCCCCGAGTTGATGTAGTACAACTGGTTTAAGTCCATCTGGTCCTGAACTTTTAAATTGTCCGAAGGAGTTTAATGATCCTTTGACCCTATTAACATCCACAAGTCAATGTAAAACAAGGTTTCTCGCAATGGTATATTACAGGTGGTATTGATTCTGCAGTCAGAATGTTGCATAGTTAATACTTATCAAACCCTCAGCTTACAAAAAATTATAGGAAAAATTGACCCTGTGCTTGTCGCTTCGCTACCTTGTTTATATCTTAAGTGTGACGATGTTTGCAATAAGTAAACTGTATCCCCCAAAAAAATCAACTTCTTATACTACTAAGTATCTCAATGTCATTTCCCAAAAGATAAATTCAATGGACAAGAATTGAAGTCCAGATATTTATTGTTTTTTGTGAAAGTTGAGCATTAGGGAGGTACGTCTACCTATATTATAAATACATAGATATTGATTCATGAATGTGAAGTAGGCAATATAAAACCAATTTACGGAAAAGCATATTCCTTAGAAAGAATGAAAATCTAATAAAGCCCATGGAACCTTCCAGAAAACAATCAATTAATGTAGATATCTTGATATACTAGCATAAGTACATAGAAATAGCGGTACCCATTATTATCAAGGGTGCTTTTACATAAAACGGTTTTTATGTATGTAATTCCTTCGCCTACTGTTCAATGCTTTTAAGTTTTTAATGCCAATTAAACACATTATGACTTTAGGGTAGACGATAAGTATCTTGATTTTAACCATTTAACGTCATAATGCCATCCATTCCATGGAGTCTTTAAATGTCTTATTCACGGTTCAATCGTGCTCCGGATTCTAACCCTAGCCATATATAATGTAAAGTCTCTTCGAGTCTGATGGTTGAAGATAACTTTGAAAGACTCGTAAAATTTCAAAATCCCTATGAGCCTTTCGACAGATACATTCAGGTTTTGTTTGCCTGCAAATACCTAAACTGGTTTATTTGTATTTTGAACATATGTAAACCTATTAACATTTCGGGAACTTTTAACACAACACAAGAAAATAGATTATTCCGACAAATTGGAAATTTCCAGTTGTTGTTGAGGGAATAGTCTCATCATGTTCAGACATTTCCTCTTAACTCAAAGTCTCCTTTCCTCTGTTTTTATGTCTGTTGCCCTTTGTCCTGAGCATTCACAAATTAATTGCAGTCTCAGGACATAAGGATTCCGCAAATTCTCAATTGATGGAGATTTTCATAAGGTGTTAATTTAGTGTTTCAGTCTAGAGACTATTGCATATAGTTCTTGGAAGAAAATCCTCTCACTGAAATTATCTGCTTTCATCCTTACCCAGCCAAGATATCGAGTAAATTTTTAGATTATTTGTCCTACAGAGAGTTTACATTTTAGTTGTCCTAGCGTAAAAAGTGCATAGCCTCAGAACGTCGGGCTAGTGATTTTGAGAGCCCTACCATTTTTTGGAATATAATCAATTTATGTTCAAAAATGATCAGACTTTCTTACCTTCTAGCAATGAATAAGTAAATTACACGTTAGAAAATCCATTAAGGGATATATTATTATATAAATATCAATCTGCCTATGTATGTATATAGGTAGGTATGGATTCATATTTAAATGTTACTTGATCAATCACATGAAATAACTAAATATAGCTATATTTAAAAAAAAGTGTAATATTACGTAAAGACAAAACACTAATAATGAAAATATCAGACAAATTATATACTGCCTACATTACTTTTTCTCCTTCAAACCAAAGTAGCAAATAGTTTAATAGATAATGTACTTAATTGCGGGATGTGTATGCAAAAATATCTGGTTAAATAACTTAACTTTTTATCTAATAGGAGTATCACAAGGAAATTTGAAAGACTGGGATTTTGATACTTTTCGATTAAAAATATCAAACAAAAATGTAATTGAAGGCAATTTCATGCACTTACAATTCTTACAGTTGCATGATTATTGTTTAAGAGGGGCTAGTTCAGAAATTGGATAAAGTTATTAACTTCCATTTTCAATTTTGCTTTGTTTTATAAAGGATAATTTTCTAGCGATGAAATATTGTTATTAGTGAGACAATTATTTTATGACGTAATGATGCTGCAAGAACCTTTGCCGATATCAGCTGATTTAGATTTGAGGGTACCCGGGAAACACTATAGTACAGGATTACCTAACAACTCTAACTTTTTTTTTAAATTATTTTTTTATATGTCCTCTACTAGACTTGATCACAGACTCAACTCTGGGCCAAAATCGGATACAAGAATCAATGAAAGAATCAAATCCTTGATAATGGGAGTATGTTTTTAAGCTTTCTCAGTTCTTAATTTTTCCCTTTTGGCATGTATAATCGCCTAACAGATTGGATACCCTTTTGACATAAATGTGCATCAATAAGTTCCTGCTTTCTTTGTCTTTTATATTCTGTTCACTCATGTTCAGACCTCAGATTTCGATCAATCTGTTCAAAACAAAGTATTATTGTTACGAAATAAAGAATATAAAACATATTTTTTACATATGTTGGATTTCAGTCTCGAAATCCTAGACCGGTCTGAAACCATTATTACTTAAAAAAGGCATATCCAACTTTGGCTTGGACGTCGCTCTTGTAGTAAAATTCGGTAAAAAGGTGACATTTTCTTTTTGGAAATGAGAACAAAATATTATTTTTTTACTTTTTTTAGAAAGGCAAATTTTGTTCTTTGGTCAAGAAAAAAATCAAAAAAAATCGGTCTCAAACAGAGTCTCAACAGTAATATTTACCGTATATTGTACTATTTAGACTTCCAAAATGTATCAAACAATTTAATTGAACATTTTCACATACACACTCTGTATATATCTGGAAATATTAGTAAAGCAACCATTGATATAGATATAAATGTCATTCCAATACCTTGTTTTGTATTTCATGCATCAGTAATATCTTTTTTTCTTTTTCTTTTTTTTTTAAATACGTTCGTTTCCCTTACATTGTATAATACCTCATTCAGGGATAATAATTATTGAACATTTAAAGACCATTATAATTTATTTTTATGACTTTGTTTATGTATTGTTCTTTTTAGTCAAGTTTTTGTTGGCTGTAGTTATGTGATGTATTAAGTATATACATATATATAATATATATTATAATATAATTTTTAAAAGCCATTAGGAACGGATTGGTGGGTTTTGTGAAAAGGTCAAACGAAATAATTATTAAATATGATGTTTAAAAAGAAAAAAGAAATTTATTTATTTGATGTACTATAGGTCCAGTTCCTTTAAAAGATCACACAAAAAAGCTATAGTGATTATCTCAAAATTGTGTACATTTTTATTTTTCGAAAAATTATCTCGAAATTCTATCAACAAACTATTGTGATCAATAATTTGGAAAAGCTTCAATTTCCATTTAATGTAAGAAAAAATTAATTAATTAAAGTATTTAAAATTGAAATGAAGTTAATAACTTAAGATAAATTATCTCACTAGAGTATTTCCAATGACATATGTTCCCTTCTGAAACAATCATGTAAGTCAAATACAATCTCTTAGAATGTTCTTGTCACAATGAAGGAATGATAAATTTATTTGAAACTCAATATCGGGGCTCATTTAAGATTTATAAATAAAATGAAGGCTGTAAACAATAGTAACATTTATGGGTATCTCAACTTTTCACAGAAATTTGAACCCATATCATTTAAAAAACCAAAATTACTCAATCCAATATGGGGCTGTATTCAAAGCATAAGTGCCGCTCAAGAAATCCCAGCACGCCCTTGATTCCCTTACTACCCCATTTTATAAGCACGCTCTGACTCTTATACAATCAGGAGATCATTTTTCCATTTCAAATGTTAATCAGAGGTTTTTTTAGGCTCACTATTTGTCTGTGTGCACGTTCTCACTCATTTTTTTGTAGTGAGCGCACTCCCGCTCTTGCTTGTGAATCTTGAACTCTGCTCACTGATGTTATATATATATACATATATAAAGGTCGTGAATCCTAGAAATGTTTTGTTGTTATCAGCAACCTGAACGGTGTTATTTTTTCTATTTTTTGAAGCTACTATCTTTAATATTTCCTTCTTTAGGAGAGAATATCCAAGTATCAAGTGTAACCACGATAGTTTGTATTAAAGAATGGCTGAGAGTAAAAATGATGATTTTGTTGGGAGTTATGAGCGTAAGTCGTAATTAAACTCATAGTAGAATTAAGGATCGACAATTCCCTATGCTGGATACAGAATATTTTTTTTGTTTGTTTATATTCTTTCTTCTCATAGCTACTAGCAGCGAATCTAATAAAATATTATTACAGCTAAGCAGTATATCTCGAAAAATTCTTTAAATTGTCAGGATTATCATGTTAAGTTCAGTGTCTTTTTTATAAATATATTCAAATCATGCTTGTGATTCACAACTCTATGTATGCACCTGTATAATATAAGAAATTAATGAGGAAGGTTTCATATTTTTGATATTTATTCATGATTGTTCATATATTAATGCTCCTAAAAATAATACATTTCAAGTTATTTATCTTTGTCTTTTGCAGGTTACATGTAACTCAAAGAGATTTAAAAATAAAATAGGTGTTGTCAAAAAGTATAAATATGATCTGTGGAAGAGTAGTATAGTAATTAGTTTTGTGAATGTCAAAGGTAATTTGAACTCTTTTATATTAATATAAACAAAGTAAAGATAACAAATTACATTCGAAAAAGAATATGCGTTGCGTACAAGCTACAATTTGTATAAGCAAAGTGCATAAGTTACAATATTTATGTCTCATATTAAATTATAACATGAGTCATCTTAAATGCCAAATATTTAAATCCTCTATTCTCACCTTCTTTGCATGTGAAAAGTTTAGAAATAGAAAAAAACTTTCAAAGTCCTTTTGAAAGTCTTCAAGCTATCAAGATGATCAAGCTTGATAATGGCGTTCATGGTCAACTTATCAATGTTAAAACTCCATTACCAAACTCATCATAGTTGTGTTCTTCCATATTTTTCTTCCACTACCTCCTTAACACACAACAAAATCATTAGCCTCTTTCTTATTCTTTTTGGTACAATAGCAGACCAATGATTAATAGTCCCCTACGCAGTAGAAATCTTTTGAAATTTCTTTTATAAATGTTTCACGTACGGAAAGAGTGAAAAAGAGACTCTTTGTTCTTTATTACTTATTTATATAACTCAGTGCTCAGACAAAAGTGAATCAAACATGACAAAAACTTTGTTCTTGGCACATTTAGATAGTTAATCTATAAAAAAATGTAAATATTGGTGAAATTGAGGTGAGTGTAAACTTTAAAAAAAAGAATATGTTGGTCAGAGCAAGATGTTTAAAAAATTAAAACGATTTAGCAATTAGGGAGCACTATAATTTATAATGATCTCTGTGAGCAGAATAACAAAACTACTATATTTTTATAACATTTCTGAAGCGTGGTTTTTACGCCCACCTCAATTTAAACAATATTTTAATCTCTACCTATTAGTCATGGGGAAGAGTTGCAAAATAAACTTCCACATATAAAAAGTTTATCGTTTTAAGGGAGGCAATCCAACCAACGGTTGGTATTTGAACTTAATAATATGTCACATAATACTTATTACAAAGTGATTTTCATCAAAATATTGAAAAATTACACCATAAGTAGTATATTGACCATTCAAGAATATTCAATTGTTGCACTTTTTTTATTACATGTATAGTAAATTCAATTTTTTAAATTATTCGTTTTATTTTTTGGTTTTAACTTGTGCAATTTGATCATATTCAAGTTACAGCTTATATTCAACATGTATATGCACAATTGTAAAATCTAAAACTTTTGAAACCTGTATTATATTTTATAATGTCTATATATTAATGAAGTTAATCCCTTTGATAAAAAGGCTACAAGGGCTATTTTGTAGAACTGTAGAGATATTGTCATAAATATTTGTCATTTTATCTCTACAAAATTGTATCTTCGTATTTAAAAAAGGATAATAACTATACAGTGACTGTATATGTACCGCCTGTTTCGCACATTGATCTGAAGACTCTCCTTCGATAATATCCCAGTTTAAGAATTAGCAAAAAATAAAAACAATATTCATTTTTCTAATATAAAATATTTCTATCTTAAACTTCAATTTTATTCATTTTTAAACCTTTTGTTTTCTATTTCACTTCATTTTTGGGAATGGATCATTAGACTTCAATTTTTTTTTTTTTCCATAGCTCATTCTGAAACTGTTTGGTTATTATATTTTATGTCCACTAGACTGTACTGACATGACAAAAGTAGGGAATTTAGTATTATTAGATATCTTTCATTTTGCGTTTTATTCAACTAAACAAGAAAATAACCATCAAACGCCCTAAAAAAGGCCCTTCATCGACATGTTTTGATTTGAAAATCTGTAAATGTCGAAAAAAAGGAAATTTTGGTGTTGTTTCATTAAAATTATCGATTTGAATCCAGTTACATAATTTCTATTTAATTAAGTATTATAGATAATACATATATTTTGCAACAATATTTCATCAGCATTTTTCTAACTTGCGTTATAGTAAGAGTATTTTAGTTCAAAACATTCTACCAATATATAAATATTATCTTTTTTACAATTTACAATTTTAATTACACTTTTAGATCTTTTTTTTTATTATTAGGAAATACACTTGTGCGTATTTTTCTAAATTTATAATTAAATTCAAAGTCGTGAACGTTAACAAAAATAATTTTCCCAAGTTTTCCTACTTATAATAAATAAATGCATAATAAAGTTGATATGTATTATTTACATAATCTAGGACACCAGAAAACAATTTATCTCTTTATTTTAGTAGACAATTTTTGAAAAAAACGTGGTTGAATTGGTCCTCCATAAAATTTAAAATCAATAACGCCAGTCTGTTTTGTGTCATCGATCCTAGAAAAACGTCCGAATTTGAAAACGACCTCTCCCGAGAAATTTTTGTTCAGATTACGATAAACCAATACCAACAATATTTTGTTGTCAGATCTCTCTCTCTACATACACTCCCCCCTCTTATCAGTGTTCTAAAAAAATTATTTTTTTCTTTATAGGGCGGATGGAGTTTACTGATAAAGTATAAGTAAACATTGTAGTAATTACAATTTCTCCATTTGACCCAGGAATTGTCTTGGAAATCTAAATACATAATTTATATGTCCTTCTGTAGGAGTGAAATTGATTCGAGCCTACGCAGATTGAGTTCAGACGGAATAATTTCTCACAAACACGTTGTCCATTGAGTGTATGTCACTTCATTTGAACATTAATTGGTTAAGATTCGAATTAAATCTTGTTCAGCCGAGAACAACTACTTACAATTATAATTAAATAATAATTCCATAGTTGGATAGAATTGGCAAACTACTAAAATGTTCCTTCTAAAGAACAGAATGTTTTCTTTTTGAAAATCAGTCAAACTAGGAAGATTCTTGAGTTTTGTTTAGAAACTAATAATTTTTATTTATTCAAAGTAATTGACTTATTATTTTGGGCCGATAATTATACAAATATAAATGACATCTCTTCAATTAGATTCTGGAATCTTCAAAAAAGCTTTAATACATGGTTTAACACTTTTTTGGGGAGGCAATACGATTGAAACACTAAAAAGACATAAAAGGTGAGAAATAAGTTTGTGAAGATATGTTTTAGTTTATATATTCAATATAAATTTATTTATTAGCATAAACTAGTGTGAAAATGTTATAATTGTAAAATAAATTAATTAAAAAAATATTGTTAGAACTAGCCACTCTTCTCCCACATTACATGGCGGAGACCAAGATGCACATGGACAGAGGTACAATGCACAGTTTCTTCAAAGATATTGACCCATTCCTCGATGAGGACAAGCTTCAGAGTGTCTTTGGTGTGTAGTGCTTGGTACAAGCACTTGCCTGAAGGATGGATCACATAGAAAAGTCCAAGGAGTTAAGGTCAGGGGCTAAGAGGTCACATATTCTTTTGCCAAAAGCCCTTGAAATGTTCTTTTCATCAGTCTTGCACACTTTTTACAGAGTGAGAGGGTTTCCCGTATTGGATAAAGATGTAAGAGGCATCATCATATGTGTCCTTAAAACAGGCATGGATCATGTCGACCTAAATGACCTTCTGACGTGTTGGTCTTCCTGTCTCACATAATACCAGCCCAAAATATGATACAGACCGGCTTCTGGGTCCCGGTTGATGATGTAGTGCTCCTAACAGAGACTGTCAATGGGTTTGCCTTTGGGCATTGTGGGCGGTCTCAACGGTGAACAACTTTGTTTATGCTATCTCTGTCCAAGTGCATCTTCGTCTCCGCCATCTAATCCAGGCAAAGGGTTGTAATTTCGAACAAAAGTTTTTTAAATTAATTTTTATGACAATTTGATATTTTTCTCAAAATTTTATACTAATTAATTAATTGATAAACCGAAATATGTCTTCACGAACTTTTTCTTCACCTTGTAAGTAAGAAAATTGCATTCACCGTGTCAAAATGATCCGTAACAACAATTTTGTTGACACACCTACATAACCATTCCTCCACCTTTCAAAATAACACTACTACTTAATCTACAAGTAAAAAGTAGTACTTTGGTAACAATTATAACTGAAGCGGGTCAAACTAACTCTTAACATAGGTAACATAAGATTAATATAAATAATTGTTAATTTAGGAAAATAAATCATAGTAAATATTTGTCACAGTGTTTATGGATGTTAGTTAATATTATGTTTAATTTATGTATATATGTAAATAATAATGAGGAATAGAAATTCTTTCCTTCATTTAAAGAAGAAAGCGTCATCATTCATGAGTCCAAAATGACGCAATTGCTTACATGCTTATATACAAGTGCCAAACATACTTTTTGTAAATGTATCTTTTTTAAAAAAATGATGACTCTCACAGATTCATTAAGCAGATGAAGAAGTGGGAACGAATATTAAGCATATGTAATGGTAGTAATAGCCTTAAAAGTAGGCATACATATGTGTGTATGTGCCTCCATAAACTAAGTATATAATATACTTAGAACTACCCCTTTAACGATTAACTTTTCTTTTTCTATTGGTAGGTAATACTCATTTGTACTTATCGTTATATATATAGGTATTACAAATTAAAAATATGAAGGGCATTAAGACATGAATCAGACTCATTTCAGATATATAAAATGCTCAAGGATATTTTTGATATTTTAATCATAGATTTGCTTCATGATTCGTATTTTATTATAAATACATGTATATATTTAGTAGGGTTTTATTCTGTAAGTAAGAACTACCTATAAGATAATGTACATATGTGCTTCGTAAATATAAAAAATATATCGAACAAATGTCAAGAAAAAGAGAAAATCTATATTTTTTTTTACTTCATATTCGCATATACAATCCAATATTTCAAATACATATTTGAGTCAATTATAGGGTTTGTATTCAAATTTCCGATATGAGTTGAGGTGTTATTTAATTTTAAATTTAGTTTAGAACCTTTATTAGATTTGGCTCGATTTCCCTATTTAAATAAAACAATCAATTTTTTATTTTTTTATTGTGCCAATCGGTTTTGGCTAATTTCAGTGCAATTTGGAGGGCCTCAAAGTTTTTTTATAATAATAACTTGTTCTTAGAAATCAACAATATTTTGTCGAAGAATAAAAAATATTATACACACTCAATTTTGAGAAAATAATTGTGGCTTACTTTTGTGTTGAAGAACCATATATCTAGATGCATAGGTAGAGTTAGAATTGTATAAAATATGACTTGTTGGTATGTAGAAATAAAATAAATCAAAAAGGATACAATAACCCTGATAATTTCAAGAGTGTAGATGAAAAGAGCACCTTAGCTGTCTTGGCATTTCATTGTATCAGTTACTATAACTAATCAACTAAGAGAAGAAGGAAATCAACGCTGAGCCAACTCAATATCTAGCAAGTTCATAAGCAAGAATTACTCCGTGACGATCATCAATTCTGGTCTGAGTCCAACAAGCACTTATATATACTTATTAGTCACCAACAAATCATCAATGTTACTCTCCGTCATTCATGAGCATACGCATTTTATACTCAGATGTTCCTTCCTCAAGAATGAAAGAAAAATGAAAATATATTTGGAAAATAAATAAATATTTTTCAAGCTGAAATTTCAAAAAGTATCGTTCTTCTCCATTTTCATATTTGTAAGGCTTTATAAATTAGGTTGGAACTTTTATTGAGGGTAATGAGTTGTTAGACTCGGGGTAGTATTGAGGATTGACGTCGGAGGAAATCCTCCCCTTGCATTTATCAGATAAGTACCTTCTTCGCAACTAATCTGACTAAACGTTCTGACAACCAACCTACTCTTCTATGAAATATATTTCAAATTGTGAGGGTTATCACATTAACATTTTTTTTTTTTTTAAATCCAAATATGACAGGTAATATTTTACGCTATACATTGGTACATAGAAGGGAATCTTATACCTACTTATGTCTAGTGGTTAAATGAATTTTTTTTTTATTGACCCCAAAAACTTTAGGCCCCCATTCTCCCCTCATTTCAATTCCATTTATTTCCTCTTATTTGCTCGTACTGAGGGCCATAATTTGTGTGTCCTCAAGGAACGAATAACGAACCGAAATGTAGAAACTTTAGCAAGACTATCTTAATTAGACCTACTATTTCATTCAAAGACAGTTGAAGAGCACTGTTATTCAGATCAATGTTAGTTGTATATTCTTTGTATGAAATGTCAAAATATCATGTGTCCGGTAAATGATATAAATGAGGAAAGTACAGAGTATTAAAATTTTATTTTTAATCGAAAGTGTCTTAGAACTTTTAATTACACCCGTTGTAGAAGGGTTAACCTTTAAATATTTTTTATTTCAAATAGGAAGCATTACAACAAATATTTATATAATATAATTAACTACAAAAATGTGTCAAATAGTAACTTGTTTTACATCTGCAACAATTTTGTGGGTAAGGGTGAGTAGTTTTGCTTATTCGTATGATTTTGCATCGGCACCAGCTAAATTGGTAATTAGGTTTTCTGATGTCATGAACGGTTGCCTCTTTCAAGAGCCCAAGCATTTATTCATATTAATGTTATATCAGTCTAATTTTTATGATTTTCTTGTTTGTTATTGACTAAACTTTTATAATCTAGTCATTAAAATTATTTTACGCATATATTGTAGTGTTTTATTATATATGTGTAATTTTATGGCCATTTTTTCTTATGTTGTAAATATGAAACAAAATCATTTAGACGTAAAATTTCATATTTTTTACTGCATAATTTTCATTCAAAATATTTTTATCAAAAATCATTTTTTCTAACATATACTACCCATATGAATCGCTTTCACCTAAAGCCTTTTTTTCAAGCCTAAAAAAAAAGAAACCTTTTAAAAGTTAATTTATGACGGGTGAAAAGAAAATTGTAACAAGATACTTAATTTGTCTGTTGTTGGATTAATGAGAACAACGAAAAAGATAGTGTCTGTATGATTATCATCAAATCATTTCCCTTTTATACATTGTAGATATGAGAGAAAGTGCCTCAATTATATACGTACATTGGTTTTTTTATTACTAATTTTACTTCATTCATACAATGTCTTATTTTTGATATATTGCTTAATTCTTTCTTCTGTGAAAGTTACACTCCTAATGTGTTTTTATGTATTATACTTTACATATGTATGTATAAAAATAATCTCAATTATCCATGTGATGTTCTTTTTTTAATTATTACATACATAAGTATAAGTTGATAATTGAGTCTTTCTTCACCTCTCTACAGCCTTAATGTGTTCAACTGAGATATAAAAAGTATGTATTTAGTGTGGACAATATATGTAAATGTGTTTATTAAAAAATTATTTAGTCTTAGGTGTTGATGGTTTTAATCATTTTTATAGGATTGAACTATTATTTTAGTGAAAAAAACAAAACAGGTGAAAAACGTTTCATAAAAATCTATCAAGTGAAAAACATAAAATTTTATTCAAATTTGCAACATAAGAAATAAGGGCCATAAAATTTGACAAATATATGAGTGCAACAACATAAGTTCCTTTCTTTAAAAGGCAATAAAACAAGTTTTATAATTCGAAAAAGTATTTTTATTATTGAATAATAATAATTACAGTTTAGTTTTACAAAGCTTAGAAAATTATATATGATCCTACATTGTACATATTCAGATTCGTTCTGGTAAATCCACACTACCTTTAACTTCATCCTCATCAATAAGGGAACAAAGTGAAGGTTTGAAATTTTATTTACAAGTTCTAATAATGCAGAAGAAAAATTCATAGAATGTGTTTGCCATTTTCGCCATGCATTAGCTCTATACGAAGCCTAAAGTATTTGCAGGCCTGAACCACATCCGCTGGAGATACTTTGTCCCAGTACTTGTTGATGAAAGCCTTCAAGGAGTCGATACTGTTGTGTGAATTGGTATAAACCTTCATCTCTAGCTCACCCAAGAAGAAGTAATACATGAGATTCATATAGGGGGAGTTAGAGTGCCAGGTGGAGGGGTGTCAAAAGGACACCTTCACTTCTTTAATTAAGTTTCGAATCTTGCAGGCCATGGGAGAGGGGGCAGACTCTGTTTGAGACAGAAACTCGACACCATTGCCCTAAGCTATCATCCAAGGTATCATCCTTTTGCTCAAAGAAGATGGGAGCATGAAACTGCCCTTGCTCTCAATGGCTCCAAGGGTGATTGTGCTGATCGGAAACTCGTGTTTAAAGACGTGGGGACATTAGCTCTCTCTTGGACAACCCTCTGTTTTTCTGGATGTTGTTAGATCTGTTAATATTCCATTGTTTCACAACCAAATAAAAAATATTAAAATTACAATGGGACTTCAAATCTTTTACTAATTTTTTTCCGTGGGTATCCTAGTTGGCCTTCGTTTTGTCCATAAGGATATTTCTTTTGTAGAGGTGATATGATTTCATCCTTAGTTCAGTTTTTATGGCCCTAGATACTGTTTCATGGCTTAACTAGTGCTTATTGGCAAGATCATTAATGGAGTTCCAGGAGATGACTTCAAGGACCGTTTCAACACTACGAGGAACATAGAAGTGCCTTTTTATCACGCCGGGACTTGGTAGCTTTTCTCTTATATGCTTCCTCTTCCTTCCAGCAGTTGTACACGTTGTAGACTGTGCTCTTCCTGAGCATATTCTTGATGTACATCACAAGCAAATTTGATTACGGTGCTCCTTCGGGTCTTCTACATCGTAAATAATTGTTTTGAATTAAAAGTTGACCAACTAGCTTAAAGGTAAGGCTAAACCTTTCGCTTAAAAATTTAAATATTCTAGTTAAATGAATTCCTTATTGTTTAGGATGTAGTTAAAAATGGTCCATATGTACCTGAACAACCTTATACTAAATAAACCGAGTTTAAATATTTTAATACCTGGTGATTTTTTTATTTTTGTGTTTATCTGTACAAATTATTTTGAGAAAAAGGTTTTTTTAGAGGGATAGTTATGTCATTCAAACAGATGCATAACTTAATTGGCAAGATATTGTATTCCAAATTTATGGATGATTAGTTTACTAAGTAATTAATCATTGGTGACATTGCAATGCTCTTTAAAATATAACTTTTTTCAAAATAAATCCAGTTTTAATTACTTGATTTGAAGAAACCGCACCAATTTAAGATCCTTGCATGATACCAAATCCATTGTATTTTTTTTTTTTGAATTATTATCTGTTGAATTATTTGAGTTCATATAATTTTTCCAATTTTACTTTATAGATATTAATTGAAAAAATCTTTATTATTACATTACAAGCAATTAATTGGTTTTGAAAAATCACACTAATAAAAACTCAGTAGTTAAATTGTAAGAGGTTTAATTAAATAAAATATTTGGTAGACCATTTTTTGGCAATATTAATTTCCGACGACAAATTCATGTTCTTCACTAATCAAGCGCACAATAGCGACTGAATGTACTTCCTGGAAAAATGTTTAATGATATTACGTCCATCCGGCTACTAGTTCAACAGATTCATTTCCACGCATTATAAAAAAGTAAGTTAGCTTCCCTCACAATGTATAAACAAATATTTTAATCAGTACCCTTGGTAGCTCACAAAACATTTGAGTTTATGAAAAATAAAAGGAATAAATATATTATAAATTTTTCATTTATAATATTTCTTAATCAAGGGGTGTATGCCCCCTGTCCCCCTCATCCGACAGCCCTAACAAAATATGCATTTAAATTATGATAACGCGCAAGTAAATCATAAAAATGATTTTTAAATTATAATATTCTTGAATATTTTATAAAATACGGGTTTTGTTAGTATGTTTCATATTGGCACTAATTAACATTTAAGGGTTAAGATATATAGAAGTGATGTTAATGTATTTCTACATGTAAACTTATAGTATGTAGTAGTGTTGGGTTTTAGTTTGGTTTTAACACCGGTTTGAGACAATTCAAATTATAATTAATTTGGTCCGGACCTAAATCACCCTTGATCCAGTACAAATCAGTCTGCATTAGACAACAAATTTAACATTTTCGAATGAATGGCTTGAATTAATGATGAAATTCTCGGGATTTTTGAGTAAAGTTTATAATTGTTCGAGTCGAAAAAAACAATAATTTTTTTGAGGGTATATCAAACACACGCACATACAAAAAAGTAATTAAAACTGCGTAGAATAACTCATCAATAATACTCGAACGAGTTTTTATTTTGCTTACAATAGTTCATTTGACTATAACAGAACACCATAAAAAATGAAAAGACTAGTCATTATACATAAATGAGCAGTTGTCTTCAAAGTATGTAAGACACACACTCACACACAAAAAACTTCTCATACAAATAATAACACAAGTATCAGAATTGTCAAGATTGATTAAAAAGGGAGTTGTCTTTACATAGACATATATGTCATGAGAACTACTAAGGATTATATAATATTTGTAATAAAAAAGAAGGGAAAAAACCATCAAATTATGAATGAAAAGGACAATTACATTATGGAGAAGTTGGATCTGGTAATAAAACCAAATCATATTTATAATAAAGGCTCAGCTAGAGTAGTCTCTCTAACAATTGAATCTATTGAATTATCGATAGCCATAAAGAATGAATGTTAATTGTTGAATAGACATTTTATAGTCAATTAAACTCGATCTTTTTAAGAACATTTTGTAAAAGTATATACTTAATATGTGTTCCACCTATTGTGAATGGGACACTTAGTATTTCAAAGTCTATTCCATCCCCTGCAACAACTTTCTCTCTGTATATAAAGGGTGATCATATATGTATTTGAACTATTAAAGAGTATTAAAACTCGGAAATGTTTGGTCAAATAATAAATATGTTTGATCAAAACTAGATAATAAACCTTAAGGTTATATATTTTGGTATATTTTAATCTATATAGGCAGCCAACTGTGGCCTTAACAACACCATCCAATATCTTTGGGGCAACATTACAGCTGACATAGATGATGTCCTCGGATATGTTAGCTTGATCTTGGCCTTCTGCTGTAGAACAAGCAATCTTCTTCTCTAGAAGGTACTTTATATTGCAGAGCATTACATTTAAATGCTTATTGTGACCACATTTAATTTCCTAAAAGTCATAGAAATTATCTACACGCCACTTCTGTACGCTGTTTGGGATGTGGCTTGGTGTGTAATCTTAATGAAAGGAAATGAGTCTGGCCAGATCCAGGAAAGTTTTTCCAACGTAAGAATATTCAAATAGAAAGTTTAGTTCACTTTGACGTTTTAATTCTACATGTACAAATGAATCACCCTTTACATACTCTTACAACTACAAAAGGGGGCGGGGGTCCACCGAAGCCGAAAGAAAATAGTGCGTTTTTGATAGAAAAATAAGATTTTTTAAAATAATATTGTATGAAAATTCATACAAATAATTATTACAATATTAAAAATTACAGTATTAATTAAACTAAAATCTATTTTGTAGATTTTTAACAATAAATAGGGGGAAAAAAATATTAGCACACGTGTAAAAATGCCATTTTTCCTCAAATTATATTACTATCAAAAGTTACTCTATTTTGGCTTCTATGAGTCATCACTCATCAGTAAAATAGTTGCATTAGAGCATTATTCTGTACTTTTGAAGATTATTTGTAATTGAGGCTGAATAACTCCCGTGTTGATATTATTAAAATACACAGTCCTACCGGAGTCGTACTTTCAGTTACCCTTCCCCAGTTGTTTTTTTTCTGTGTATGTACAAGGTATGAATGTGAGACCACCCAAGTCAAAAGTTATTTGAAATGCATATCTAAGTACTTATGTAAAAAAAAGGAGTATATTTTTGTTTGTCACAGAAACATGCCAGGTCTAAGGAAAAACAAACCTGGAATATACATTACAATATATTGATACCCCCAAGATGTTTTTCCCCCTCTTCATTCTTCCTTGATTATAAAAACTCTAAAAGGGAAAAAAAAATAACATTGAGAAAGTTTTCTTTTTGTATAAAATAAAAAATATTTTGTATTTTAACGGTTGATCGATATCTTTCCTCCCTTATCTCTATTCTTTCTTCTTCGTTAGTAAAAGGACACAATTTAAATACCTGTACACATGAAACTTTTGTTTCAATAAGTTACATATTTGGAGATCATCAATATATCATTGAGCCACGGCTGATTTTAGGTGATTTTAGATTAATCAATAATTTCCCATAGTTGTTGATTATTACTTATATTTTTCCGCCTAAAAACAAAATCCAATACTTAAATAAAACGAAACCTAGAGCTTTCCCCTAAAAAAGATTAAAAGTTTTTTAAAACTTAACCATTCCAAACACAAATATGGGATCATTTCTAATAATTCTTCAATTTTTAGTTAATATTTTAGATCTTGACAATCAATTTCAGATAACTGGCGTCAATTTCACTGTCATTTATTGTCAAAAACTAAAATTCCTCAACAAAATAATATGTGTATTTCTACTGGCCATAAATAGAATATACAATCTCAAATCAAAAGAAAAATTATATTAAATAATTTTTAAAAATCTGTGAAACTACTTCGGGCTTTATTTGATTATAATTTTTACTCACAATTAGATGTCAAAAGTAATTTTGAATAAAAATAAATAAAGAATGAATTGTTTACCTTTTTTTAAAAGGAAGGAAAGAGTACTTAAACTGCTAGTTCAAGCCAAGTCTCAAGTATTTGCTTGCAATTTCAAATCAAAGCTCTTGATTTTTTTCATTTAACCCAATTCAACATCTCAAAGTAAATCTAAGTTACTTTGAAATTTTAAAATTACTTTCGGAGTCAAGAGTCTTCAATTTTTGAGATCAAGTCAATTATCGAGAGTTAAGAAGTAAAAGTATTATCATCCTGCCACATCTACAGTATTCACAAATAAATCTAATCGAGATGAAAGAAATATACTTTGCATATTTTGTAAGAAGCACGCTGAGTCTTTCTTCCATCTCTTTTACGAATGTAGAATCGTGGAACCAGTAAGAAAGGTAGAGGGGAACAAAATATAGGATAAATACAGACTGGAAATGTATAAAAAACTGTGATATTGCTATACCTAACAAGGCTTGCTCCAAAATTAAAAGTAGACTCAATCCTTTCAAGTATTTATGCAAAATTTACCAGAACAAAACATATGGGACAACTCTGAAGATATTCGGTCTGGCTGAATGTATAGACAGACAATTTATAAATGAAATATTCATAAACCATAAACAATATAAAATTTATAGAATATAAAAATAAAAATATTCCTAAATAAAAACAAATCTTGAAATTAAGGAATCGTAAATAAAAAGTCGCATTTTTAAGAGTTTAATAGACAGTTCTCGTAGTCCAAAATTATAAATTGGTATAATGGGTATCTTATTTGTCATAAATGAACAACAAAAATACGTTAAATTAAAAATATTAGACACTTGGTATCATTAAACGAGATTTGAGTAGTAAAAATGAAGTAGAACGACGTGGATATTTTTCATATGAATCATGGAAAGGATCGTTTTTCAAGAATTCACGGGATCCTGTGTCTTTGGAATTAGATGTAGTCATTAAAATCACCTGACAATACATGATATTGGTGTTCACTCTGTTTGTTTTACCGGGAAGTGTACTTTTTCTCTCTTTAAACATGTCTTTGGCATTTGAAAATGATTTTTACTAATTCAAAAGAGGAATCGGCACTGTCAAGGCGTGATGGATGGATTAGGGAATTAAATCTATCTGGTAATTGGATGCATAGGATTATGACTTCGACTCTCCGAATAGCTGATGGAAGAAAATTTCCAACTCAATTTCAAATAGCCACAGGATTTTTTTTTCCAGCACTCCATGTAAGGATTGTGGTAAATTAATAAACACTATGTGACACGTTTTTTAGGAATGTCCACAATAACATATTCTGAGATCATTTATTAGTTTAACCCCGAGGGGTCTAGAGGACAATAGCGTTAATATAATTACGGCCATAATTTTATTCGGTGAGTCATCCAAAAATAAAGAAAGGACTCCTAAAGCTAGGTCGATAGGGAATCCTTTATTAAATGTTAAAAGCTACCTAGCAAAGAATATAACTGTAGGAGAACCTGTGATTGTGGAGGATATTCGTGCTATTTTAATTTTGGCGGTGGCAAGATATAGTGTGTTCGAATTGAAGATCCCTAGGGCGATGGATGGTGCTTGGGACTAGGCCTCGGATATCATTTATCAAAAGCATCACAACATTTTTGGACTTTGCAGAGTATAATCAATCTTTTTAGAAAGAGCAAAACAACAAGCTAGTTGTTAGTTTAACAGCAAATTTGCTCTTAATGTTATATAAATTTGTATTTTATGGATTTTAGATGCTAGTGTTATTAAATTATATATTTGAATATTTTATATTTTTAAGCCTTAATCTGGTAAATAAATTTTAAATTAAAATGTTTAATTATATTTTTGTAAGTGTATCTTCAACAGAAAATTTTAGATTACTCTCATTTTTATGAACTATTTGCTGTTTAAATATAGGTTTAAAACAATAACATCAAAATAAGTGCGCGTAATACGCGAAACCAAAGGAGAATATCCATTTATTGGCAGCATGTTTGCAAGTAAAACACTCATATATACTTAATAAAATAAAAATCCTGAAACTAGATTCAAATCGAAAATTTTAAAGAAACAACATCAAAATTTCATTTTTTCAACATTTTACAGATTTTGAAATAAAAACGCGTCCATGGAATACATTTTTTTTGGACGTATGATGGTTATTGCCTTGTGTTGAGGAATTTAATAAAAAATCAAAATGCAACTTTTGTCATTACTGTAGAGTCTAACATATATGATCTGTTTAACCTATTAAGGATTAAGAGTCCGATTTATACTTCCTCCTGTATTAACGTTTGTTTCTTTTTTGTTAAAGTTATATATAGACCTCCACGTTATTTTTTAGTCACCAGGATTACGCCAAAAGTAACCGATCAATTTCGATCAAAATTGGTGGGAAGATTATATATGGTCGTAGTAAGTGGCCCTTAATTTTGAGAGTTCAATGTCAAAGGTAAAGGTAACACAAAACGTTAAACATGAATGATCAACCATAAGTTTGGATTTTACATAACATCGTATTTTTGTGTTGTTGTCTTTTTCTGGGGGGGGGGATCTGCTTCAAACTTTGAATGTTGGAATTGCATCTTGCGACTATAACATAACTTTATGAATCTTTGATTGTGAAATCAAGTTGAGTCGCAAATCCTTAAAATATGAACTCGACTCGAGTTGCAAATTTCGAGTCCAGGTACAAAAACTCCTTATGGATGGAATTCTATTATATATAAATATTCAAGATAAAAAAAATATTTGTAAAATAATAGGTAAATATACAATTTTTCTTAAAAAAATAAAAGCAAGTGATTACTTGTTTTTATATATCTTCACATGTAATTGAAGAAGGTTGGTATATTGCAAAATATTTGCACACACTAGTTATATTCATGACTCTCCCTTGAATATATGAGATACATATCGCCAAGGATATTTTTATTATTATGAAGTAGAAAAAAAAAGAAAACAATTTAGCATCTTTTTAGACTAACATCAAGCTTTTTTGCAAAATGGATTCATAATGAATAAGACAATGGAACTATAGACAAAACTATCATTTAATGCATCATCAAATTTTCAAGTTGAGAAGTTGATAGAATTTGTAATGTAACAGATTTTTGCACTATGGCAAATCAGTTTTTTTTTTTAAATGAGTAATCTGCTAAAAAAATATGCAATAAATTAACATAGTATAATGAAGTAAATTTTCCATTCATTTAAAAACCCCGATATAAATCATAAAATCCTTCACATTTCATCGAGAAAATCATTGTATGTTCAGTATATACTTAAATAAAGGTTCATTAAGAATGAGTTTTGCGTCGTGACATATGGTTGTTATATCTTATTACCTATTGGTAAAAGAGAGTTAAATGAAATATATGATTTGAAACTCTTTTACTAATTAATGAAACAATACAATCGAACAATTTATCATATCACATTTCAAATGACATATCATGTACATTGCTAACGATATGTCATAATTTTTTTGTAACCACAATATATTATATGGCCAATGTCTTTTTCCTATTACAATCTATATAAATGAGGTCTAATGAAAAAAACAAGCCATGCATAAAGGCCATACACTTAATTTATCACATTTTTCATTCACTTGTTTCCTAAAAATAATGTACATATCAGGAGTGTCTGCAGGGGGAAAACAAATACAGAACTTTTTCTTTTTACTAAAAATTTTTTTGGTGAGGATGAAAAAAAATAGAGAAAAAATAAAATTTGTGTAAAAAATTTCATTTTGAATTTATTTTCAAAAAATTCTATAAAATTGAACTTTATGTGAATAGCTATGGATTTTAAAATGTTTGTACAAAATTTCAAAAACCTACTCCCCTTTAATATATATATATGTTATGGGCAATATGAAAAATGCCTGTCAGAGCGGGCAATGTGCAAAATACCCGGGCAATCTATATTAATTTCCAATATAGCGATAATGGTCATTTTAACTTAATTTACATTGTCAGGTAAAATGATTTGAGTAACTTGATAATTAAACTATGCATTGTATGCAACTTGTTCATAAAAGATTTGATTACCATAGAATTTCATTCTCACTTAAAGTAATATTTTTTTAGCAAAATTTTCGCAATATCATCAAAGTGAGTAGAACACTCATAATACGTATGAAACATTGAAAAATATTTGACGGTATCTCGTATTTTCTGAGACTCTAACAGGGTTACCAACTTAGTTGTGTTTTTTTTAAGTTTGGTATTGAAAAATTCAATTTGGCTTTTATCTATATTTGGTCTAAAATTGAAATAAATTTCTATTTAATAGTTTTGTTTTATATAGCTATTTTTCAAAAAATTGTAATATAATAGTTTATGTGGCCCATTAAAGTACATCAAGAGGCAATGATGTGCGTAACCCTATAGGATATTAAAAGGGTCCTTTGATACTCAGGATAGCAGTGGCGATGGATTTTGATCCACCTGCAAATCATGTTGGCCTAGGTATATTTTGCAAAATAAAATGGAGTCTCTTGTAACAATTTCTTATCATACTATAGTTTGATTATCTGAATACAATATATAAATTTACTTTAAGTGAGAATGAGTAGTGGGCAAAACGTAAACATTTAGCGGACTGCAATGTTGCCCTCGATCAACAGATTGGGCATACCTGCACTAGATTATCAAATTGCTTGCAATGAAATGGTATCTTAATCAAATCCTTAATGATCAAATTGCTTGCAATGAATTTTTAGTAATCAAATTACTCACAATCATTTTATGTGACAATGTAAATGAAGTTAAGATGACAATGTAAATGAAGTTACGATGACCACTCTATTGGAAATTTCATGGATTGGCCGGGCATTCGGCACATTGCGCGTAACATATACAAATAGTTCTGCAGACGCCCCTGATAAGGATTGCGCAGAGCCCCCTTTCTATATATTTTTTAAAGAATGTGATAGAATGATACCACTAAGAGAAATCGTAGAGAAAATTAGGTATGTACTTAGAATAGTACTAAAAAAAGACGATTGTTGAATGTTGTGCCACCGACGACTCAGCTTACTTAAAAGCAAACACAGCCATCTATTAATTTATGTGTATATTATACTTCAGGAGGACTACGGACTGAATTAAGTCGTAAGGACTTGAGGATTTTGCTGACATACAGTTGAGGGTGCTTCCAACGTTTTAGACCATACTTTTTACGAGCAGTTATTTATCAGAACTACCTCAGATCCTCACTTCTCTGCTATGTTCACTCACATAGTAACTTGCGATCAGATCTCTTGCCAGGTCTACCGTTTTTGTTTTTTTATTAGGCCAATATTTGTATGACAAAATTATACTGCAACTATTGGCTCTAACATCCATTAGGTATAATTTTGTTTTAAATACATATATCAGTAGTACCACTATAGTTCCGGGGAGCAGTATACCGAACAACACTACTTCATATGTATATACGGCCCAATATTTTAAGAACTTATTTGGGTCAATTATAGGCTCTGTATTCAAGTTTATGAGATTAGTTAAAAATGACACTTAATAATGTTTAATATATTATAAGATAATTATATGATTTATGATACTTTATTTAACCCGAACATGACCTTTCAAATATATTATATACTATTTTGATAATATTCTGATATATATTTTTGCATCATTTAAGTGTAATTTACGGAGCCTTCATAATGTTTTATTAACTTTTTTTTGATATAATTACCTGAAGAATACAAAGAAAATCCATACTTAATTGTGGAGAATATCATTTTAGCCTTTTTAGTACTGACGGAATATATATTATGTATATTATAATTTGAGATATTTAGAATTTTCAGTTACTTTTGAAAAATAAAAAATGTTTTTGTATTTTTAATATATTAGGGCATATTGATCCCATAAAAAAAAGAACTCTGATGCTTCATTCCCTTCGCGAATGTAATTTGGCTAACTTAAATTTTTCCAAAAAATGCTAAATAACTAAGCATTACTAAGTACCAATATCAAAATTAATTAACCTTCAATTAAGCACCTTGACTTCAAGGCTTATAGTAATACAAGGTTATACCATAACTTGTGCACGACTGATGTTTGATACACTTTTTAATATTGGCGTGATAGATTATGAGTGGTTTTGTGTTTTGTCAAAGTCTGTTTTTCTTACTCAGCAGTCAGTAGGGTACATTAAATTGAAAATTCTAGCAATAGTGACGTCATATACTATGATTGGTTGCGTGTTTTGTCAAAATCTGCATGTCTTGATGTCATGCTGGGTGTAAATTGAAATCAAAAGTATCCAAATGAAATAACACACCAAATTTGATCACTCAAAGGAAAAAAATTGTTGCACAGATAATACGAAATACTTAGTGAACTTCTTAAACAATTTATTCAATGGTATTATCATAAAATTTAAATTATATATAAACTTTACTGCATAGAAAAATAGGAATGATTTATTATGGAGACATGTAAAGAATAAGCCATGTAGAAATTAAAAATATATTTATCCAATATTGTTTATATTGGAAGCATTCTTGTCATGAAATGAATCAACATTAAACATTCAAAAATCCATGTTCGTTTTTGTTTTTTTAAATAATCGGAGCAATACGAATGGGAATCATAAATGTTTTGTAATGATCTTGGAATCATATCTTATTTTTTGGCAAAATCTCCAAGAAACATTAGTTAATTGCCTGTTTTAAAAAAATAAATAGACATATGTCGTATTCATTTAAAGGTGAATATGTACATACATATATATAAGTAAATATAATATGCATGTTTATAAAATTAATATAATTTTCTTTGGGCTATACGGTCTTTAATATTAAACTTGAATCCCATTATTGGTCCTTAAATAACGTCCACCATCTAATAAAACCCTCTATATGGCATCATTACTACAATTATTAAATTAAAATACCATTGAATTCATTCAGTAAAAGCTTAATTAGAAGCGGAGGTGAACAATCACATTACCTTATAAAAAGAAAAGAATAAATATGCAAACAAAAACCAATTAAACCGGAAAATACTGAAAAAATTGAATTCACTAAGAGTCAACAGATTGCTTCCTACGACGACTTTCGCGTCCGATGCGGACGTATCCTTAACACGTAGTTGATTGCAGTGTATCATTTTATATGGCATTCCTGTCTAGCTGACATGTTAAATCGTGTTTAACTTCGAACTTAATTTGATATATTTGGCCTTTAAAAGACTTACACTCAGTGTATCACACAAAAGTAGTCACAGTTTTGTGAGAGGGAGAGGTAAACTAACTAAATATGACTTCCTATTAATACTACTGAAAAAAGTATTGGGGCTCTGGCTCCCTTGGTAATTATGGCCCTATATTACAAGTCCAAAAAAGGTAGAACTTAAAATGGAAAATTATGTTTTTCATGTGGCTTTAAAATTTTTTATTTAAGTCAATATACGTAGGAACTGTGGAATACTTCGTCAGTTTGGAAATGTTATTATGAACCACATGTGATGCAATCAACGACACACGTAAAATTTTTGGTACCACTACATACTCTAATTTTTGTGTTTTCAGACAATGTGACTAAATGAATGATTTAATTCTTCTCCTATCCCCCCCCCACCAAATAAAAAAAGACTATGATAAGATAATGATGCAATTTCTTTTTCACAACTATTATCATTAACAAGATCAAAAAAAGTAATTAAGATTGTATTAAGTGGTACGACCATACAAGCAGATTGTATTGATATATTTTTTTTAAATAAAATTATAATCAAAGGAAAATGAATCCTTGCTTCTATATGATTACTTATGTTTTTACCAGTTCAATGTCCATTAAAATAATCGTTTGCCTAAAGAACAACTGAGGTTATAAATCTTTCATTTTACGTTTTTATTACAACTTGTTCTCTCCGAAAAAAAAAAAAAAAAAAAATTAATTGTCTAACTACTCATTCTATTTTCTTTTACTTCATTTTTTTTTCTTAAGGGAAAGATAACCCCCTCAAGAGAAATTTCAGAGCCTAATGATGGATTTTGTGTCCTAATTTTAAATCCAGGTAGTTTCAGTTCAATATATTTTTTAATATGTGTGCAATTTGAATAATTTCTCAGATCCAGAACGGAAGATTGTAGATTTTCCGATTTTCAGCAATAGAACCAAGAAATATAATATTTGTATTATATTTTTGGTTTTATTCTTAAGTTCCTGTCTCAAATCGACTCATGTCAAAAATCAATAAATTGATTAAAACTAGACTCCATTTAGAAACTTTACACTGATAGTTAACTCAATAACGTATTTTTAATACGGTTCTTTCCCCTTTTCAGGCCTATGTCGGAATAAATAAGATATTTGAGGTAAAACTGATGTTCTGAACCAATTTTTTGTACTTTTCACAGCTATTATCAATTATATAACAATTGCAAACGAGTTGTCGGTTCTACTAAATACTCAAAGTCCATCACTAGGTGATGCTTAATACAAGCTTAACCTTTTTTTTTTTTTTTTTTCATCCGTGCAATTTTAATTTCATTAACATACTCGTACATTAATAGTGATTGGTCAAAAAGCAATGAAATTTTGAAAAAAGTGCCTACATTTTCAGTTATTTAAATGTGTCTGACAACTTTTTTTTCTGGATATATATTATTAAAATTTTAATTCCTCCTTTCAATATACAGTGTGGGGATCTAAAAACGGGAACAAGTTTAGACCTCAATATCTTGGAAACCCTGAGATTTTTGTGGGCTCAACAGATTCAACTGAAAAAGTTATATAAGAAAAACTACATGATCTTTTAGGTGTCCTCCAAATACCAACGGCGTGTGACCATAACTGTGTGATTTCGTGCCGGTGCACGCACATGGACACAAATAACTCCATAGATAATTATGCTAGGGAGCTTAGATTAATGTTAACAGAATTGTTATTATGCTAGAATATAAAATTAGAGTGTTTTGTCCAAATCGCATAATTGGAACTGGATTTATTCCGGAAAACCAAAATTTTTAATGTTTTTATGCTTTATAAGAAATGGTGTTAATTAAGTCCTTACACAGTATAACATTATACGTTATATGTCCAAATTTACGAATTTGTTGGGCTTTATCCTCACCCTAATGCATATATGTATATTTCAAGTAAGTCAAAGGTGGTTGAATCAACTTCTTTACAGTTTCATAATTGAAAAATCACGATTTTAAAAATCAATTATTGTTTTATTATTATTATGGAAATGGATCTAGGTATCTACAGTCACATAAACTGTATAAATTGTACAAATGATAACAATGTAACGAATTGATTGGTTAATGTAACCTGGGCTCTCTTTCTGAAATGGATTACCATATTTAAAGTTCATGTTTAAATCTAAATAAAACTGGAGAAAATATGCACATACTTTCATAGGTTAAATGCTACTTAGACATTCCTTTTTAACAAAAAAAATAAATATAAAAAAATACTAAAGATGTGTAAAATGCTACTTTCGATGATGATATTTGCAAAATATATGCAGAGTTTATTCATGGTATGAATGTGCTTTAACCATGTTTAAGATTCTTAAATAATTATATAGATATTTACATATACAGGGCGTTAAGATGAAATCAGCGTTTGCATGCACAGGCGATTTTTTTATGATACAGCTGTCTGATGGGGTCTATTTTTTACATATTATTTTTGTATTTATTATATTGTATATTAAATGTATCGGGTCACATAATATATTCAATAAGAAAAAAATGTATTTCGCAAAAGGGGAATTGACCAAAATAAAATTGTCTGATGAAGAAAATTGCTCGAGGCAGAATACAAAGAATTTTAGCCAAAAAGGTCTTAGAAACAAAAGAAAAATTAAGGCACAGGTATATTTAGCTTAATTTTTTTCACTTTGCACATTTTTTAAGAATCAAAAATATATTGATAAAACATGTCTGCACTATGAATTTGTAATATTGTTTTTGTCAAAGGTTACATATAAATATGAATTTTAATCATCCTTCTTTATTTTCATTCAACTCTATTCCAAAGGGCAAAAAAAATTACAATCTGAGGATTTATATTGTTTATTAAGCCTTTTTATCATATTAGTAAAAGAAGCAAACACATTTTAAAACTAAAACTAAATTGTCTGTAAGACAAAATTTCGTTGATTCTTAACAATTTCAAGTGTTTCATAGATTTAGTTATGTGTAGTTTCATAAGTTCAATACTAACTAAAAATTAGAGTTTTGTTAGCAATATTTTGTATGAGTCAATTTTTTTCCTTAGACAATTTTCCTATTACTTAAAATATGATATGTTGTACGTTTAAGAAATAACAATCTTCAACAAAAATCTAGAAAACAGACAAAATATCCTTCTTTTTTTTTTTACAAAATTAAACCTTATATCCCGATATCTCAAAGCTATATTTCGGTTAATTATTAGGATGAGTAGGGTTTCCCAAGAATTTTTTGTATAGATTAAAACCTTATTTCGATTTTTTGCTTCTAACGTTCAGTGCGTCCTTAAAAAATATTAAAAAAGAAAAGAAAATATCTATATTTATTAAATTAAGGGCTTTTTGTCTGTCAACGCCTAATAACTCCGAACAATGCTGGGTACTACGATTACATTATTGATAAATTCAACAATAATTCAAATAGATGAAAATAAAAGTATATAAAGATTCAAATTAAAAATAATGTGCACTACGTCTTCATAATTTAGAAAACATTTCCAAAGTTTGATTTTTAAATATATATTATTGAGGACCGATGCTTCCACTTAAAAAATCTTTTAGATGTGTTTAATTTTAAGCATAATGTTTATTTATGTTACTTGAATAGTAATGAGTTCCCGTGATACTTTTTATATTTTGTATGCTATTTACAAGTCATCTTTTGAATTAAAATCACTTTCTGCAGACAAACTAATAGACCACCCTAATGAACATAACACATCATTTTTAACCTTTTTTTTTTTGTTACAATGAACTTACAAAGATCAAAAACTTCTTGGCAATGACAAATGGAAATTGCTTAGATTAAGAAAGTGAAACATTTTCGGTAATATTCCTTGGCAAGTTTATTATTTAGAGTTTATTTGCCAATATGTTCAAATGTTTGATAAATACCCTATTAATTCATGGCTAACTGACCAGAAAAATATATACCCTTAAATTAATTGCAAAACATGGACTCCTCTGAGTTTGCAAGGAATTTCTTGATGATACCTATTACTTATAAGACGCCGTTGCAAATGGAGGAATGCATGTTACGAATATTTTTGTAAATGTACAGGGTTCATCAGAGCTTGTTACAAAATATTTAAAGTTATTTTTTCTTCTTCCCTCAGTCGTAGAATGTAAAATTGTATCTCTATGTAAGGCTGAAATTGTCTTTTTTTATTTATTTGATTGATAACAGAGCATGAAGGAAAATAAAACGAATCTCAGAACTCCTTCATTCCAGGATATCAAAAAAATACAAATGCACTGCATAGCTAAATATACTTAGGTCAATGAATGCACTTTCAGGAAGGCTGTGAATGAAGAAATTGTTCTTGAGAGCTTCATTAGAGTCCACCAACACCTTATAAAAGCATGTGACCGTTCCTATTCCCTGATCTCGACGTGTTTGACTATTTCAGATGGAACATTGTCAAGAGAGAGCCAAATTCTAGTCCTCATCCAAATTCGTATTATCTGAAAGAAGACATTACTCGTGCTTATGGCAAGCTTCTTATTGTCCCCCCCCCAATATATGTGATTTTGACTGTACTTAGATGTATTCTTTTCAAGAATTATGATTACAACTAAGGTGAATGGAAATACAAGGTTAGAACATCATGTAACGGGGTTGATAGAATTTACAGTCGGATGTATTGTACCGGCTGTTAGGCAAGACAGGCAGATTTTGACAAAACACCCAAATACTCATAGTCTATGACGTCACTATTGATAGAATTTTCAATTTAATGTATCGAACCTACTGCTGGCAAGAAAAACATATTTTGACAAAACACGCAACCTCTCAGTTTCTACGACGTCAATATTAAAAGCGTGTGGAAGTCAAACATCAGCCATACACGCGTTATGGTATAACCTTGTATTTGTATTAACCTTGATTCCAACATTGTTCCGATTGCCAAATAGAAAAACATCGCACGCGTTTCAAAATCATACTTTATACAACTCCATATATGATAGTATGTTAATTTTCTTCATAACAAACAAATAAGCCACCTTAAGAAGGTCATTTTTTTAGTTGGTATATATATATATTTTTATTTATTACATATGTCTTTAAAATACTATATATAAATAGACATACATGAAAATACTTTATTTCCATTGAATGTACATAAAGGTATATTAGTGTAGAAACTCAGTCTGAGATAGATTTTTTGTGTGAATAAGGATTTTTTGGTTATAATCTCAACCAAAATAAAAATCAAATTAAAAACTTTTTAGTAGACAAAATTTTACTACTAGACTGGTCCAGACTTGTGTTGTTCTGTATAGTGGTACCCAGTTGCTAACGTGTTTAAAACGATAGTATACTAAATTAATGCAAGGACTAGTTGTGACTCGTACAACGGCCACTACGTCATAAAACCATTCACCTCCCTTCCCCCTGATAGTGTAACCCCTCAAATTTCCGAGCCTCACTCTCAAGTAAATTTTCCTCAATACAACAAACAAGAATAAATGAAAATAAATTGTTATTTATAAAGAAGTCATGAATTTACTGAAATATCTCTTAGTCGAATAAAAATCCCGCAGACACCTTTGTAAATGAATGTTAATTTCTTCCAAAGAATTTAATATTTTTAGTCAAAAAAGTACGTTTACAGTTACTTATTTTGATATTGGAACCACTATAGAAATATTGGTATCGTGACAACACTATTCCAGACCAAAACAGTTAAAATTATAAGACCAAAACACATCTCTAGTATATATATATATATTAAGTATGCCACGGCATGGGGCTGTACCGCGGTTCTGTTCGGTACGTTTTTACCCTAGATGTGGAACGTATATATAGAATACCATAATAAATAGTTTTAGTGTTATACAACCTTGGTATTTTTTTTTTAATCAATATAAATATTTAGATAAAATTTTAGTTCATAAGGATCCTTTTATATAAGAAAAAATTTCTGTTTTTTTTTTTTTATTAAACAGATCCATCAATCAAAATCACAAAAAGTCCACTCAACAAAACTCTATCCTCTAAGATAATAGATCGCCGCCGTCTAGAAAAACTTTCATGGAAGAAATATTCGGCCATACCTAAGAATCTAAGTCGAAACAAATACAATATTATCCAAAAGAAATAGAAAAGAGATAATGACTTACAATATGATAAAATGCATACCAGCCTTTGTTTTGGGTTGTTGTTTTTTTACAAAAGTTATGTAAATTTGGAAATAATTTATTTTTACAGAAAACAAAATTTTGAAAAATAAAATATGGAAAAAACTTTAAAAAACAACATTAACTCTATTAAAAAAAAACATTTTACAAATATACCGTATCGAACCGTATATAGTGAAGGATGTACCTCAATTTTTAGTCAACTATGGGCTTAGAGTACCGTCCTAGCCCTAATATATATATATATATATGTATTAATATTCTTCCTTCAGCGAAGTATATTTTCTTAAAAATAAATTCATGAAGCCGTGAATAATTTTTCTGTATGGAAATAATAGCAAATACGGCCTTGCAATTTAGTTAATGTATAATTGAAGTATGTATACATGGTATATAAAAATGAAAATTACAGTACTTTATAACTACATACAACGGAATATAATGAAAACTAATTAATGCTATTCATGGGAATGTAATAATGTATTTAAGTAGAGCTCTAATTTCATTCAGATACTTATATATGTATATGATTAATGCAATTTCAATACACTTAATTTATAAAATATCAGATAGAAATGAAATTTCTTCCGATGTACTTGTATGCAGATGGAAAAAATCACTTTTGATCATAAATTAAATTAATTACAATGTATTCAAGGATTATTATTTTTTTTTTTTGCTAATAAATAGCATCCCTTTAAATCTGGGAAATACTTTATTATTTAAATAGCTCCCTATTTTGAAGATTCAAAAGTAATCAGAAGGCAAGAAACGCTAATAAAATGAGGGGTGGAGTATTAAAACTTTAACAGGTGAGGTTATGTGTAAATTTGACCGCCCCCACGATACAATTTTACAAAAGTTAATCTAAAAAGAGGATTTTCGGATTTTGTAAAAAATTGACTGTTGTTTTTTTTAGAAAATAAATTTAGAATTGGAGCTCTCTTCAACTTTTGACCAACAAATATTCATCTTAGAAGAAATATAGAAACCCCACCAATAACCATGATAATCTTGTTGGCAGTTAGGGAGTAATTCATATTTCTTTTTCAAATTTTCCGACTGACATCCTATTTTTCCGGCTATAATATGAAATGATTTTACGCTTACTATATAAACTTTTTTAGTAATAGTTCAACTTTTTGTGGATCAACGGGCAAATTAGAACTATGCCTTATTGCCTTATGGGCCTTTCCAATTGCTTGTATCGTTTGTCGTTGAGCCCTTAGGTTGATTTTTGGTGGAGTATTTGGGCAAAGAGGCAAAGTAGAACTGTGAAATCATACTCCACAATGAATGATACGGAAAATAAGGAAGGGTCTATATAGCAATGAGGTAAAGTTCTAATTTGCTCCACCCTTGCTCCACAAAAAAATCGACCTAATATTCAATGACGTTTTTATTAGAAAATATAATGTTTTATTTTATTAGTAGAATTACCTTTTTTCTAACTTTCAAATTAAAATTGTACCCATATTTCATTTAATTACTTTTTTTTTTGTATGTTATATTTATTTCTATTTTAAAATGGTCCTTAAAAATAGATTTTCAGAAGACCATCTTCATTTTTTCCCAATCAAATATTAAATAGTATTTTGTTTTTAGGAGATAAATTTCAATTATTCTCCAATCAATACATAAATAATCCAAATTTTCCGACAGACAAACTATTTACTCCGACTCTAATAAATCCAGTGGCCATGGCTCTGGATAGTTGAAGATGTAACCTCTCAACTTTTTCCCAAATCTGATCCCTAAGAACTGGTATACCCTTTCCAAATATTACTTTATTTATTAATTTTTTTGTACCGAAGTACAACAACTTTATTCTAATTATCTAAATTTATGTAAATACAATATAAACCTTTGATACAAACAGTTCGTACATTTAAATTTATAAAAGACTATAAAAACTTTTGCAATAGAATAATTAATTTTGTTTTGGTATGGACCAATATAAATAAAAATAAAATGACTAGGTCTTAAAATTATTCTGTATTTTTTATATACTATTTGCAGTATTATATCTCTGTATTTTTCCGTGGCACAGCATTCAGACAAAAAATGATTTGCAGTTTCTTTTGCAGATTTACAAAAGAAGCAAAGTACTTCTATCAATATTTCCCATAGTAAGCGATGTTTGTTATCATCCTGTATCGGACCCAATATATTGAAAATTCAAATAAAATGTTAGACATAGCCTCAAAAATCTTGTAAATTGGAGCTGTCTCACTGATTGAATCCCTCTTTCTATTTATTTGACGGACGTATTGACTTTTGAAGTTGTCATCAATTAGTTTTAGTCAAATTGACTTGAGGCTCATTCCTCTTAGAAAGTTAAACAAGGAATCTCCCTAGGGCCCATTTGTCTCTTCACACCATAATTAATTTTAAAGTTATTTTCCGTTCCATTTCCTTAGCAAGGGACATTTTGGTTCGTTATCAAACGTTTCTTCAATGAATTCAACCTTTTTTCTTGATGTACATACCTGATAAAAATTAAAACGTAGATTATTTAATATGGGTTCCTACCATGTCATTAAATGAAGGATTTTTGCACAAATGCCATTGCTTATTTTTGCAACTTCGTTCCAAAAAGCCCCTTGTGATTTTAAAATCATCAGTGTTACTCTTTGTCATTCATGAGCACCCTCACTTTATACTCAGATGTTTACTCCTCAAAAATAATGAGAACAGCTTTGGGAAATTGAAAAAAACACTGTTCTATTTGCCATATACAAAAAAATCAAATTCGCAAAAAAACCTTAATACATACAACTCTAATTATATCAGTCCGTTTATATTTGAATAACTATTGACAGTATATTTAAACATTAAACTTAGTATTTCCAAATGGATATAAAGATGAGAAACTAAGAAAACCATTAATACTTGACAAATAAAAATTAAAGTGTAAAAAGGTATTATTTCCGTATCCTTAACTAAATGTCTTTATTAATATAACACAAACTCAAAGGGTCGATTGATCTCTCCAGGTTTAATTAAAAAAATCTATTCCCATAATTAGAAACTTCCTAACCTTGCTTTAAACAAACTCATACATTGTACAATATATAAGAACTAGGGGTTTTCATCTCCCAGTTAGTAAAAATAGCACTTTCTATATTTTAAGAATACATAATATATTTGAAAATAGTATTACCCAAAAGTTTAATTTTTCTTTTACTTCATTTTAGTTATTATCACTAATAGTTTTTTAGAGCCTGCAGGCCCTGCTTTTTTGAATTCCGTAACCTGATTTGACCTGCAACAAAATAATTTAATAGTAAGTGATAAAAAAGCATATTTTTGATAGATCTAGATATGGTATAGTTGTGAAATATACAGCCCAACCCGCGATCTAAAAGTCAACTCGTGCATCTATAGAATCCAAGTAACTATTTTTATAAAAATATGGAATAACTGAGATACCACATCTTATACTGCTCAAAAACACAATATAATTTTAAAGTACGGAACTTTTGTACAGATAGGAAATAGTTTACAAATCATTTACCTCATACATAAATAATAATATGTGAGTTTTTGGGTTGATAATAAATCATTCATTCCTTTTTTCAAGTATCGAATATGTACCACTTGTACTGTATATGGGTCATGGTCTATGGCAAGCTTACTTCTTTTCTTTTTTTCACCTGACTTGTAAAAAAAATTGGTATGTCAAGTAACCTAGTAATAGAAAATGCAAAAATATTATTTCAGATCTCGAACCAAATCCAATTTTTAGTTATGAGCAACTTTTTATGATATATTTGATCAAAAATAGTATTGAATCCCCTTTTGCTTTAAATTGTAGTTCGCAATAGATGAATATCATTAGTGAGGATTTGAGGAATGTTTTTGAGGAGATAAACTTCAATCAGCTGAAACAAGGGAGGAAGGAGAAAAGGATATAAAAAAGGGCATTTGCTAGAATTACTCCCATGTGGATCTCCAATTCTACTTTAAGTCCAATAAGGACTCACAATTATATTTAGGCAAAATCCTGAGGGTTACATTATGTTTTTATGAGCACACCCGATTGTTCAATCCGGTTTTGAATATAATTGAATCTATTTAGGAAAGGATGTTACCTACTAAAAAATTTTAATAATAATAACCACTGCTAAGGAACAGAAAATGCATTCTTCCGATTACCAATTCTAAAATAACGGTCCAGCTAAAAAATTCACAGGTTTTACTTCACTAGTTATAATACATTATTTGAGATTTTGAGTTATGCAACAAAATACTTAATATTTATTTTTATTGTTTTCGTTATAGAAAAGTATGGTTGACAAAACCAATTTTTTGGTTTTTAAATATCTTAAACATCATATCCTCGGACTCTGATAAAACATCAATCAAATTACTATCTAATTTTTCTTCCAAATAGTAGAGTTGTAGGCTTATGGCCTTGAGAGATATGAGAGGTTTATTTCGTTCTTGTATTTAAAATTGAAACAAAATTTAATATTAAATGGGTTTCAGAGGTTTAAATCTTAGCAAATTATCAAATTTTGTGTTTTTAAAAAAATTACTTGTAATATTCTTACTCATAAATTGTTATTATTATAATTTATTTATCTAACAGAACCAATGGTTCACCTAAAAAATATATATTTATATATGTATCTTACTGTATATATAGAGTATAAAAAGGGGGAAATGACTAGAAACGGACAAAATTGCTGTTATATTTTTCAAACATTTTTACACTTCGTGGGGCATCATTTATTTATTATATAACACAGCAAAAATCTTATAAACTTCTAACCGATGGATTCTTGATCTAACAATATCTATTTAACGTTTAATTTAATTAATTATATATACTAAGGTGTAACTTAAATTAGAAAATAATTAAGTGCAGGATTTTCCGGAAATTGCTTGTAGGCGTAAGACTCACTCCTATAAATCCCAGAAAAAACGGAATCCATCAAGAGAACCCCTAATAACAACTTTAAGGTCTCATTTAATAAATCCATGGAGTCAAAAATACAAGAATTCAAAAACTATAAGAGCACGTTGACTAATTGAGCGGAATACGCTCATTCTTCCTCCATTATACGTGCATACATAGGTATGTACGTAGAAGCCCCATTTGTCATTGAGCATGTACCAATCCAATTATGTACATATATACTCGTAGATACATTTTATTGAATGATACAAACTTATAAATTACATATAAGTATGCTCATTAGGGAGGTTTTTTCTTTAACTTGTTTCGAAATTTGGATGAACCGGCAAATACAGAAAAGTTGACATGGGACATACCACCTATACCAAATTTTATTGATCTATTGATTTTGAGATTACAATAATTATTTTTTACACAATAAAGCATTATTCTATCATTTACATATAATTATTTTGATCGCCATAGTTCTAACCTATAAAAATATTAATAAAGATATTATAAAGTCATTTTAAAATACTGTTTAAAAGAAATTTTTTGCCGATTGATGTTTTCTTTCTTTCGTCGTAAAAAAGATTGTCAAAATTTATTAAGTTCATTATCTCCTTTGGCTCCATGAGATGATGGTATTAGAAAAAAACACTATTAATATTTGTATAATATTAGAAATATCTATCTAAATGATTTTATGCAAAATTTAAAAAAATGCTGAATTTTAATATTTATTGAGAAATAAATAATTTTGGTCTTCTTGTATACCGAAATTCATCATACAAGAATGAAATTTTGCATACTAATAATAACTTCCTACTACATGATAACAACTTTTTCAAACTCAAAGCCTTAATCAATATTCGAAAAAACTTACGGCACAAACCACTCTAATGCGTATGGAACGATGTAAATACGAGTACATACTAAGGTCAACTCTACTTTTACTTCATATGTACTTACCTATACGCATATGAATACATCATCTTGAATGAAGAAGGAATTTTAATGGTTCATCAATAATAAAATTAATAGTAAAAAAGAGAAAATAATAAAATTAAATGCATGTTTTTTTTCTTTGAAAAAACAAATTATAAATTGAGACAAAACTTGCAATACAAAGATATTACAAAATCAAAATTTGTCATATATAGAATTGATTAATCTTTTATAATATCATATATTTTTTTGTCGAAATATATAAATACTTTAGTATGAAGTAACAATCAGTTTTTTAGTAGCAGAGGAGACTGGGAATAGTTGCAATGCTTATTATTCTTGTCTTAATTTCATCAAAGTGATTTGCCCAATGCACATCAAATTCGCACATAACATACCTATATACGTTTGCTATTGTTTAAATCTATTTATAGGTTGTACAAGTAAATATTTTTTCCAAAAAATATATTTGGATGCAACTCGTCAAACGTTGGAACTTTCCCCGTAGTTAAGAATGGTTGCAACAGTATAGAAATATCTAATATGTTTTATAAACTAAGAAAATTATAAAAATAACATTTTTTGATGATTAAATAATAGATTTCAAGATATTATAATATTTATACTATATGTATATAACTGATCAGTATAATAGACTGTTGCAACCGTCTTTATCTCCCCATCTATTTTGTTAAAAGTTATGCCTATACTTTTATGATAGGTACACATTACACATATTTATCCAACTACCGACATCTACTACAGAAGTTGTTTCCTTACCTAATTACGAGTCTACTAAAACAACCCATGAATTATATATATTAAAGAGGAGTAGATGATGATGGATCACGATTGGCACTTTTCTCAATGCCTTAACAAGCTGATGTAATTTTCAGTATCTACTAGTAGCAAACTACTACTAGTTGAAAGTAAGCTTTAACTTCCATGTAGTACTTTGACATGTTTTGTTTCATTGATTATAATGTATTTTTTGTAAGTAGAAAGAAACAGGATACGATACCCAATAAGTTCAAATCTCCCAAAGCTAATAAACGCACGTTTTTTAGAACTTTCAGGTCAACTATACATATTTAACTTCTTCCTATACCTAGATAACGAAAAAAAATTCAGAGTCAATTTCCAGTATGCCAACATCCGTGATAATTTTAAACTTGAAGACTTTATTTAAATTTAAGACAATTTTGGAGATAGGATAGGTCCATAGATAATTATAAACTGTTTGACGGCACTGATCTCGCATAAGTTCACGTCAACTGTTGCACCTCATTTTACCTGTATAAGCTTTTAATTCAAGAAAAAAAAAAAGTGAAAAAAATATAACATAAATCTTCCAACAACAACAGACGTAAACTTACATGACAACAGTTACATGACAAACCCAGTTTATACATTAACCCCCTTATCAAAAATAAACTAAATACAGATTTAAAAGTCAGAGAGAGGAGCTTTTCGACAATTTTGACAGAATGTTGTTTTTTATTTAATATGTACCAAATTTATTAATAAAATTTTCGAAAAGTAATGAAAGACAGAATCTGACTGAAAACTTTTTATTAAAGAGACATAAAACTTGTATTAAAGATTTCAGAGAACTTTTTTGATTCAATAACCATTTCTTTTCGAATTTACAAATAAAATACATTCTGTAAGAAATGTTGATTGTTAAAAAATTTTAGACAAGACTCTTATTTGGTCACTTATTTATCTTTATTTTTTCAAGAAAGACACAATTTGAAATAGAAAACAATTTCGAAATTGTAACAACAGTAAAAGAAATAATGACCATTTTTTTTTTTTTTTTTTGACAAATTTGACAATAATTTTTTAACCATGGAACAGGTTGATTCCATCTTTTTTTCTTTTGTCAAACTGTTTTTCCTTCTACAGTCTCTTTCAGATAAATTCTACACAGAGAAGAATACTTATAAATTTCTTATTATAATTTTTTTTTAAACTTATAAAATTCACTATAGAGATGTAGACAAAACACTTTTATTCAATGTTTTTCCCCATTTTGATCAAAGATTCCCCCCCCCCCTCTCCCTAAAAAAGGAACATACTCTAGGTGCCTCCGTAGGATCAAGATTCATCTCAGCTGAATTGATGAATCGCTTAAGGTAGGTTATATTGTTATGGTGAGTCCTGCCGGTACAGCTTCCAACCTTAAATAAAGATATTAATCGAATAGATTTAAATTTGTGAAATTTTGATATGCTTTATATTTTTCTTTAACCTTTTCATTGTTCTCTAGGCTTTGCACGCTGGAGCAGTGACTTGCTGGAATGTATAAGGCCTGCAAGCAGCAACAGTCTTCATTCATAGTACAACAACTGTTTCTAGGACTTTCTTGTAAACATATTAGTTGGTTCTGTCGGAGGCCAACATTGAAGAAATAAGGATTCATAACATGGCCTTCACTGCCGATGTCATTCAATGTCATAAAAGCCTTAGGATTTTTGCCTTTGAAGACAGAAGGAACTTTGTGAGCATCTTGGTAGATCCATCTTTCATTTTGACTGTTAAATGATCGATCTATAGTGAAGAGTTTTCATCAGAAAAGAAACAAAGGTAACCAGTAATGGATTTTAGAAATGAAGTAAGTCTTTTTTCATGGATCACTCTTTTGCGTGACCGCGTGAAAGAGAGTAATAATGGCATCTCTTATTTTCTGTGCCATATTTATGAATTCTTTACAAAAAAAAACACACACACATTAAGATAAAAAATGTAAACAAAGTGTCACTAAACCTTTTTCTAAACATCTTTTCGCTTTTGATTTCAGTCATGATTAAAATTTTAAATGAGGACAATTTATCTGAAATGCACGTATATACATTATAGACCCTACATTCTTGGGTAGAATTATTTAAGGACATGAATTATGATATAGGTCAATAAATCATAAAATAAGTCTCTTACCCTCCTTTGTCCATTTAAATAGCCTTTTAATACCACACAAATAAAAACGACCAACTTTTTCTTCTAGCCTTGTTTTTATTCCATATCCATTAGTACTAAATATCATAGTTACAATGTAACATGAGCTAACATTCAAGGAAATGTTTTTAAGAACATGATTGTTACATTTCGTTTTCCTTTTCAGAAAATGAGATCATTTAGAGAATTCATTCCTTTGTGAGGAACTTCGTTTATGCCTAAGTATCATTTATTTTCAATTATGAGAAGTGGTTCTTCCTTCATGAGCTTTGGCGGAAAAATGTCCTTTTCGTGCCTCATTTTATCTTCTCAAGGGCAAAATTAAGGGAAACGATTTCGTTAATGTGACTCTGATATTATATTTCTTCCTTCACCGCCAATGATTCATTTCTTCTTCTTTTTTTGTGGAGATCGTGAATAAGCTATGGCACACGAGGTCCTCTTGTGCGGCTCACTGACTAACCATCTGAGTTAAACTAATACTAGTTTTGAAGAAAATATCTGAATTTGTAAGAACAAATATTTTTCGCCCACAATATTTTGAGTTGTTGGTTAGAATTTTTTTAAATTTTAAAGTAACAAACTGACTATTTTGATGATGATTATATACAACCATTAATGATTTTCTCCATATAATAGCATCTCTAAAATTAGATTGTAATGAGTATCAACTTGATGTTTGGACTTGTTAGGTTCTATATAATTGAAAATAACTTTAGAAAGACCAAACTGGTTCAAAACCGTAGGTTTGACCTAAAAGACCAAATATATTTAGGTACAATCCCAAAAAATGTTAACAACAGTAATTTAAAAAAGATATGTATGGAGTTGTGAGTGAGTGTAAAGTTCCCAAAGGGAGTTGCGAATCATAAATGACAACTTCTAGTTCATTCTTAGCCAAAAAAAATATCTTTGAAAAAGGAACCTAAGAATAGAACCAAAAATACTAATACCAATAGTATTACCTCGGTTATAGCACCAAGAACCAAAACATCTACATTCTCCAGTTTCGATACCAAAAATAAAAAATATGCAAATTTAAAGAATTTTTTCTTAAAAAACGAACTAAAACTGCTTGGATCTAGAATTAGGATCCAAATTTAATATAAATATATATAAAAACGTACTTTTGAAACCAATTTCAGAAAAAGTATGTCTGTTACTCACAAAATGGCGCAGTAGATTTTTGTATCATCTAATATCATTACTTTTTTTATAAATCAACTAAAATATTGGGCAACATATTTACTTTTTTCAAATATGGTACATTGTAATACATTTTATGATAATCTGTACATTAAAGATTTTGTATTTCAAACCACTGAGAAAATTAACTACACGTAAGGATAAAATCTAATGTTATTATACATAAGTAACAATGTATCCCAATTCTTTTTTGACTTTTTGTACGGGTCATTTTGATGTCCAGATATTACGAATTATTCAAGTTTTTAAAAAGTTTACACAACTTTTCCTTTTGTATTTATATTTATGATAAAAAATAAAAAAAAGATTACTTTTACTTAAACTTTTTAGTATCATTGTAACATGATTTTATCATCATCATTAAAAAATAATGCCTCTCCTGCAACTATTTCCCTTTATTTGTGAGTGTCCAATTATATGACCTTCAATTCAAACCCACTCCACAATCGTTATAAAAGATAGTTATTACAATCATAACACGTCTCAGTTTATTGAAAATTAATTGTTCGTTTAGATTTGGAACATTAAAAACAACAGAACGATACGGGTGGTAGGTAGTTAATTTCATTTATAAACAACAATAACATATATTATAGTTAACCCTCATGGCGCAAAATAACCTTATTTTGATTTAATGTGTTTCTACCATTTCAATGACACAGAGTAGGTAGGATAATTTTTTCCCTGAACCATATGTTCCCAATGGCATCTACAACTTGAAAAACAAAACTATTTTTCATAAAAAATATGTATCCAAAAATATATGTAGTAGGGGAGATGGGGATAGTTGCAACAGGGGACGGAGTCAACAGTCTATTTTTCTCAAAAATCACAAAAGCTATAGCCAGTAAATTTACATTCCAATTGTATAATATAATATATTGGCAACAACTGTTTTTGAGGGTCCACATAGTTTTTTTGAGGAGTATTATTTTTGTAATAATGAAGTCGTTTGAACTATTGGTTATTAGCGTGAGTATCATGGCATTGTTTGGAGTTATTAGGGGTCGACAAGAGACAAACAAACACACTTTGCTTTATTTATATAAACAAATATCCCCTTTTCTTTTTTTAATATACTTTAGTATACAACGTATAACTGATCATCATTATTATTTTTTAAATATGACGTGTTGAGCTTTAGATAGCACAAGATATTTGATACATAGCTATTTTTTTGGATCAAGTAGTCATGCAGTTGTTAAGATATTAAACCCATGCGCAAAAATGATGCATCAACAAACATCCAAACAAACATATAATTTTGCTAGTAGCTAATATAATTTTATCATAATTCAAAATTACTCAGTGATTAGAAATTTGATATATTATAGCAACCAGTACAACATAAGAATTGCAGCAAGTTCTACCATTTTTCTTGCCTTCTTTATTCTTCTTTATTATTTTATATAATTAAAGTTTACATCAAGTCTGCTTTGTAGCAATAGTAGGGCCCCTGAACAGTTGTTTATTGCTATAAGGACTTACAATTATAACTCTGCAAGAAATATTTTATTAACACACACAAATGTTTTATCAGGTTTTGAATATAATTGAATGTAGTAGAAAGGATGTTCTCTACACAGGAGTTAAATATTAATGACAAAAGATGAGGAATATAAAATTCATTCTTCAGATTAACTCCAAGATCAAAAAACCACACGATTTACATCACTACTTTTATAACTTTTAAATAAATTTAATCAACAGTAGGTATATATATATATATATATATATAGGGTTGTAGTTTGGTGATTCTAATTCAAGCAAGCTCGGAGTATTGAGCCAAAACAAAAAGTATATCAAACTGTCCCCTGTCTCCCCTAAGAGTACATTGTAAAATCATTAAAAGCATTGTAATTTGCTTCTTGTTGTTTTGATGAGTTAACCTTGTGTATTTGATTAATTGGTATGCATTCAAACAAATATAAATAGCTTATATTATGGCCGTAGTTGCTTTTGAAGGATATAAGTTAAAAATATGTGTACATCTTCAGGAAAGAATGGATGAACATTAATAATTAGATATATGTACAACAAAGACATCCTCAGATTAGGGCTGATTAGGATTCATATTCACACTTATGCTCATATTCCTATCCACAAAGTCTTTCCAAAGACTATTTTCCTATTATGCTCTATAAAATATTTGAAGATTCATGTTTATGAAATTAAAATAACGTGAGCTAAACATTAAAAAAAGGATATTTTTGTTTTTGAAAAGGTAAAATTATACAAAGGTAGGAACAATCATAGATTGGCTTGCAGGGCTCTATGAATACTTAAACACCATAATTTACACAAACTCATGTCAATTTAGGGTTACGTAATTATTGTGAATATATTTTTGAGGGATTTGTAAACTAAAAGAGGAAGGTTGATTTTTTTTGGTTTTGGACTCCATTATATTAGCAACTGATTTGATCTAAACGTGCTAAAATTTAACACATCATACCCACATATGTTGGTTATTGAATAAATTTATTTAAAGATCCTCTAAGTAATTAGTTTTTCTACAAATTGTATTAGATTTACGGATTATGAATAGAGTTTGGGTTAATGTAAGAACTCAAGAAGAAGTTGGGAATGAGACATATTGTACTACTGACTGAGAATATGAATTACTAATATGAAGACGAGAACCCCTACATTTAAAATAACATTAACGGAGGAAATTATTACTATTATATTTAAACTCATATATATTTATTTTATTACGCATACTTAAATCAATTTAACACAAAGATAACCGAGGTTTTTTTAGAGGGAAATGTTAACACACACACAACTGATTAAATAATGAACAAAAATTTAGAAAGAGCTTCAAATGTTTTTTCTTTTATTATCGGTAAACTTAGTTTTTTCTTTAGACATATCCTTTCTTTAGTTATGAATGATCGATTAGGTAATAAAAAGAAGGCTTTGAAGGAATTATCCCAGTTGTTGCCACATACTTGTCAAATATAGTAACCGTCCACAAATCCAGGGGCTCTTAAATCAGACGTTGAAGACCATTGGCTCAATTACTGAGAGCCTGTTTGATGAAGACACATTAAAACTAAAGAATTTTTTTCTAGATTTGCCTTTTATTGATTGAATTTAATCAAGGATTCGATCAGTTAGTATTTTTCCCAAATGGCCTTTTAAATTTACCTTTCAGAATCAGAGTGACCATCAGTATTTAAATTCCAAATTCCAAAAAGAGGTTGCTTGTCCCTTAAAACCTATAATTGGACTACTACCACAAAAAGTACGTGCCAAAAAAAATCTGAGTTGACCCAAACGTCCTTATTCATCTATTACCAATCCGGCAGAGTTGTCAAAACCAATAATTGATCACGAATATGAGTTCTTTGACTCTTAAAACCAATTGTTGGACGTATTGCACAACATCATATTCAATTTTTTTTTTTTTACACTTCTTAGACACTTTGAGCTATAAATATAACAATACGAGTAAGGAAGAATAAACAATATGTGGGCAACTGCAACTCTTATTGTGACTGACCCCTTTGTACTGAACGATACAATATCTCAAATGTATTCCCAAAATTAATATTTATTGGTGAAATTTTGGAACCATCCCCAGTTTCCACTGCTTTGGGAAAATAAGCAATCCTTGAACACAATATTTGTCATACTTAATTAACAAATGTTATATTTGGATAAGACACTATTCTTTATTTGGTATTTTGTATACCAATGCCTGTCAAGGTTCGTATTCCCAATTGTTTGTATTTGGTATGTAATATATTTTGTTTAAATCAAACATGAATTATGAACAATACAAGATCAAAGAGGTTTTTTTGTTGATGAAAACCTTAAAATATTATTGTCAACATACCTAAAATATTTGAATATATATTTTTTGGAAATTTATGTTGAGTATTTCGCCCATAAATTTATTCAAATTTATTGCAATGAAAAATTATGTATGTAATCTTATTCTATACTTGGAGGGTTTTTTTCAACTATGATTTATAGTTAGTAAAATATCATAATTTTATAATTTTAGCGTGAAAGTTTTAGATGCCCTTTTTATTAAAAAAGAGTATTGGAAAAAAGTCACATACAATTTTATCGACTTAGGTTTATTATTTATTAGCGGTACTACCCGCCATTGCCTGGAGTAATTAAGCATTGGCTAAAAAGTCAAATTTTGTTTAATAATAACTCTCAACGTTTTGGACTTGCTGACGGCGTAGATGGTAGTCCTAGAGACGCCCAACTGCTGGAATGGAAATTAATTGATCACGTTCAATTGGCATTTTATCACCTTGTATTTAAGCTAGAGCTCAGATTTGTTTTGTTTTGAAACTAATTGTTTATGTTTTAATATATCGAAATATGAATTTATTTCCATAACGCAACCTTCATTAATAATAGAATTAATAAGCGTTTAGGTTTCAATGGACCACTTGGTACATTTTACCAGGTGACTCGTTATCATATATTCAATCATTCATACAAAAAAAGAAAAAATTGTTTATTAATATAGATAATTTGAAACTATGAACAAATTCTAGTCATTTGATTGTGTGCCCTACTTTTTTTTTTTACTGGTCCCAGCTAATTAAAATTGAGTTACTTTATTTGTATCTCTAGATATTAATGAAACATAGTTTTTTTCATTTTCTCAGTATAACATTATATATTGTATATATACCTATTTGAATATAAAAATATAGGATATAATACCAATGTACACATTAAAAGCTTATACAACTAATAAAAAAACTCCAACTCTTTTGTAGAATATGTAAAGTTAACTAATATAAACTTTTGTCGAAATAAGTTACAAAAATGTATTTCAAGGTTGATTCTACAATAAGTAATTAGTTACTAACAGGGCAAATATTCTATTGCATTTTTTTTTTTTTCGGATAAAAATCGATTAATCCATATTTTTGTAGTCGACCTTATTAGGGATTATGCTTTGCTAAGGAAGACCCCTCGTATTGAAATCTACACTTGTGAAAAAGGCATAAAAAGATGCCAAATAATAAATATGGGTCAAATAGATTCTGTCAGTATTATACGACCAGTAAATTGTTATTGAATTCAATTTTGATTAAAAAAAGTTTTTAAGGATTATATTTTAAGGCCAATACATCTATAACTAATTAATTTATATAATGCAATCGTATACTGGGTGGGATAAATTAATCAAGTTCCATATTTTTGATAGATAGCTATAAATATGTCTGAAGGATTTGTCCATGTTTTCTATCATAAATTGCATGATTTATATTTATTATATCCACTGTACATATTAATTTATTTATTTTTAATTTTAAATCATTGAAACTTATTTGCAAGTTTTTGATATTAGTTATTGTATTTTAAAAATATGCATGAAAATATGCGAATTTTGGAATATAATTATAAGCTCTATTTTGACCTTGTTATCTCATACAATAAAATACTGTTTACTATATTGTTTTTCTAAAGAATGCAACGGTCAATTAGATATTTAAAAAAGACCTCCATTGAGTTTAATATAATATGAAGGAATATAATAATATCGTAGTCATAGTATACAGCCTATTTTTCGAGGTTATCTACTTAAAAAGTTATATTCAGTCAAGCCTGGTCTAACAGTCACTTGTTTTTAGTGTGGCATTGCTCTAAACGCCCGTATTCAATTTTAAAACTTAGAATTGTTTCAAGATAGGAAACCTCGTTTAGGAGGCTTCGTCCACTAAGGAACCACCTTTTGAGTTTCCCTTGATGAAGCAGTTAATACATTTTCTACTGTATGTATTTAGGATAGACCGGGTACAAATGCAACACTGTATTTTTGTATTTAATTACTCGGAGCTGATTTGACTTAGACACGCAAAAAATTAACTCAAAATATTACCTACATCCATGGGCCATCGTTTGAATCTACATATTTACAGGATAAAACGCTCAGTAAATTACAAACAAATTGCATTTTAACGTCATCCTTCATGTGTTGCAACTTTTCCCGTAGCGAAGAACAGTTGGAACGGCTAAAAAAGATTAAAAAGAAATAAAAATATATTTGGGTAAACCATATTTTTATAGTAAATATACCTTTTAGGTTACTCAATTATTAACTTTTAGTCCCGGTTGCACCAACTCGACTTAAAGTTTAGATGCAGTGCTGTCATAAATTTTTAGTTTAAATGTATGACAAGTGGGTTTAACCTTAATGTAATATAGCACAATAAGATATATGTCTCAGGTATTGATCACTAAATACACCTCATAAATTATTTTGAATTCAATGAACGTATAATAGTACTCTTACTGCCCTCTTGAGGCACCTGCTATTGTTATTAATTATTTTACATATATGGTATATTTTCAATGTAAAATGTAAAAATTGCTAGAAGTGATCCCTTTGAAACAAACGTTACAATATCTAAAATTTATTATAAAATGATAAAAAGTTTTGAATTTTAACATAATTATAACATCTAAAAGCAAAAGAATTAATAATTCAAATGCTATTTCTTACAATAAAAATTGACTAAACTATTAAAAAGACATAGCTTTTATTATTTAAAATCGGTTTCATTTGACAGATTGACAAAAGTTATTGATATGTTTTGTCAATCTTCTGCAATTTATCATACAACTGTATTGTAAATTATGTGTTTATAGTTTGTTTGTTTTTTAGGGATTCAAAAATTAGATAAAAAATTAATTGTAGAATTCCCATCACCACCTTTAGAAAAGCAGTTCATCTGAAAAGGCTTGAGAAATTACATCCTCTTTTCTGTTGTTTGAGACTATTTAAATAGTGGATTCATCGTGGTGGCACAAATATAAATATTTTAGAGTAGTTAAAAGTGATGAAAATTACCATAAATTACATTGATAATTGTTAGAAATAAAAATATTAAGGATAAATGAAATAAATTTCAAAAAGGGCCCTAGTGGCAACATTTGTGTTTCTATGGCAATGTAAGTTTTTTTAGCATTGTTGATTTTGTACTTTTCATTTAAAATAATCGGATTTATTAATTTAAGGACATGATATGGCGTGTATTATCGGTAATTTTGTATGGTTAGCAACTTTTCTAAAACAACTTCAAATTGATTGATTAATTCGACTATATTCTAATTTACACAACTATAATTTGTAAAAAATAACATGTATATTAGTTAAGGAATTATAGGCAAAGACAAATTGGCATAGGCATTGTGTTTTGAATAAAGTTTGTTATTATTACAGCTTATTTTCTGATAATACCTTATCAGGAAGAGAGATAATTATGTAAAAACATATATCGTCCTATTCAAAGATATTTTTAAGGTTTTTTGGGGGTTTTTTTTTTCTTTTTTTATATGTATAATAATTGCAAGTCAGGCTACATAGACCTTTGAATGAATCTAATAAAAGTGATTGGCTTCGTACAATCCCTAAACAAATGTATGGAAAATATACAACTTTAAAAATATATTCAGGAGTGGGTATATTGTATTTGGACGATAATTACATCGTCACTGGGTTTTTAGATGAACGAAAAAATCTAAACCAAAATATCTGAATATGATGAAATAACCAAAAAATTGGGTTCAATATATGAATTTATAAAAAAAATTGTTGATATAACATCCATTGATAATAAATGTGAGGACCAATAAGATTAAATAAGGGTGGAATAACTTTAAGAGTTACTTTACCATTGAAATAAAAATATGGGCTGTGGGGCCATTTTTAAAAGGAAAATTGTTAAGTTTGTACTTTTTATAATAATTGAATCTTATTTTTTAAGAAAAATAAAATATCGGCTATTATCGCTAAGAAAACTTTTTAAAACCACAATATCCGTAATTTGGCGCATTTTTCCAAAGTTATCGTAATAAAAAAATAAGTATACAAACTACTAAAAAAGAATAATAAACCCAAGGTGGACTACTATTCTTGGGTATATAAACAAGCCTTTTAATAAGTAAACAAAGACTATGCCTCATAAAAGTAATTTTTCTAAAAACAGGTTAAAATTGATTGATTGAATCAGCTTCGAAATTATCAATCGAAAGTATCCTAACAATGGCTATATTTTCATAAGCTTCATATTGATATGAGTCTATGAGAAAAAAAATTCATCATATACACACAAAGTGCCAAATTTACAAACTATGTGGTTATTTGTACTAGAAACACACAATGGTAGTACAAAATATTTTATAATGTACATTATAATATAAAACATATTAATGCTATTAATAAATTTACATTAAAATCTAATTTTTCTTCATAATTTTAACCTTTAAAGTTGGCATTCTAACGGCTTTTTTTCATATTTATAAAAGCAATTATAAAACCAAATCATAATGATGTACAACTATTATGAAATTGCTTCAATTATGTTCATATCAATAATAGAATACGTAGAATAGGAGCAAAATAATTTGAATGAATACCTTCTTAATCCTTCATTGCTATAAAAATTACGAGTATGGGTATGGCTTCAGGTTAATTTGATCCAAAGCATGTATTTGTAATCGTTTTGAAGGAGAAATTTTCTTTACCTTTATACTATGTGATAAATGTATTCTGTTCAATAATTCAAAATGGTATTTGAACCTTTCAAATTATGGCTTTTATATTATTTACTCACTTTTCTAACAATAAATACTTTTGTTAATGGTTGATGATGAATATTATTGAAGCAATGGTTACATTTTGAATGTATGTAGGAACCCTTTAAAAGGATGAGTTTTAAAAGTACCTATCCATTAATTTTATTGAGATTTTGACTTAAGGCAGTTCAAGGATAAATAATGTTTTCATGTAATTTCAGATATTTGGATGTCAGTCTTTTTAGGGGCCTAAACAACCCATCTGTATAATAATAGAAACGCTTTTTAATATATAAGAAGTGGTGAACTATAACCGTGTATTTTGATGTCATAATAAAGGCAACAAATAGAAGGACTTAAACCTTCATTGCCCATCAAAAATATATCTCTCTAACGCCAAGTTTTGTTATATATCAGACCATATCATGTATTAAAATGTGTTATTGCCTCTTTAAAAATATAATTTAATCAGCTTAAATAATAATTTAACTATTAAGTTTGTAAGGATAACATATTTTTCTACCATTCTCCTACTTTTCTCGTCCGTAATCGACACAAAAAATAAACTATTATACATTTCTAGCCATTTTTATGGATTTCCAGTACATATTACTTCTATTTCATCCCAATATCAGTGTTTACCATTCGCATCAAGTAGTATTCAATACCAGTCTTAAGTCTTTTTTATTCTTACAGCCATTTAATGAAGATTTAATTTAAATTTGTCTATTTTATGAGGTAAAAATATTAACTATGATCCCGTAAGAAAGCATTGTCTTTCATTATGATTCAGTTTTTGACGTCAGTGAAAATGTTCTACATGTAGTTTCATCAATTAGTCAACTTTTTAAGAATATGAGATCATCTATTATATGTACGTATTTTTGAAAGGTAAAATTAGTGCTACCTGATCACTTTCATTGTATATATAATACATTGTCTAACCTACATATACCAAGTAAATTCATATCTTTGCACAATACATAATAAACTCCTTCTTGAAATCCTCTTATTTTGATTGAAGAGTTTTTGCAAAAATTTGAGCTCTTTTATAACACGGTGCAATTTTTTTTCATTGATTAAAAACTGGATTCATGCTACATAATATGAAAGTTCTAAAGCCTTTTAAAAAAATCTCATGTAGATATAATCTTAGATTAATTGAGGGCAGTCCTTATAAATCATTGGGAAACCATTTATTTAGTCCAGGTATGAAAAAGGCATACTCAGAGTGTACAACCCCCTTTGACAAAGCTGTTTCAATAAAACAAAATGTCTAGGGCCATAAAACTATGTATTTAAAGTACCTTTCCTTTGTAGTAATAGCTCCTTTATTGTTATTTAATACTTGTGGTATGAGGAAGCTCTCTTTGGGCACTTCACAAGAGTTTAAACATTTAATTCCCCATCGTATCCTACTAGGTTGCAAACTTTTTACTCCATATCCTTAACATATAGGTATACACCTCATATGTTATTAATACCTATAACTTCTTACGAATTTGCAACCTTATTAACTGATAACAGAAAGTGTTCCTTTTAAACAGGGTGTGTCATATGTATCAAAACACAAAACATCAGAAATAACTCCTTTAGTATTGATTGTAATGTTGTCGTGATACCAATATTCTAGTAACGAATCAGGTACCAAAATACATAAATATAGTTATTTTAGTAGTTGTTATTCTTTTTCGACGAAAAAATTGAACCAAAAATATATTTTTACTATGGGCTGTCATAGTGAAAATATACTTTTGGTTCAATTTTGCATTTACAGGAGCGTTTGTTGGATTTCTGTTTTATGCGGGGATGGCAATTTTTATTACGAAGTATCACTCCATGTACCAGCTAAAATAAAAATTTAATATAGTGCACTTTTAAATACGTCATTACCCCCAAAATATATTTAGTACAGTTGTATAGATCTTTAATACGGGGTTTTAATATGATTCCGTCCTTCTTATCAGTCTTTAAAAAATGGTGTAATTATCACAAATATGAAATACAAGTACTTAATGGGGCAAGAACGTTATTTAATTATATTAGTTTGTCTAAAAAAAGATCTAGAATAGTGCGTTGTGTTGTATCAATCCTTATTTGTTGGATCCATTCCAGTCTTAGGACCGGTCCTTAAAATTGTAGGTCCTTCGGAGAGTCAAAATTAGAAAAATTTAAGAAAGAAGAAATAAAGTTAAGCGCGAATATATTTTCTAGTTGGCTCTTTCCCGTTCAATTTTCCAATTGAATTTGATCAGACAACCTCAAGTATCTTTCATATGCGAGGGTAGAATAAAAAGTTTCTGACTTGAACATGAAGATGACATCACTTGTAAATAAAAGCCAGTCATATTTATCTAGCATCAGTTGACAGTTACTCACCAAAGTTTCAACCTTTTTTGGACGCGTAGTTGTTATGTAACAATCGTCTGAGCTAGTTGATTGGAGTATTTTAGTGGAAATTTACAAATTAGAGTATTGAGCTGCTGACAGAGTTTAGGCTCAATAAATCCAATTTTTGGTGCTTATTAATTACTTTAGATGAAATTAAGATACACCATTATACGCTCTAAATTATAAAGTGCAAACAGTGGACCACAAAGATTTCGGTCAAATGAACAGACTTTCGTGAACAATTATTTTATAGAAAAAAAACGCTAAGTACTATTGGGACGGGTTACAGCGATGGGAACATTACTGGAAGTAATATGTAGAGTTAAAAGGAAACAATGTCTTGTATTTTGAGGTCGGAAACTTTTCAGACCATCCACGTATGATATTAGCATATCACTATTCTTACATAATTAAGGCTTCATTAAAATATTTATCCTTCTTATAAAACATTGAATGTTAATAAGTTTAAGATAACCTACAGAGTTATATTATTTGCATAGGTTAAATGATAGAATTTGCACGCAGCCTTAAAATTTAGAACCGCACCGGACGGCAACATAGAAGGACCGTACATCTCTATTATTTAGCAGGATCAACATAATTTTTTACTTATATATAAGTATTTATTTGCAATGTCTATCCACGACGTTAATAACGACCAATTAATTTCATTTCGACTGCCAAAACATGAAGAGAGACTACTCAAATGTCTACTAGCGAGCCTTGTAGTAAATCAGTCAAGGGTTATTTTATTTCAAAAAAGAACACAATATTGAAAAACATCGCACCACACATCAACACAGTTGTTCTAAGTCATATGGTGCACCCCGTATGAGCTCAAACAATTATGAACCAACAATTACCAAAATGAATTCTCTACAAAAATTCATTAGAACTATTATTATTATTTAATTTTCAAGAATAAATCCTAAGGATGCAACAACTACTCTTTTGAAGGTTGAACACTCATAAATAAATAAAAAGCTGAAAGGGAGTGAAATTGCAAAAAAAAATCTGAAAAAATAACAAATTTGAAAACAATTAAAGAAAAAACTAATTTTTGTCTAAGGTTACAAAATTGTTTTCCTACCAAAAAGCAAAAGAAAGAACGAAAAACGCCATGTGATGTCAAGGTTCATCCCGAAATGATATTATGTTATATAGCATTACTTCTTTTGATTTAATTTGAAATCTTCAAATATTATAAATGTTTTTTTTTTAATAATATAAAGAAATACACCTCTAGGTACAAATTGACAGCTTAGTTTTCAAGGCTAATCGAATCATTCTTTTGTTTATATAAATAATATATACATACATACTTATAAGTATATAAATCAAAAACCAAAATCATGTCAAAACAATGATCAATGCATTATAAAAAATAAGACATGGGCCAAATCTATAATTGATTAATTGTTATAAAACTTGATGTTGGAACCACTCAGGGATACTATGTACTATCTTAAATACGCCAAGTCATATTTTTTAAAATAAAAAAACCTTTTATTCGGTTTTTTCTTTTTATAGAAAAATACTTCTTTTGTTGATATATTCAATTAAAAATGAGGTAAACCATTTTTGAGAGCTTACAACTTTACCCATATATATTATTATTATTAAAAATCATTAACAAATTAATATATGAGCTAAAAAAATCACTAAACAAGGTTTTTTTTATCAATTAGCCCTACAATATTATAAACCTTTATATCAATTAGAATGAAACTTTTAATTTATCGATTTATTAATGAAGAAAAAAATCATCCCACGAAGAATAATGTATTTTTTTTTTATATTATATATATAATGAGTTAGCGCTTAAATGATTTTAAACAAAAATTAAGAAGAATAAAAATGCACAATATATTTTTTCATTTTATACATGCATTTCATTGATATACTTCGATACATTATACGATTTGTATTCTAAATCTTGTTATTAGTTGAGATATCAAAGAATATTGACTTTAGTTTATAATCCTTATTTGGTTTATGAGACTGAAAAAGTTACAACCTTGATTATCAAATTTGTAACTTTTTCAAACACATGAAGTTAAAAGTATTTCGGCATGTTTAGATAACCATTTGAAAAATTCTTTATTTTTCCTATAAAAAAGTTTAGAGGAATATACAAAAAAATAGTACATTTTTTCAAAAATTATTATTTAAGTTATATTAATTATATTTTTAATTTTCAGATTGTCATATAGATGAATAATGACTCTGAACAATATATGAGTCCTAGAATACTATAGACCTAGATTACTTAGTAACTAGACTTGAGTAAGAAAAAAATATTTTTTTTGAGTGTTGTACTCAAAAATAAATACAATACAGACAATGTAAAAGAATTATTTGTGTTAGTACCACATTATTGGAAGAGAAATATCACTTTTTCAGGATGTTCAATCTGTGAAATAAAAAGTTTTAAAAAAATCTCCCTTCAACTATTGAAAGCTTTTGGCCTTTATAACTACATATTCTTCTATTCATTGTAAATGCTCAAACTATTTTTGTATTCATGTATTTAATCAAAAATGCTTTATATGTATTCTTTATAAAATTACTTATTTATAAAAAAATTTCCTCCTTGTCTATATATATTCACTAGGGTTACTTATTACCCTAAAACTGTCGTCTTTGAGAGGCATTCTGGCGGAAATTATTGAATTACGGAAATGTAGAAAATATAGTGATATTAAATACAGTAAAATTTTAGTATTTCTTATAGTATTGTTTTTAAAAAAAAGATAAGAAATACATTTTCAACTAGTCTTACACATATTTTGTCAATTCTTGTACTTAACATTATCAATCATAGTGTTTTTTGTTTTTTTTCTTAGATAGATCTTGCGGGTCTCACTTTTTGAACTCCGTTACCCGATGCAATCCGCAACAAAAAAACTTAAATTGTAAGTTACAGACGACCTAACTTTTGATAAACCTGCGAGTTATATAATTTTGAAATACAAAACATCACCCGCAGGCTAAAAGTCAACTCGCGCTGCACATATTGCTAAAAACTAATAAACTGAGTGACTTTTCAATATGTACATATTTAACGTTTAATTTGGTGAATTATATAAATATAATGCAATTAAATAAAACTTATATGATGAAACAATGGGATATGAGCAAACTAAAAGAATATACGAGAGTCGTTTGAAAAGTCCGTGCAAAGTTCTAGAGATGGCAATATCGGCTCGTATCGAGGTTATGTTTAGTTAGTAGCATCGCTTGGATGAAGACACACTCACTTTCTGCCTTTCTGTTTGGATTCGTTTGAATCGAGGAAGTGAAGTCATATTATAAAAATGAACTTTTTTTTTGTCTGTTGATTAAACATTACTTTATGAAAGGCTAAACGCCTCAAGAGACTAAAAAGAAGCTTGATAAACATTATGGGGACGCTGCTCCTTCGGTCAGAACAGTTTATTAGTGGTTTCAAAATTTTCAGAGTCACCATATGGGAACAAGTGAAACCGAATTTTTTCTGGACGCCCTGTTGATGTTATTACTCGAGAAATCATTGATAAAATTCATAATATGATGAATGGTGATGGATCCAAGAGGAAAGAAGGTGCGTGAGATTGCTAGTGGATCCTAGAGGAGTGAAGGTGCGTGAGATTGCTAGTTCTGTCGACATCTCGAGTTGGAACCCTACTTCCATTAATTTTGCGACCACAACTACAAAGGTGTGAGTTAGTGCGTTATAGTGATGGGAAGGAATTTTTTATGGGCTAATCGTCGTCGTTTTTCTTGCGGTTCCGTTTTCAAACGGTCCAATATCGATGAATAAGATGCACCTTTAAAAGTTTTATCCTTTTCCAGATAGTCGATGAGGATTTTTCCTTGCGAATCCAAAAGACAGTCACCGTAATCTTTCCGAACGATCCCTCCATTCAAACAATTGCCAAACCGAGAGAAATATACTGATGTTGCTGAAAGATGGTGTGTGTTTCTTCCAAGAGATGTTGTTAACTAAACATAACCTCAATTTGCGCCAGCAGTGCCATCTTTCGGACTTTGCACTTTGTATATGTTATCCGCAAGGTGGCATGGCAGTATGTAGCTTGGAGGTACAACATACATAAATTATAAATGAAATTATTTTTAATTTACTTTTCTTAGGCCCCAAATACAATTTTGAATTTACAAATAGTACATAGACTAATATATTAAATAACATTATCATTCAGGAAGTAGTAGTAATTTACCGCAAGACTCCATCATTAAAACTAAACTAATAAGTAAACTTCATTTATGTCCTATTAAATTTCCTGGGAAATTACAAGAGGTGTAAAACGCCGATAAAACCTGAAAAAATAGGATCCCAAGATAAAGCCAGTAACATTTACATATATTCATATATCAAAAATATTCTTATGTGACCATAAAACACTCAGACATGGATGATGAATAGACCAAATTTATTTCTTCATAGACGAATTTTCTCTTATTTGAAGGACGGTTATAAAATGAGCTCCCTCAGTATGGGGACTTATTCATAAATTATTAAATTTAGAAAATGGTATAAAAACTCAATCAATAAATAGATATTTCAAAATATTGTGAAACATCTGTTAACTATTTCTCATAAAAGTCCTATTTTTTGATAGTTCCTAACAATAAATAAAATAAAATTTATAGCTTAACATTCAAGACCTGTTTGAAGTAATAAAGAAATACATACTTTTTGGAACTTAATCTACTTATTGTATTCAACCATCAGTTTAAAGAAAATAAAAAATAAAACTATATATCTAACAAAGCAGAGAACCAAAAAGTACAGTTGATCCGAGTTGTATCAAAGAATGAAGTGAAAAACAACTTAAAAAAAAACAACCACAAAAGAAGATCATACTTAATCTGAGAAAACTAAATATCACATTGAAAAAACAACATAAAAGTAGAAAAATTGAAAAATAAAAAAATCTCACACAAATAAATAAAAAATCACTTTTTGTTTGCTGAAAATATCCATCAATCAAAGTTTGATATGTATTCTTTTTACGCCACTTCTACTTCATATGTTTAAGCCAATAATATAATTATCTACATGTAAATATTTTTATTGAATCAGACAAAGTAAACATACTCTTTACAAAGGATGTAGAGGAGAGCGAGGGTAGTTACCGCGCATTTTTGGACAAATTACTAAGCTTGTAGTTATGATATTTTGATTTAATTGTTGTTTTTGTAAAGTTTAAAACAGTTGCCTACTTTTGGCATCCCTTTCACAACATTATTTATCTCTAATATAAATTTGAATCTTCACAATTTTTTTAAACAACTTACCCTTATAAATCTACTTGTTGAATTCAAATCCAAAATATATAGCTGAATACTTAGTCGATTAACTCCAATTAACTCTTGAATTAACTTAAAATAGTTATGTTTATGAATAAAGTAAAGTTTATCTGTATGACTGTATGAATTTCTGACCATATGAAACAAGTCACCGGGTGCACTGTATATAGTGGCCCTGGTGTATATCATAAACATATTTTGATTTAAGAAATGGTAATGTAGTTGTATTAATGAAATATTGTAGGTGCCTGCTTACAACATGGAAAGTCTATACAGGGTGTACGGTTTAAAGTGATCCCTGATTTAAATAATATAGATATACTTTATGCAAGACATATTAATGTGGTTATATTAATAAAATGTGTAGGCGTGTGCGTGCATGTCTAACAAGTGCACTGTTTTTACTTGGTTTTTGTTGTAGGTCTCTTATCCATATAATAATTCATGTGCATTTCAGTATATGTTAAAATTTGTATTAAATATAAACGCAGGTATTTTTTATGAGTTTCCTTTGTTTTTTTTAACACTCTAAGGACTAAAGTACTCATCAGTCATTGAGTAGTTACGTGTGAGTATGCTTATGAAAAATGGAGAGTAAAACTGATAATTTTTGGGATTTATCTTCTATGTTACTAATGTAAAATGTGGGGTTTCTTTTTCAACAATTAATTACACCAGTTAATGCCGGTACTACTATTAAGAATTTCATAAAAGAACAGAATGTAAACCAATACTTGAATTTTAGAAGCAAACTACAAAACATGAAGGCAAATATATAGTTTATATATGTCACAGCTTAAGATAGGGAATTGTACTCGCCATCCTCAAATAGCCATAGCCAAAGAAGCACAAGTAGAAAGGCATTTCATGATCGCCGCTCTGGAGCACAGCTTGTCGAAACATGCCCCGTGTGCCAACTAACCTTGCTCTCTCCTACATATGAATTTTTGATTGGTTAATATTTGACCTGTTTAAATATATTATGAGATCATTCAATTATCATAATTTGTGAGGAGCAAATATGGAAAAAGTTACATTTTTCTTCCTTCCAAATTGAGTGCCTACAAATTATAATATTTTAACTAATACTTTTTCTTCTTTAAAAGAAAAAGACATTCTTCGATTAATTGATTTTGAATTCCAATCATCAAGGTTATTAATCAATAAGTTCAGAAATTGATTAATTGTCACATTTCACGGCAAATTAGGGAGAAGGAATTTGATCAAATTACGAAGTAAAGGAATAAAAGAACAAGACTCATATTTATAATAAGCCTAATGGTTTTCTTTCTTTCTTTTTATCAGTTCAATCTAATCAAGTCAGAATCAGAACTGTGGACATTTGAACTTTATAATGTCCCTCAAAATGTTCTTCAAAATAGTCAAAAACTACACCATAGGATGATAAATAAGTTGGGGAGATATGTTTTAGTTTATAAATTGAATATCAACTTTTTATAAAATGATCAAATTGTAATATAAATTAATTAAAAAACCTTTTTATTTAAATAGCCACCCTTTACTCAGATTACATGGGGAAGCCAAAGAGGCTTTAGGACAGAAGCAGCACGTTCAAATTTATTTACCGTTGACGGCATCCAAAGCGGCCAAAAGGACCGTGTTATAATCAAGATTACTGACAGCCTCCCTAAGGAGCACCTCATCATGACCAGGTTTCAGAAGCCAACTAGTGCCATGGTCACGGCCATTATTACGTCAGACGGTAAGAAAATTCCCATCAATTTCAATGAAGAGGGTATGAAGATCAACCGGAACCGCAATTTAAGGATCCTTTACATCACTAGTATGCATGTATTTTGTTCACCATAACATATTTCAAAAGAAACCTATAATTTATATAAGACCAGTATTTTTGCTTCTTAGGTACATATAAATAGCGTGAGTCAAGACATTCATAAAAAAATCATCCCTCCAGACATAATATAAACGTGTTATGTAAGTTCTTTTTTGGAAAAATAAATTAAACATAGGGTTTTTTTTTCTTCAAAACCATGGTCTGTAGTCTTTATTTGAATTCTACTAGGAATTAATTATTTTTTTTCCTGGTGGCTTGTCTCATGAATTCACTTTTTAAATAATGGTTTCAATTATGTGATTATTATCAGAAATATTAAAAGTATATTTATGTACAAACCATAGAGTACTGGTTCCATGGAACCCAAGGGTTTATTAATAGAACAATTATGGTTCCGGAAAGAACATTTCGTAGGCGATGTTAAATAATTAAATGTGTTCAATTATTAAAATATGGGGTTCCTCATGTTAGTTTCAAAACTAAACGAGTTTCTGTATCCAATAAGTTTTGAGAAACTATGCCATAGAAAAAATAAAAAGATAGAAGAGACTAAGGAGCTTCTATTGATATATGAACATAATTGGGCATCAAAAAATTTATATATAAGCCATAAATTCAGCTTCGGAAAGATTTAATAAATATAATTTTAAAACTTTGATTTTGTTATAGTCAGATTTTTCATTTGAAAACCCTTTTATTAATATTTATAATTTAGTTCATGGTCTCATAAAGCCCTGAATCTAACCATTTCTAAGATTCTTCGAGATATAGCTTTGAATTGAAAAGAAAAATATTATTCTAAGTTATAATTGTCGTCATCCATCTAACATCCTCTGAACATTTGTAGAGATGCATAAATTGTCAAAATCCTCACGAGCGTAAAAAAATAAATATTATTTTAACATTATGAGACAAAGATCACTATTTACTCTATAGTGCTCCTTACTAGCTAATAGTTTGAATATTTAAAATAAGGATGAATAAGTAATAAGAAATGATGCTATAAAGCAAGTGGCAAAACGAAGACGACGTGATCAATATATGTACAAAGTAGGGATAATAGCGACAACTGTTCGATTACACAGCGTTACCTCTCTAACGCAAAAATATCCAAGCTTGTGATTAGATCCGATTAGAAAGTCACAGCAATATAGTGACCAAGCCTATTTGTGATCAGCGATCCAATCAATTTAATTGCAATCACATTCAAATATATAACTTTTTTAAACCTATACATGTATATATATATACCTTTTAAAAAATATCTCTCTAGAAAACAACTAAAATATGGTGTGCCAGCGAATAATAAAATATCTACATAAATCATTTCTCTTCTATCTCTTTATTGAACATTAACAAGAGCTGCTTCTCAAAGCTGTCGTCTCTCAGCTTCTGTTTAGTCCTCCTCAGGATCTGTTTGGTCTTGGAGAAAAAACGATCGCTGCTGGTACAACTGGGAAGCACAACACTGTATCTTTGAAATACTTTTCTGACCCTTCAGTGGGCCAAGATCATTTCTAGACATTAATAGTCATCAGCTAAGTATTTTTCCACTTCCTGCTTGGCCCAATCCATCTTTTTGGGGCTTTTGTGAAGAAATTACTCTCTTTCTGCGCATTCTGAGACAGCTGGTAGAATGGTTGATTTTAAAATAAGATGGTCAATTTTTTGTTGATCTTTTGTCGTATGTATTGGTATAAATTGGCCATTTTATTCTTTATTTGAAGAAATTTTGGTTATCAAATAAAAGTGTATAGCAACACTTTTAATGAAATATTACTTGGCAATATTAGAATAAAATATCAAATAAAATACGTTGTAGGATTTAAATATTATAAAAAACTTATATATATGTAATACATTTTAAAAATTGAGAATAAATAATACAGCAATGATAGAAAAGGATAAATTAAGAGATAAATAGCAGTTGATATCATTGAATTTGTTAGCAAACTACCGGATGATTTCATGTTTTTTTTCTTCTATTTATTTAGCGAGGAAGGATTGTATGGTACAATAAAGGTGACAATGATCTTCTGGGAGTACTTAAGAGATGTTTGACTTATTTTGGACATTTTTTTTTTGTTTCTTTTTGAACTAAACGTTGTATAATACAATACTGGTAACGACGTGCTAGGGGCGTTGAGTATACCTATATATTAATATATAGCTCTCACACATCGGCTCAAACCAGAGCCTTTTTGACCGACCAAAACGTCGAATGGATGGGTTATCCTCCGTACAGCCCTGACTTGGCACCCAATGACTTCTTTTTATTCCTGCACATCAAGAAAAAAAATACGAGGTCAACAATTTTCGTCGCCAGAAGATGCTGTTGAAGTGTGTAAAAACCATGTTTTGGAGAAGTCTCAATCAGAGTGGAAAAAGAGCTTCGACAATTGGTTTGAGCACATGCAAAAGTGTATAAATCATGCTGGAGAGTATTTTGAAAAACAATAAAACCCCTTTTGATGATAAATATTTGCATTTTTATTATTAAGCCAGAAATATATGTATATATCAGCCTACGTAAATAAAAGAAGAATTAAGGAGAAATTGAATGCCTCATAAAAATATTCATTAGTAGCAAATATTTTTGCACTTTCAAATATATTTTATTTTCCTTCTTTGAAGTATGTAGTTATGCATTTGTTTTACATAAAAGTACACAATTAAAAAAATATAAAGTAATATTTTATTTTATAAATATGACTATTTTTTGTATGTTCAAAAATTACATTTGCCAATTATAAGTTAAGTTATTATGGTTTTGAAAAGTTTTTTTTTATAGAAAAACAATTTATTGAAGAAATTTATGTATTGTTATTTTAATGGCTTTTCTCCTTTATGCCTAAAGAAAGTGTTTAAATATAATCATTTCAATAAATTTTCTTTTTTACTCAAAGGGAAACCAAACAAAAGCATAAGCCGTTATTTCTTCCCCTCCAATCTATACGCAAGTACTTCTCGGGGTGTTTAGGGGTATTAAGTTGGGGTTTTACAACTTTATTTGCCTAAGCAGGGGTGTATGTATTGATGAAATCTATAGTTGTAAAAAGTATGACTTGCTGGCATATAAAAAAGAAGAAACCGAAAATTTAAAGAATGTTTAGGAGGAGAGAAGCTTAGCTCTCATGACTTTTCATTAGATTAACTGTGAGCAGCTATGTAATGAAGAAAATAAATACACGCCCCATTTCGTACCTAGCAATTATTACCCCTCAACAAATCTTCAGCTTTACTATTAATATTTCATCCACTAGATTTCACTTTATACTTAGAATGTCTCTCGACAAGAATAACTAGATATAACAGCTTTGGAAAATAAAAAACACTGTTCAAGTTGCAAATACAAAAATTATTAGGCTTGTCTCATGGCGTACTATTTACAACTCTAATGAGACCTATTATAGAAGCATCAGAGAACAAATTTAATACTTTTTTTACCAATGTATTTCATGTTTGTGAATTCAAATCTAAAATTAGGGAAAAGAAGATTTCTAAATTAATCAATTAAAATATTTATCAAAGAAGACATATTCTTTTCTGAATAAGATATCTCCCACTCCAGTATTATCACTGGATCCATATTCAACGTTGTGATACATAAAGGATGAGAGCAACGCATAAAAAACATTCTTCGAAACCTTGATATTTAATTTCAAAGTTTATTAATAACTTTTGCACTAAAATATAATAAACACATGATATCAAAAGTATATTTCAGTCTTTGGAGTAGATAAATATCTCAAGGAAGTAACGGGCCAGGGTTTACACAAATCGTAAATCACAAACTAAATGGGTCATTGTGACGTCTTTTTTAAAAAAAAAAAAAAATAACACATTTTATTATGGAGCTCTCATACTCTATCAGTCTATCAGTTATTATAATTTAAAGTTGTCCTCTTATGTATGGTACAGTTAAACCCATGAATGAGACTGTATGAAATAACAGGTTCCATGGAATCAAGCTTACAAATCATAGCCTATATTTGTTTTTTTTAATGTTATATTTATAATTTTATTCATACTTGATATCCTTCAAACATTACTTTTCATTTGAATAACATATAAGTAGGTATTTATTTATGTACTAGGTATATATACATATATTAAAATTATTCTCAAAGCATTGTTATTTAATGTTAAATTGATGGTGTCACGTTTAAGGAAAATGTAAAAAGGAATAAGTTTTTTTTTTTAAATTTCTTATTTTTAACGAAAATCCAACTTTCTGATAAAGACATCTTTAATGTATTTTTTTATTGTAAAATCCATCAAAGGGAGAGTCTCTTCTGTTCATCAACTCAATCAATAAAAAACCAGCTTGTATTAGTCCATTTCTTTCCTTTTATTAATTATTTTTTATAACAAAACGAGACCAGGTGATCCATTGTAGGCAAAAAAAAAAAAAAAAAAATCTTCACAATATGGTATTTAGTGGCAATATAGATGAAGTCTATTAATCATTTCTCCTCATTATGTACGCAATTTTTTGGTGCCAAATTATAAAACAAATGATATACTTTTTTCAACACAATTTTGATAAAAATTGATCATGTGGCCGTCGTTTTGCCACTTGGTTTTACCTTTGGTACAGGGATAAAAGATGTCCTTGAAGGGCAATAATAAATGGAGCGAAGAAATTAACTGGTAAAATGAACCCCGTTCAATTATTTTTATATGTTAATTGCTCACTTTTTTTCAATTCAGGTACTCAAAAATGAACAGAAGGCATGAACAATATCTGCTCAAAAGCCAAGCCTTATAAATTTATATTTAAACTTGCATATTTTATAGTCCCTTTTTTTTAAATACTATACCAAGTAATGCTGTCAATAAGATTTATGAGTGCTTATATTCATGGATACATTTTAAAAGTACAGTAGTAATATGATTGACTGTCATAATTTTAATCACATTTTGTTGTTGTTGTTTTTTTGTTTAAAAAAACTACTTTATTTTATAATATTGAACATCACCAAACATTCCATTGGTTAAGCAGTAGAAATCAACCATAAAATGTGCACATTATTTTTATAGGGGCAACAAATTAGTATTGACAGTTTTTTTTTATTATTTTACTGTTAAAAGTCACCTTATAAAAGCCAAATGTGTTATGCATGAAACTCATTGAATCTTGAAGAAGAGCTAACATTTTTATAGTAAGTTTAAAAGTAAAAATAAGACATACTTACACTTACATATTATTAATTAATGAGTTTAAGTATAACTAATTTTGTAGCATGTAGTCACTCAATTGTGAATTAAAATTAGTGTTAGGGATGTATTCATACCCACAAACGTTAAATATTGATATCTACATATGTAACTACTTACTTTTTTTGACATTCGATGGATTGCTAATACATCGATAACAAGAAAAAAAAGTCTCACATTTGCATCTGCAATTAATTTGCATTTTAGAACTATCCGCTCTTGTATTGTGTTAACTTGACTTTATACACTTCTAAAATAATCATTCTAGAAATAAAAAATAAATAACTTTTTTTTGTAAATACTTATTTACTTATGCAGCGATTAAACGGCAACTAATCGTTAACCATCCTAATTGGCCCCATTGCCGATGAACGGTGTTTTGTAAAATGTTTCAGATTGATTGGTAATCTGCAAATGCTGATATTTAAGTTTTTGGGTGGTTTAACTAAAATTAGTTTAAGACTCAGTACAAAAAAAAAAAAAAAATTAGTTTGTTTTACTAACTATGAAATATCCTTCAGTTGGTTTTTACTCCAGTAAGGATGTCTTTCAAGACAATACTTGTCTTAGCTTTTGATAAAAATGAGTTCATTGTTAGAATTGATTGTCATTGAAGGCTTCTCTTTTGATTGCTTCAGTAGTAGTTTCTTCATAAAGTAAACAATTTTTTCTGTAAGAATACATTCATAAGCACTCAGTGAAGCAGTATTTGAACTATGGCATACATGAAACGAGCTCTTTCCGCTGTTCAATAATTCTTTCGAACATAATTATGGAGAGTTGCAAGGCTGAGGCAGTGCTGCCAGGGATATTTTAGAATATTATAAGTATTACTGCCACTTACCGGGTTATTTTTGCCCTGTATTTATTATTTACTAAAAATCTAATAAACAATCGATATTAAAATCCATTCATAAGCACTCAATGTAGCAGCAATATATGACATAAGCAACAAACGATTACCTTGTTCAATAACTATTTACAAAATATAGTATGTGTATTTGCAAGGCTGTAATAGTGCTAATTTATAGGCATTACTTTCATTTTTTGGGCTTGTTGTAAGAGTGTTTAGTATTTACTACAAAATTAGTAAATGTTTGCGAATCACAAGAACCGATTAATCGGTAGTGGGCAAAATTGCTAGTCGATGCATTCCTTGTAAATACCAATCCTCAGCCTCCCTAATGAAATCATTTTTTTGTTTTAATAAAAACTTAAACAATATTGAAAAAATAAAACAGTCCATTTATACATATCTGATCTTTAATTAATCCACTCAAGTAGACACAACACTATAAAAATGTCTAAGCTGATATATGTACAAGTATAATCAATTTATAATAGGGGATGACACTTTGAACTTTCTCCCTTTGCATGTCCAAAGAAAAAGTCAAAATAATAATAAGAACATGTTATCAAAATATTGGAAAGTTTTTTTCATAACGTATATATAATTTGATTAAGAATAACTATTCAAGTTTAGAGGCCTATCTTGTTTTAATTTTAAGTTGACATAACATAATTTGAGGTGCTGTCTTGTTGACACGCAACCCCTCAATTTAGATATTTTTTTCGATTTAGGTTCAATGACATCCTGAAAGACCCTTTTGTAGAAGTCAAATGTCACTTTTGGCCCCATCCATCCATTATCTCAAAAAAATCATCCCTCCCAAAATATTTCAACCTTTTTTTTCACAACGAGAACATCTACAACATCATATCCCACCTTTATAAGTTGATATATTTATATATCAATGATGATTTTTTTTTTAATTACAGTCGTAATTTTAAAAAAAGCATTAAGGGTCGAATAATAACGAACCTCCATTTCAAAGCGTCATTCTATAAATATATTACTATGCTTGATTTTATTCTTATTTAACATGATATTTTAAATAGAGTTTTTCTGAAGAAAATAAACAAATGTCTATATATCCTGTTGGAGGTGTGTTTGCTCTAAAATACGTTGTTGTTTTTTTTTAAATAAAAATTAATCATACTTTGTTATATATCTCAATTATAATTAATATATTTTCCAATGGTTCTTAGATACAATTTCCCGAATGCATTTAATTATGGATTAATAATTATTATCATGTTGAAGTAATGACATTTATTAAACTATAATTTATCCGAGGAATATTCGATCAACGCCGTTTTTCTAATCCAAACTCTAATGTACTACTCATGATCTTTTGTTAATTGATAATAGAAAAATTATCCCCCCTCCCAAAAAAAAACAATTTAAGGATTTGTTTTTAAAAAAAAAAGTAGTTAAGAAAACAAAAAATCAATTTATAAAAATAGGTCATAGAAAATTTAAAAAAAACTTTGAAGGACTTTTTTCTAAAAAATAGGTAAATCGAGGAAAAAAAAATTTTAGTATTTAAAAAAAAAAAAAGTCATTCGCTTTGGAAAAAAAACCAAGCCATGTTTAACAAATTTCATCGGGTTTTTTTTCTCTTTGATTAAGACACCGTGCTTGTAATTGTATTTAGGCTGAATACATCAAACAACATTTAAAACCCAAGATTTCTGGTTTGGTGTCCATAAAATGATTTCAAAAATATACTTTTTTAAACATCTACTTGATCTATTATTATTTTTGGCATTGGAAGTTCTAAATAAAAGAAAATGGCAAAAAATTTATATGTGCCTATTTAAAAGTTACTAAACTGTTTTTATCATTTATTTGAATCGGAGAAAATATCTCGTAAATAACATAAAATTGAAATTTCTTTAGAAGTCTAATTAATTCCTAATTTTGATCACAATGAAAAAAATTATAGTTTCTCATAAAGTGTCATAGTCATCAATAAAAAATTATTATTTAGAAAGTTATATAAGTTTTGTTGATTGAAAAAATATTTTTGTATATTTATTCAACTATAAAAGGATTATTGATAGTATATGAATCTTTGCTGTTTCTGTAATTCACAAAAGCAAAAAAATAATTTTTTAAGGATTTTTATAGAATTTTGAAACTTTTTTCGAAAAAAATTTCAATTTTGGATATATTTTTTTTAAATTCCAAAAATCTAGCCCTTCTCCCTCCTAAATATTTATATACTCCTGCGAACGCCGCTGAAATACCATTTATATTTTATGAATATCCTGAATTACTTCCCAATTGTAAGTGTATTTTCTACATATATGTACATGAACCATTAATGATAATAATAAAACCTTTAAGAAATTGTGAAAAACAGAACAGCAATCAAAATTAATTTTTTGGGGGGACTACTCATTTAAGAATTCAGACTTTAAAACTGAACTAGATTCATGGACTTAATCCCTTACAAATTGTTATTATCTTTTGTTCATTGAGTTTTTTGTGATTTTGAGGGAGCTATCCCCGAGGGAAGGGGAAAGCTTATAGCGGGTGATTTTGTCCAATCCAGAGTTTGTCCACATTTTTTCCGTTCTAATATCCCCTACAATATTTCCAAATCTATATAAAATCATGCTTAAAACTTAATATAAGATCCAAACTATGAATAAATGCCCTCAGTTGGTTTAGCTCCTCAAGTCTTTAAACTACGAGTTTATAAATATTTTTACGAGGTCATTTTTCCCCTCATCACATTAACAGAGTATAATTTTAATTACTAATTAATGTAATGCATAAGGAAAAAAGCTAAAACTAGTCCTGTTTATGAATAGCTTCAAGTTATTGGGTATTAAAAAATTAATAGGTTTGTGGTACATCAATTAAAGTATCGATATTTGATGTTTTTGAGCTCAAGGTTCATTTTTTATTATATGCGAACATACCTATTTGTAGAGTAGTAAATATGAAGTATTTTTTAGCATGCAGGTTTTTTTTTTATTTTTGTAATTGTCAAATAGAACATTTTTTTTTTTTTTTTCTTTTAAAAACTGTTATCATTAGAGAAAAATAAAATATGTACCTAAAGGTTTATAAGATTATTTTCAAGAAAACAATCTGAAGAGTAACTTTTATTTTCCAAAGTTGATGACACTATTCTTTAATTCTTGAAGAGATCATATCCGAGCTATAAAGTAATAATTAGTACCTGTGCTCATAAATGACGAAAAGTAACTCTGAGCATTTGTTGCAGACTTAGAAGTGTAAGTCCTTGTTGGACTCAGAGTTGAGCTTAGGATCGACATTAAAGTTATTCCTGCGTATTTCCCTGCTAGATATGGAGTAGGATTTGTGTTTGTTTCTTCCTCTTGTGGCTGCTCGCAGCTAATTTATATTAAACTGTTATGACAGCTAAGCTGCTTTCTTGCAAATGTTCTTCACTGTCATGGTTAGTATGTCATTTTTTTGGTTCCTTTTATTTTTATATACCGACATGATTTATTTTATGCAAATAAAGTAATTATTTCATTCTTTATCTAAGTAAAAAGTCTAACCAGGAATGTGTGTGCTCTTGAATAACGGAAGTTAATACTAAGGAATGGTGATGAGTTATAAGTAGGGTTGTAAATCTTAAGCATTTTTAGACTACAATTTTCGCTGTTGGAAGCCTAAACAGTAGTTTATATATATATATATATATTCTTTCTAAAGCTTTTACTATTATTCAATCATTCTTGAGAAGATTATAAGGTATAAACACGAATTCGTGTGCTCATAAATGACGTAAAGTAACACTGAGGATTTTTGGGGGAACTATAAGGTTAAATCTCAAAAGTGGACTCATTGTGAATTGAGATTCGGAAACAAAGAATCTCTAGTCTTGTCCTTGCTTGATACCGAGTGGGATCTGTGTTTATTTCCTTCCTCTCACGGCTGCATAGATATAATCTAATGAAACACAATGTTCGTCTATGTTATTCTTCTCCAACAGATTCTACAAATATATGCTTTCGATTAAAAGCTGCTCTTATTTGCTTGTTCTTGTCTTAGATAGAATCACGTTCTAATTTTATATTTGATGAGTAATTTATAAGTATCTGATCATGGGATAATAATCACTAACAGTAAAATATTGAGTTTCTCATTAGCATTTCATTATGATTAGCTTTCAGTCAAGAATATTTATCAAAACTCTTAATATATAATCTTTCACACTTGATTCATCATACTCAATTTTTTTATGTTTTTGCAGTGTGTTTCATTTCAATTTTTTTATACCTCTTTTATCATTCTCATTAATGGTGAAAATCGCTTAGAGTTACATATTGTGTCTTCTTTACCTATGGAGATAGAATAAATTGATTAGAGATGCCATGCATCAAAATATGAAAACTTCATTTATTTTATTCTTTTACATGTAATTTACTTTCCCACAAGGAAGGTTTTCATTTTATGATCACTAATGAAGTATGAATAAAGTAAAGAATAATCTATTTTAAATTCTAAGGGGTGAGTTAATATAAAAACAATTTTGAAAAAAAATCAAGAAAAGAGGAAATGTCCAATGTACTTTTTTACAGCATTTGCTCAATTAAGATTTATGGGAGAAGTTGAGATATTCAAGGATATTACTTATAGTTCATGTAGAGTTTTCACTTGATTTATTATACTTATTTTGACTCTGATATGACCTTTCAATTAAAATTTAGCAATACATCATTCTTGTCTACTTTAATGACAATTTACAATGCCTGCAAAGGATAACCATTATAATCATTGTTGTTATAAATTGACAATAATTTAATACATTTGTATTCTTGACTAAATTTTGAGAAAAATAATTCTAGCTTGCTTTTGTGTTTACGGGTCACATATCAAGTATAGTAAAAAAAAAAGATTTATGTTTGATTTCAGGTCCAAAAACGTTTAAAACTAATTTTGTGTTTCTCAAAGTATAACTTTTTTGTTCTGTCATGAATAATTGAGAATTCAGGTATCAAAAAGGTACTTAATAATTTTTTTTTACAATTTCGATATGGGTACCAACTATGTTTATACAAATTTTCATAGAAAAAAAAGAGAGTAAAAAAATTATCTGTAAATTTAGTCACTCTTCATGATAAAAAATTAAAAAATATTGACAAAAAAAGTCAATTTTAAAGTCCTTTTTTATATTTTAATTCACCCTTGAACTTTTTCTCCACACTTGCAAATAAGCTACAAGTCACAATAAAGCCCTGATTTTTTATAAAAAAGGCTTTAAATTAAAAAAAAAATGTCCTATGCCCAACATAAATTCCATACAATGAAAGGTATGAACCCAAATTATTGATATTTTGGTACCCTTGATAAGGTCGGACATTATTTTTGGAGGCCTTGTGATAATAATCCATATTAAGCTATTATTAGGTTAAGCTTAATTAGTTATATCACAAAGTGTAATATGGTAAAAAAACAAAATTTTGGCAAAGAAATAATGAATCGTAAATTATTTAGTGTGAATTTTATAAAATTTTAATATTTTTTTTTTCTTTGTGTACATCCTTACTTTTATTTTATTCCTCAACCTTTTCTTCAAAATACCCTAAATTAGTTGGTATTTAATCGATTTTTCCCAACTATGGATTAATCAAAGATGGTAAAAAGTATAAATCGAGTCTCATGTCTTTACAAATTTATGTCTTTGAATATTTTTATCGAGTGTTCATGGCCCCTTCGCAAGAAATATTTTATGGCGCGTCAAAAGTGACATTCAGAGGAAAATTAAGAAATTCTAGACATTGAAAAATGATTATTTAAAAAAAAAAAAGATTTTGTCTCAAAATGTTGATCATAAAAAAAGTCATCCATATACAAGATCCGAAATGGAATTTCGTAAACCATAATCATAGCACAGGGAAATTTACAAATGTCATCTCCTGTGAACATTGTACCACTCTGCTACTGTTTTGCTCGGACCACTTTGAGAACCATTGCAGCAGACAATCCGATGAATGATTTCATTAATCATCATTCGTTATTAATTGAATTATTGATTTAACATCTACTTTAACTTATAGATACAAACCATTAAATATTGATCCATTTTTTATCCAAAAAGTTAAATTAGGGAAGTGTAAATATAATTAGGTACACGCTTGCATTTTAGTGTCTACAATCACCCTTGTTTTATCCAAGTATGAAGTATCATTAGAATACTGCATTAGACTAATAAGAAAATCGTAGGTGGCTTTTAAACAATGAATGTATGCATTTATCGTTCAAGTAATTGGTATTTTTTACCTAGATACAAACAAGCAAGTAGTACCTATGTATATTATGTATTTATATGCGACTCATCAACACAAAAGCAATCTACATAAATTTAACAGTGGCTTAATACTAAAAAAAAAAATTGTTAGATAATTATCTGAGAGGTATTGCAAATAACTTGAGATTTAAAAAAATGTGGAATGTCAATGCAAGATGATTTTTATCATTCAAAATTGGGTTTGAATTAAATTTATACTCGTTGATGAATAAAGTATCCACCATTTGCATCAACAAATTATATTGATTAATTTTATGGAGAAATTGTACTTAAAATATCAAAAAGCCATCGTCACAGTGAAATAATAATATACATATTTTATTCGAAAAACCTTAATGGGCCTAATTAAGTCTCATAAATCAAATGAAGGCTATAAAGTATTCCTAGAAATATCATGTCATTCCAAAAATAGGATATAAATCGAATAATTGACCGAAATAAATCAATTAAATGCTACTAGGAAAATTGACTGTTGTGGAATATTGTCAACAAATAGCCTAATTTTATGTTAACTTTGAATATACAAAGCTATTTATGACTATGAAACTCTTGAACTCCCTGAAGTCAACAAAGTTTTGTCTTATAGACAAGTTATTTTTTTTTTTTTTTTGGAAAATGTACTTACTTCATTTAGTTTTGTTATTAAAAGGCTTAATACACAATATTAAGCTTCGAATTGGATTATTCTTTTTGCATTTTTGAGTAGGGTTGGATTTAAAATATAGGAAAATGATTAAAAATAAAATTATTCTTTAACATTTGACATAAGGATCAATCTTTATTTTCATTCACATATTAATAAAGAAGACAAATTTCACTATTACATTTGGGATTCTTAAAAAAATGCGTAGAAGGAAACAAACTAAGCTGAATATACCTTTGTGTCAATTTTAATTTTGCCATAGGATAAAATATTTTGTGTTCCACTTCGAGCAATTTCCTGCAGTCAATTTTTTTCCTCGGGCCACTTATCCCCTTAGACAATTTTTTGTCGTACCCAATGAAATATATGATGTAAATAAATTAATTGATCACGATTTTAAATTGTTTTTGTGTTAACTCTTCACATATATATAAATGTGTGGATTTAAAATACAATGACGTGGTCAATCAACTATGAAAAAAATAAAACGCTTAAATTTGTTCTTCATGCATCCATTTGCAAACTCAATCAATTATTGCCTACATACATTTATCTAGGAAGGAGGTCAAAACTGTACATACATACATATGTTGAAGTCAAAATGTCAAATAGAGTCAAGTATATAAATGATTAGAGTAGTTTATAATCCAAAGGGGAAAGACTTTTATTTATTTTATACTCCCATGTATTATTCAGAGATTATTTTTTTAATAATAATATTTATTTACAAGACAGGTCGAAATATGTAAATACATAGGTCAATGAAAGGTTTATGACCCATGTCAAGACCTTACTAAAATAATGATAAAAAACATCTGTATTCAAAGATCTGTTATTATAATAATTTAATAATAATAAAAGATTGATATCAAGTCAATGTTATCGTTTATCCGTTAGCCTGCATTGGTCAAAAGTGTCTGTTTCCAATAGTATTTCCACTATATTATTGTATCATAATTGAATCCAATCTGCCTGATTGATAGAATTATTTAATATATTTAACAAGAAATACCCTTTTTAATTTATTTATAATACCCATACTAAAGGGTCATTATTTTAAAGTTTTGAAACTTATCTGGACCACCTCCTACAAAATCGGTTTAAATACAAACATACACTAAAAGAGATTAATTCCGGTACAAGTGTCTTTTTATACCCCGTCAGTTGCTTATTATGCTTCCTTACGACACCATGCCTTCATCTTCTTTTGAGAAGAAACTAAAACGTAGTACACTTTTGTGTATTTTGTTCAATTTAAATCGTAAAGATCGCATTTTTAGTTAAAATGGTCGGAAGTACAACTTGATTCGTAAAAAAACTTAAAAAAATTTGTCAAGCAGGATGGTAAGTAAAACAGTGTGACGATGAAGAAGGCAGGGATACGTTTCCGGGAACGTCGTGAGAGTGAAGTTCGAGCTAATAGTGATTTTATTGATTGAATGTTAAATTTATGTATAAGTGTTGATTTTTGTGAAAATTTTAATAATATTGGTTAAGAAATAAAGTCTGGCAGCGTTTTACTTTTTTTCTCTGCTTGTAAACGTTTAGATGAATCACTCTTTACATACTGTCACATCGCCAATTTTTAGTTTGCTCATGCCCCACGGACTATTAATTCTACTTAAATTTCATATTATTCATGATTTACTATTTCATTCCTAAATTAAACTCGTAGATCGAAAATTCCTTTCCTAAATAGCACACAATTATTTTTTTTTTTTTCCAATTTTACTACGAGACAACTAGTCCTGACCAAAATTAACCCGAATTAATTAAAATGATAGCACTTTCAAGCCGGTCTTGAATTTCTAGACCAAAGCCCAATACGGTTTAGTACCGTATTATAGGGCTGATTTTAGCATAAGTGGAACTTAGAACAAAGGTAAATGTACGAATCCCTTTTCATTCTTTTTAAATTGGATTTTTGTAAATTAATTTTACTTATTTAGAAAATAAATAAAGAGATTTTCCTTTTTTTTCAGTTTACCTTTTATAGAAAAGGTCAATTCTTTTTTTTTTTATTGGCATTTGTTAATAAATTTTGTTCATGTTTTATTTCATTTTCTTAGAAGGAAGTTTTTTATTTACTTTTTTAAAGTGACCTTTCTTTTTTTAGAAATAATAATAATAAAATGTAAAGCCTTTTCCTAAAAAATTATTTTTGGTCAATATATTTAAAATTATATCCAGTTCAGGGTCCTCATCCAGAGCAGAGCCTTGACCCCCTACTCAAACCAACCTTGTTGGTATACCAAACAGTACTAGTAGGATAACCCTGTTTATTATGGAGATCTGAAATAATCAATACATAGGTGTTAAATTGGAATAGAACGTCTTATCTATACGTATTTACATAATATGTATGTTGGTTTCTTATTTCATTTGATTATCCCGAATAAAGCTTAGATGGTGACAATCAACAGAGATTTAATAATAAAGCCTTTGTTACATTATTCATTTTTTTAATCATTATCTATCAATGACATAAAGGATTTGTATGCATAAATCATTTCTTTGATTTTCTTGTTCCAGTTTGAGCACCTTTACGTGCATATTATTAAACTTCCATGGGCGTAACAAAAAACATGCATTAAATAAGTAGGAGTAGAGATAGGAACGGTTTAGAGGGACTGGCAGAACTTGTTTCAGATCACACTATTCATTGGAACCCCTGTGATGGATATAATTTTGTAAAAATAAATATATAATCAGAGTGGGGGTCAAAACTGATCGTAGTATAACTATTAGTGATTGACTAAGTTTTTAAAAAACATGATTTTTATGGTATCAAGACAATACAACTCAAAATCAATTTTTGACATGTTTAAATATTATATTTAGCTTTTAAAAAATGTAATTAATATGTCCTACCCTCTAGACGTGGATAAAAAAATAGTACTGATGTTATTCAATATTACCCCTCCATGTCGACAAAACATTTTGACTCATTAAAGTGGATTCTAAGGTCTTTCATAGCTTTTAAAAAGAAAAAGTCTTACTATAGAGACTGTTGGTACTTTTGATAGTGAATTGTTTTTCATATTTGCTTTTGTTTCGGTTGTTTCTAAATGTTTGCATGTGTCATCTAAATTCTGTAGGTTGATGGATTTTATTTAGTTGCTTTTGCTTAGTAATATGATATAATGATTACGTTTTTAAGGCATTTTATTCTTTTTTAAATAAAGTCCTTCATAACACATCATAACCATTTGTATGTTGAGTACAAATTGTTACTTGTATAAGCAAATTGTAAAAAATGCAATTTCTTGCCCTTAAAATAAATTATTTATTTACAACATAGTGCGTTCTAATTACCAACTATATAGTGATACTATGATATCATTTTGATCTGCTATGATGTATTGATGAGTATAATAATACCGGATATTTGAATTTTATAATGTGACATAGAATACTTAAATTGTTGTAATTTGTATTGATATAGTCAAAAACTACACCAATAGTAAATAAATTATACATCAAATATTAAATTATTGTATTAAATTCTTCCGTAGGTACTGTAAATCCTTGATTTAAAATTATTCATTTCATTTTTTGATGGCTACTTGTACAAGTTACAACTTGTATTCAACATATACAGGGATGACCATATGTTTTAAACCTTTTTATATTTTATATATTTAGTGATAAATAAATAAATAAAATGATCATAGAGAAAAACACTCGAACTAAATATTTTCAAAAATTTATTAAATTTTATTCCATATTTTATTAATTATTCAATATACGTTTAATTCCTCCTTTATTTAAATTTGGAAGATCTCTGTGCCTCAAATCAGATGGAATGGGCAAAACTTCCAAATTTAAATATTGACGAGTTTTTACCTTCCACTTGAGATAACCCTACACAAAAGTAGTCGAGGGGGCTAAGATCTGAACTCGAAGGGGCCTACATAGATTTGTCCCTTTAAGGCATATTTGCTTTAAGCCACTCTTGACATTGTACCCTGCTATGTATTGGATCATGTCATCTTGCTGAAAGGCCACCTTAATCGTTTTAGATGAATTAGCTTTAAACCACAGGCTCCAAAACATATGAAATGTAGTTACCCGTATTTATACACAGGCCCTCCAGAATAAAAACCAAAGGAAGCTTATCTCCTTTACTTAAAATCCCTGCACAAACCAAAAGGGATCGACTATTAACCCGTTTCGGAGTTGTTCTTTCGTCTAAGGATACATCTTTTGATGATGAGGCCAGGATTCGGTCATTTTGACGGGTGAATTTTTGATCCAGGTCCCATTTCTTCTCATCCGAAAAGAAAATATTTCATCTCCGCGCGTAAAGTTCTATTAACGTTTTACTTCTTTGAATCCGTTTCACCCGTGCATGTTCCGTAAGATTATGACCGTAACGAAACTTCAGAGAAACCTTCCTTAGGTCCTTATATATTATTCCATTCATCGAAGTCCTTGACACGTTGATCTTCTCAACCATTTTTGGCATTGATGTGTTGGGATTTCTGTATATTTTTAGTTTAACTTTCTATACGTTATATGGGTTCCGAGCGGACCTTGAACATCCACTTCTTGGTTTATCATCAACGTTTCCAGTCTTTCGAATCTTTTTAACATTATATTTACAAAATTGAAACTGATTGAAGGTCTCAAAATCTGATAAATTTGAAGGGATTATTTTCCAGGACGATGAACTGCTTTTCTTGGATGATTCATCTTGATTAATAAAAATATATTTAATGATCCTATTTTTATTCATTTTTTTTCTTTTTTTTGAGGGGTTGAACTCAGATTTTATAACAACCAACCAGATTACAGGTAATATGCTTTACCACCAAATTTTTTCCCGCCAAATCTAAGAAGTTTGAAACTTTTGGACACCCTTGTATATGTATACATTAATAACAATACTCTATAAAAATTTCTCGTACAAAATATAAAACTCTGATAACACGTAGTCAAGACTGAATACGAATGAATTTCTAATGCGGTCATTAATGTGGTTTCTATGTAGACATTCTTAAACAAAAAAATATGAATAAAAAACAGGATGTGTTTAACTTTTCAGTACAATGTGAATGCATAATTTTTTCACATTTTATATGGACATTTATTTATATATATGTAGACATTAGCAATGCCACAGATCACAGGTTCGAACTAGTACTTTTTAAATAAATGATATCGAGAAGTGTCTTTCTCCCAAAAAAAAAAAAAGAAGGTCCAGAAAAAATATTTTTTTTAAATCATAGTTATAAATATTCGGTTGAAAAAAAAAAATCTACTCCCCATCATCTATGCTTAGTTCATAGGTACTATTTTTACAGAAAATACAGTTTAATTGAAGAACTAGAGACTGAACGGCTAAAATTTATCTGATGAAGCCGTTTAGAGCAAAGTACCACATAGAACCTGTTACATCACTAATTTATATACTAATTTTTTTTCAACAAAAGATTTTTTCTAAAAAAATCATATTTATTTTAAAGAAAGAATTTTAATGATCATTTTGGGCACTTGTACAAAAAAAGGAGGATATAACTAGTAGTGAATCCAGTAGTCATGATACCAGTCAAATCATGAATTCTTCTTTGACATTATAAAATCGATATATGTATATAGCTATGTAATATGCGCAATGTTCATTTATAAAATTTCGTGATTTCACATTCAGATACATACATATTTGGTGGAATTAAAGGTCACTTTTTGGGAATATATATACATATACATAATATTGCATAGTCTATTTTATAGGTTTTTATCGATCTTTGAGACAATGCCAAATTTGAAAATATTTTTGTTCATGATATCATTGTTACTATTATTATTATAATTTTAATATTAACTTGTCTGGCTACTACTATAAGAGCACCGTTAATAATATCTTCCCTCTCTGGAAAGGAAGACAAGGATGTTAGAAAACTCCACAATTCGAAGTATTACAAAAAAAAACATTTTTGTTGTCAACCATCAGGTAAAATCCTGGAACCCTTTAGCCAAAAAACAAAACAATTAGAACCATTCAATTGTCCCCAATGCTATTAATTTAGACTTAAAGGGAAAATCCAACCAACGACACATCTTAGCAAGCGTCACAAATGGAAAAAACATTACTCAACTAATAAAGTTAAAAGGAGGAAAAATAATTTTTCTTAGCGATTAGATGAACTTAACCGTAAAAAGATGTTTATAATGATATATATATGTAGCTGAATTTGAAAGTGATGAATCTCAGATATTCAAAACAAAGTTTTCAACTTTCATCATGAACACAGCTGTTCTTTGGAGTATTGGTAGGGACATACCATATTTCTAGCGGATGTAGTAAATGGGTATAAGTCTTTTTGGCCACATATTTTGTGAACGAATGCTTGAAGAAGGTCACCAAAAAAAAAAAGATATAATAATTATTATAGGTCGATATATCATGTAAATTATACGTATATATTTTTTCCAACTATTTTCTCCACATGTTGTTTTAAATATATGTTTGAAATCGTCCGGATTTATCTGATCCCCCCTTTAATATTGGTTAGTATTTAATATAGAGTTTTATTGATCCTATATCCTAGTTATCAATCCTTGAGAAAGAGTCAAATTTTAAGGCTTCTTTCCATGGCACTATTTCACTTATATTTGACTTAAATATTTTGACTTACAATTTAAATTCTTTAAGGAATACCTCAAGTAGATTTCATAACTGATGATATATTTTGTCATTTTCCAAATTTTGACAAAATTATTATTTTTATAAACATTCAATATTGATACTTCCAATAATAACGAAGTAAATACCTATGGTGATGCTATTTAGCATAAGTTTTTCAATGATATGGCTTTTGCGTCCGATTTGGACACGTCTTTACTTTTTTTTGACTATTTTATACTTTTTATATAAGCATTGAACAATGATGAAAGTTGAATTGATAAAAAAATAAAAATTGGACAAGACATATTGATATACTATTTTGATATTTTGTTATTCGAATTATTTGCTTATGATACCCACGCATCGTAGATACCTAATAATATTCAGAACCATATATTACCCATTAAATATATACGTAGACAATGAGCTATTTGGAATTAAGATTAAATTCCTTCTTTCCGGTCATTTCAGTTTTTAGCCATATATTGAGCCTACTTATAAAAAACTTTTAAAATTGCGTAACATCTGAGAAAATATCAAGATCTCAAATTACAACTACTACTTAAAATTTGACTATTGAGTTTAAATCATTTGAATAACCAACTTCACCAATGTTGTATATATGTTTTTTCACTTTTTTGGTATTATGATCTAATCATTTTAAGCTCTTTTAAAGAGCTGAATTTTAAGGCATCTCCACAATATAAAAAAAATTCAAAGCGAATAAAAATAGCTGACTTCACATTATAAAGCTTCTGTTTTTTTTGTATAGACTTAATTAAGAACCATTATTTTTAACTCTGAAGCGGGGACAAGGGGATTTTTTCATATACCATACCAAACAACAAAATGTTGGGGAGGATTATGTATCCCCCTAGATATCTTCACCTATACTGTTGAGATTTTGTCCAGACAGGATTTTGTCTTGTTACTGTCTGATATTTATTTTGATTCACATTAAAAAAATGTAAATGGTTTTTTTTTGTTTTTTATAGCTAGTTGAATTTAAAAAACAATTATCATTTTTTACAAATATTAAAATAAGGAATAAAGTTTTTATTATGTGTTTCACATTATTTTCCCAATCTCACATCCTACAAGCAGATCATTTATTTGTTCCACTTTCTTTAGATATTTGTATGTATATGGTTTCAAAACTATGTAAATATAAACCCATTTTAAAATAGGTCATAGATTAGTAACCAACAAACAAAATAATTGTGTTTATTAATACAACATCAAACTTAGAACACTATAGGTTTTTTTTTAATATTAATATCCTTCATAGCAATGTTACATCAGTCATTATTTTGTTACTATTTTTGACGCTTCGTCGGTGTAAATACCAAATATTGTAGTCGTCATTAAATTAAACCTCTATTCAAGCATTTGGTTTTTAAGTACATTTGTACGTGATCTTGATAAGGATCATTGATCGATGATGATGATGCTCTGTTTGTACAAACAGTTGTAATGGGGTTAACATGACTTTAATTCTATTTTACTGGTCATAATCCGTTACTAGGGCTTTATATTACAATATGGTCCATGTACGTCTCTACAATCATAGGTAAGCATGTAAATGCCTAATTAAAAGTATGTACGTACACACTTTACATTCATATTATTTGAAGCATTTATGTAAAACAAAATTATTTGTATTTGGCAAAAATGTGGCCAAGTTTTGGAAATTTAACAAATACCTTTAAATTTATGTATGTATAAACAAGGGTGGTCTGAAAGATTTCCGACCTCAGTATGAAAAAGGCAGCATTCGTAAATAAAAGCTAGTCATATCTAGCATCTTTTCACAGTTTTTTATAAAAGTTTCAGTAATTTTGGACTTGGTGTTGTTAACTAATAGACGCTTGAGTGAGTTGATGTGAAAATGGAAAAATCGAGTATCGAGCTGTCATTAAATAATTGCTTATGAAACTGTAACCTTTCAATAGATTCATGCAATAGCAGATTTATAAATGCTTGTTGTGTTAAAACTTTATGCGTCTAAGTCAATCCAACTCGGAGTAATTTAACCAAAATAAAAAAGGTTCCCGTGAACAATTATTTTGCAGAGAAAAATGTCGAGCACTATTGGGACGGGTTGCAGAGATGGGGGCATCACTGGAAGAAGTGTGTAGAGTTATAAGGAAACTATTTTGAAAAATGATTTTCAAAATTCAGAAAAAATGTATTTTATCTTTGTTTGTTTGGTCGGAAACTTTTCGAACCAACTCTCTTAATATAAAAAAATTATTAAATATAAATAGAGAAACGATATCAACAATTTTTTTTTGTAAAAGAAAAAAAGAGATTAAGGCCAAGTTAAACCAACCTGACTTAAATTTAAAATAGCAAATTATGATTTCACTACTGGCACGAAAAAGTTTTTAATTTCATAAACATTGAAAACCTTAATGTGGCCATTACAACCAAATTTGAAAGAGATTTCGCTTTCATTTAATATTTTAGAGCCTGACAATTATCTATGTAATTTGAAATGTATTACATTACTTTTAACTGTGATAATGTTCATGATTTATTTACCAATAAATAATTGTTTATTGACAAAAAATACTAAAAACTTATATAAAACTTATTCTTGGTCACATAAATATTAATGAAAACAAAATTATAGGATGTAGTTTATGAAAATCTTGGCAATTGATCCGATACGGTAATGAAGAATATTATGCAGTTGCGGAAATGACAATGCGTGTGGGTTTTTGCTTTATAATTTTTAGTCGAATCTTTATAAAAAAGTGGGAAAAAAATATTTTGCAAAATTAATTGGTTTTCTAACTTTTAGTACCCCACTCTCCTTTCATTAAATAACTACTATTGATCAGGAAAAATCCAAATTGTTCTGGCCTATTATTGAATTCGAGTGAAATTTTAGAGTTCGGCCAAGTTCGAGTGCTTTAAGTCAAGCGTCAAGCCGATTTTGTATTAGGACAATTTATCATTTTTTGATTTTTTTCAATTTCAAAGCTTGATTTTTGGAATTTGAAAATTAAATATTTTTGAAAAAACTTTCAAAAATCCCTAGCTATTCACGAAAAAAATATCAAATTTCAAATATCATTTTTTTTTGTAAATAAATTCGAAAATCTATAACTCTACATAGAAAATTATATTTTTTGAAATATTAATTTTTTTGGAAAAAAATCAAGCTATTCACAAAAAGATTCAAACATTAAATTTTGTGGAAAAATAATTTAAAAATCCATAGCTAATCACAAAAAAAATTATAGTAAAAAGCAAAAATTCCTTGATTTTGGGGTAGGGGTCTCACCTCTGTCTAGCCCACCCCTGCGGACGCCCTTTCTTTATATGATGTTTCCTTTTTAATAATTACGATCTTCTTTTAATGAGCACTTTTTTTAGTCTTAGTAGGTACTTGAAATTTTACAACTCATAATTCGAGCGTTTCAAGTTTCGATTATTAAAGTTCAAGATAAAAGTTGAATTTTAAAAACAAACAAAACTTCAGACAAGCTCAAGTAATTTTCAGAAAATTATCGTCCTTTGTGAAGTTGAGGTTGTTTTAGTTCGATTAATACTCGAATTAAACACTGGTCTGTTCTTTATTTTGAAAGCTCAAAAATCCATGTAAATCAGAACTGATTGAAATCTAGCATCTATAAATTTGCTATCCATTTATAGTCATGATCAATGTGTCTGTTCACAAAGGTTCAACAATGGTTCATACATCTGTATTTTCTAAAGTGAGACTGGTTGGCTTATTTTGAATGACTAGTTGAGCAAACCGGTTACCAAAACGCACACAATCACTTTGTAAATTAGAGTAGTTCTTAAATTGGTTACTTTCAAAATGTAGGATTCACTTTCAAAAATAGTTTTATAATTTTCTTTATCTTCCATTTGTTATTGAAAAATCATACTTTTAAGGAACCCCTATATTATATTTATTTGAAATAGTTATTTTTATAATTTACTTTATTTTGATGATATTTTGGCGATATTTAGGTAAGAATACAATGTTTCAAAAAGTTGTTAAATTTAAGAACAACCGAAATGGCAATATGCAACTTTTAAACATTCATCAATATAGTTCAAACTTTGTATTTCTACATTTTTACCTGAAGAAAATTATTTGGCCTATTTCTATTAGTTTAATTCAATATACCAAGTTGTACCAAGGTACTGACGTATATGAAATGGTACTATGTATACAAAACCTGTATTGCAACTGGAACTTGCAGCTCTACTACGTCATTAAAAAAAATGAACTGCTGATGACTAAACTCAAAACCAGTACCCATTTCAATCAAAAAACCTGCGGAATTTAATAAATATCGAAAAGTACCAAAATACCAATAACCCTATTCTGGTATTAGAACCAGAAAATGGTATCGTGACAATATCAATGCCCACCTAACATTTTGAAAAAAAAACAAATAACAAATTTAAAGGCCACTTTAGTGAACGTACTTAAAATGATTCCCTATTTTTAAAAGAAAAATTACCGACACTGAACGTTTGACAATTGAAATGACTTTACTTACAAATTAAAGTTAATGAGGTTTTAAAATATATTTGGAATGAACTTATGTAACTCTAACTTTTAAACTTTCCTCTCTATTACATAACATCAATCATGAGTCATTGAGTTATCAAATAAATCAGTTTTCAAGGTAATTATTTAATATATATACAAAATGATTTCTTTATTTCTTTTTACTCCCTTGATGTATTATTTAAGTAATAACTCTATGTAAATGGATTTACAGAGTGGCTTTTTTAAATGTTGTCATGATTTTTAGAGACAAATTTCACCGCTAACATACAGATTGAAGCTTTATTTTACAACATAGATGAAGACAATCATAGATCACAAAAATGTGTTGATTCAATCTTAACAAAATGTGTATAATATTTATTACATTATTAGGATATATATTTGGAGTTTTTGAAGTTAAGTGAAGCGCCGATTAATTACTGTAGATGAAACTTGGATACACTATTATACAGCCAAAACAAAAATACAGTCCAAACAGTGGATTGCAAATATTTTCGAAGAATGAAGAGGCAATCAACTCCGGAAACAATTATTGCAGAGAAAAAACTCCGGGTACTATTTTGACAGATTACAGAGATGGGAAAAGTGTGTAGAGCTACAGCGAGACTATGTTGAAAAATATTTAAAAAAAATTAGACAAAATGTCTTGTATCTTTGATTGGTTGGAAATTTTTCAGACCATCTTCGTACTTATATTGTTTTGAATTTGCAATCTTGTTGCAAAAAGAACATTATATCCTTCTGAAATATGAACTGTTTGCCTCCCTCTTCAACAAATATAAATCCTCTGGCTTTTTCCAAGTAGCCTTTTGGTCCATGTTAAGCCATCTTTGGACAAAGTTCCAGAAAAAAGTGTGCAGCCCACCTACATCATTTGGCAAAGTTGCTCAACGTCAAAAGTAGTCGTTTCACACAACCTTAGTATATTTCTTTTTCTAAATCTTCAAAACGTATTAGTAAAATTTGTCAATCGGCTGGTACAGATTTGACTATTTTTTAAGTTATTATGGAAACGTTTAAAAATCCACCCTGTAGTGTATATATAATAAACTTGTACAATCTACATATATTTTTGACCTATACAAGAAGAAGAAAAAAGTGAAATCACTCCAACTATTTTTTTTTTGTAAAGTGACAGAGCTATTGAAAGTAATAACTATTCAAGATTTTTCTTCTTCGAAGGTTCGTTCCATTATTCAATAATAATGTAAGAATTTCTTTTGTCCTTAATACGGGTTCCTTTGATGACAAACAATTTAAGGTCGTATATTATTATGTAGAATGTTATTATTCCTTGTTTCGTCTATCCTATTATCAAGATCTTTAAAACGTCTTGTTAAATATTTGTCTACCCAAAACAAATATATATTTATTTGTCTTTTTTTATATTGAAGTGCACTTCAAACATTATCAATGTTTTGCTACTTATTATCTTACAGAGTGCATTATTGTTAGAGATGTAGAAATGCGCGCATTTCCAAACATGCGAGGATATAATTTATTTTATCCTCGCATGTTACTTGTACAAGTAAATTATACAATTGTATTTTCGCATGCTTTAAAATACGCGCATTTTTACTTCCCTTGTTGTTATTAATATTAGAGTGTTCCTTATTGGTAGCGATCTATATTTTTTATTTATTTTGGTCACAAATATTTTTTCTCGAACCTATTTATAAAAAAAAATGATTTTTGCTTACAAAGGCGATTTATTTTTGTCAAAAGGTTAGAATTTTGAAGATGTGAGACCCAATCTTTTCATGAAACTTGATTAGGATCTCAGCATACAATTTCATTTTTGGTACAACCCTAGCAAATAACAATTTAATTTAATTTAGATCAATTGTGTTATACTTCTGAGAGACATAAGTGCTTATTATACGGCGGGTGCCTGGATCGAGAAATAAGAATGTACTCTTTTATCTTTTGTTTGTTGACAGATTATTAAAATTATAAATCGTGTAAAAGAGTTAATTCAAACTGAATATTTTTTTTTTATATAAAACATAATCAGACAATTATTTCTACAACTAAAATGCCCCTTATAGATAGTTGTCCTTATAATTATCCAATAGTATTACTAGAATTTTCAGGAGGAAAATACGAATGCATTCATTAAGTTTTCATTTGTTAACTAATTATTCAAATGCAAAATCTAGTAAAAACTTACAAATTATAATGTATAATTGTTTAATATACTGTTAGAACTGAAATACCCATAAATTACCAATCCAGTACAAATTTTCGTTTGGTTATTAAACTATGGATTTTGTGGGGATTTTTTTTTTTTTCAAATTTTTCCTTATACCGTGTCAACCCCCATTAGTTAATTACCTCTATTATACAAATTTTGAGGGATTAAGAGTCATTTTTATACAATTTTCTTTTAAGCAATGTTTTAGAAAATATGTTAGCTGTTGATTGCAAAGAAAAACATTGTTTAGTAGCTACCACAACAACAGGATTGAGATATCCGGGCTCCTCCGCGCCAAATTGCTCCAGAAGGGCATTGCGGACCAATCTGAGGCCTCGAGAAGGACGATTTACAAGGTATCCATGCATACAGTATTTGCATTAGAGCGATTAGTAAATAATAACAAGTGGCTCGGTATGGCTTAATATGTCTGAAAAAGGATATTTGGAGGGAAAAACTTTCGAAATATCATATATTTCATTGATATGCTGAAAATAAAAAATTAGTATTTAAATTTTGGGACTCTCCAATATATGTACATATATGTATCTTAACGGCAAAGTATGAAAATCCGGCATTACATATATGTAATCCCAATGTAATGTATCTAATGCCTGATTGTCTCAGACAAACTATATAATAAACGACATTATAAATATTGCCTAGGTATTATAATTAATGCCGGGGGCACATGTCGGCAGGGTATATAATACAAATAAGTTACAGACTGTAAATAACAATAGAAAGTAAAGCATAGTACATAGAGGCTTGTTCTTTGTGCACGTTAACTTATATCCTGTAATCAACCTGTACAATCCTGTATTTCGATTCCCTACTCATCGAGCAGTCATGAACTAAAGCATTTGAATTGGACAAAGGGGGGATTACTTTCAAATATAATAATAATTGCCCAAACCTTAAGATCTAAACAGAGCATTAGTCTGCTCAATAAATTCTGAGCGCACAACCGCTGAGTTACTAATTTTGTAAGCTTTCTCTAGCTCCCGTTTGTTTTTTTTTAAGTATTGAGCGCACACTCTTCCTCTATTTAAAATAAGCGGCGCTCATTTTTTAACTCGTATAGGAGTGCTTTATGATTGCAATTAATTTCTGAAAACTTATATACTCGTATACAAGTATGATTTTATTTTTACATGGCTCTTGCTCGTTAGTCAAAGTAATGAGAGCACTCTCGCTCAAGAATTTTGAGCGGTGCTCATTGATGATTTAGATCTAAATATATTTGAAGATGCAATAAGAGGATCTAACTGCACAAATTGAAATTTTCATATGGCATACGTAGGTAATTCGGGCTTGAAACTCATTTATAACTTATATGGATAACTTTTGATGACGTCTCAATAATGAAGTATTACTTGATGAGTTTTAAAATGATGAGTATCGTTGTGATTGTAACATATCATTTTCTTTCAATAGAAATTACTCATCAAGTATAAATAAAGGTTACTTTTATTCGGTGAATCAAAAAAATAAGACAAAGAAAATAATATCTAGTTCTAAGATTTATTATTTCAAATGCTTACTTCATGATAAAGTTTTCTTATCTCATCTTGTCAACATTTAATAAGTTACCTAAACAGTTACTGGTCATTTTATATCATACCTAGGTATTACATAGAATACCCAGCAAAAGTATTAAAAAAAATTCATTTATTATATAGTTTGCCTGACACCATCATGCATTATACACATTACTTAAGTATTCTATATAATGCTTCGTTGTACATATTCCTGGTAAAACTTACAAAGGTTTTTCATTTACCCGAAGGTTTCGTTCAGCAGGATCCCAGGAAATAACTAAATTCTATTAATAAGTAATTAATACTATGAAATATTATTATTTATTTTTATACTTTAAGAATAAACAATAAGTTCAAATTTTCTTCATGTTATCATTATCACTAATAGTGAGTGAGTCGGTTCCATCATAAGCAAAAGTTTGGAAATTTGTTGTTCATCATTTAGTAGAAAGAGTCTTCATTTAATGCCTATTTAACATATTTTTTTAAGAAATTGTATATATTTATTATGAAATAGACAAATGGAGGATTTCCCATGAAAATAAATATATTTGGAGAATTTCCTGTAGGTGTAAACCCTAGTAAAACGGGACCCTAAGTGATATACTTAAAGTGGAGAAGCTATGTATTTGATCATTTGCTGGTTTTGTTAGTTTGCTCGGTTACAAAAGAAAGTAGCGCCCTATAATTTCAATAGTATGCTTATTTTAACAGTTGAGGGACATTATATGAACAAATAGAAACGAGTTTTGAGAAAGGAAAATGCTAAGTATAACCCTAAGAACCCCATACCCAATGGAAACACAGAGACACTCCCCCATTTGGCTTCGGGGGTGTTTCTCTCCTAAGTGAAAAGGACGACTTAACTGCATCTAAGGGAGGGTGGACAAAGCCTTGTACAGGGGAACATACATGGGCGACAACCTCCTTCTCTCTGGACACGGCACTGATAATGCCTTGTGTAGTGGATCTTTCAGCAGAACAATGATCCAAAACACAGGGACAAAGTAACAATGGATTGCCTCAAGAAGAAGTATATTAAGGTTATATAGTGGCTAGCCTGTCTCCGGGCCTCAATCCAATAGAAAGTCTATATCAATGGGCAAACTTACAAAATCGACAAGGGATTAAATACTTATTTTCTCTACTGTATATATATTTCCTTGAGAAATTAGGAATATTTAACAAACGAATGGGAAGGTATCGTAAAATAAATATTCACATATTTACATATAAAATCTTAATTCTTAGTGTATGTACGGAGGTACATACATGAAAACCGTGAGGAAATGAGTAGAAATCTAATAAAAATATGCCGACCATTTAAAAAATCTTATATTTATAAAAAATATTTACTTATAAAATTCTAAGGAATATATAATTTACCATCTCAAAAAATTAAATATTTGCAATTTGAAACATGAATATAGTTATTTGTGCGTACATACTTTACGCATATTACATAAAATCTCTTTGATAAAAACTTTTCATTGTTTTTTAGCTTTTTTTTTTGGCATATATTTATACATTTTCATCACAATGCTTCATCCATCCTATTACAAAAAGGGTATAACAAAGATATCTTCTTGCCAGGGATAAATTGATAATTTATTTGGTGGGAAATCTTTCATAATTGCTTTAAATGCACAAAAAAATGGAGCTCACCATTCTAGTTCGGAAATATTTATTCTATTGACTAAATCTCGAGTACTTGATAATTTAATGTACATATATTTCCTTTAAAATACTTTTTTGTAAATTACAAATCACATATATTCTATAAATTAATCGAGTATAGGAACAAAAATCATGGTCCTACTTTTTCCGTGCCATAGTTTCCAGTTATCAATGTGGATAATATGTGGTATTGTTATGAATTCCCTGATATTCTAGCATTATAATTGTTACCTTTTTTTGTGTCTACTAAAATAAATTATTTGTCCCCATGATTATGAGTCTCTTAAGTCAAAGACGCTAAAATTTACACATGAAATCAATAACATTCATCGAAAGGGGGAAAATAAAAAACTAAATTGTCTGTAACAAATGCCAAAATTATGCTTCTGAAGATCATCGGAGTGCAAAAGTAACTTGCAATAGTTTAGAACACACTGGTTCTGTTTCGTGTGTTCTTTAGTTATTTCTTTCATGTTTGAAGGGTTAGTAATCTATTTTCATTCGTTTTTTTGAAAAGTATTGAATATATTTTAAAATTATAAAAGCATATCAATTTTTCCCTTACAGGCACATTTAACAAAAAAACAAAACACAAATTGTAGTATGTTATTTTATGTTCCTTTTTTTAACGACTACCACATTTTACAGAAGCCAAGGACATATTTTATCTTTAACTACTATTTTTTTGGGGGAAAAATGGAAATATGAATAAATACAATCAAGTAGGTATTTGTAATGAAGGACACAATGTGATTTGTTGAAACTCATTTTAAAGAGAACTTTTAAAACTTTATTTTTTGTCATACCTGGTGTTGGTTAGTATACCGGTACTATAGTCGTACTGGAGTAGTGAAGCGTTTTAAGCGGTAGTATATTAAGTTGGTATTGGAAAAAGTACTTATAGCCTCATTACGTAATAAAAATTTTGAGCTGCCAATGATGTAACCCCCTCAAATTTAGGAACCTAACCCACCAACCCAAAAAAAATCGTTCTGTAATCAAAAATAGCAAACGAAAAAAATTCTTTTATAAAAATGCCATCAAATTTCTAAACTAGTTCCCACCTGAAAAAATATTTTAAATACAATTGTCTTTTACTGATTTAAAAAAATATTTTTACCCAAAAAAGTATCGGAAAGTACAGAAATACCGTATCCGCATTATGACAACACTAGAATCAACATTAAAGTATGTTGTTGGTGAACACAAAAGCTGTTAGAATGATTTTTGGAATAACTCTCGTCAATTTCAGTGAACAAATTACTCTCGTGACCCCTTTGGAGGAACCGAAATTTGCATTTAAAATTGATCACCACAATAAAAGAATGATAAATTGATAGATTCTATTTGAAATTCAGGATCAATATAAGTCCCTTAAATAAAATAAATTTATATCTAAATTCTTGAATAACTTCTAAACTCGTCCATTAAATTTGAATACAAAACCATCAATTGACTCTCATATGTCCATTAGATATTGGTTTTAGGTATACATATATGAAGTTAAAAATCAATTGTATTTTCTGTTTTTTGACTTTTTACAATCTACATTAGAATTTATATTTCTGGATATCAAGATTACGTTTTGCAGAGATTTAATGAATTTTCCATTTCCAGCCAATTCTATATTTAATGATTGTACTAGAAGCAATTTCAAATTAGTTACAAACTTCTTTTCTTAAATATATTATTTGTTCAGGTTTAACATGTCGTTTTTTTTTTTTTTTTTAACTTATCCATGAAAAAATACAAATGTAGCATGTTTTCTATATTTGACGTTATTGTTTGATAATTACTTTCTCAGGATTTTTATTTTTATATTAGCAGAAATTGATATTATGATCTCTATTAGTTTATACATTTTATAATTTATAATTTTTTTCTTTTTACCGTTTGAAATTATATATTGCATATTTGCAAAAATCTTGAGTTAGAGTACTCTTCGACATCGTTTTTTTATTTATTGACTGAGTAAAAACTATAATTAAGGAGAAATAATTACAATAAATTGTTTATAAATTTTCCATGTGAATAATGACAAAATTAATTGACCCAAAAATATCAATACAAATAATTTTACGTGGCGGATAGAGTAAATAAAAAACCTTTTTTTATGTAATTCATTCAATGAATAGTTGAAAAAAAATCATTCAAAATTCACTTGTGAAATAGTTTTTTAATGATTTATGATACGATGCAAATGATGTATACATCGACCAAAAATATGAACTTTTAATTATAATTTTTTTATTTTCTAATGTAGGCAAAATAGATTAACTTTGGATATTTTAGAATTTTATGTGTAAAACTAGTTTAAAATTAATGTTTTCTTCCAAAAATATATACCACATTAATTAAATTTCAAAGTATTTATCAAAAAAATCGAGCTCTTGAACATTTTTCCTGGCCTAGTGATACAAATAGATATAATTGCATCTTATCTTAAATTTTTCTTCAACTGTCCAATATTTTTAAAGAAATATTTTGACATTTTTAATTAATTATTATAATTCAACCCAATTCTTATTAATCCAGACTAACCACAATTTATAATATGAAACCACAGCATTGCATAAAGGAGTTAAAAAATGGAAACCAACACATTGATAAAAATTAATCATTTATAATTAGCACTAATGCTTTTGACTAATGATGATAACTCATTCCAAATTGATCCCTAACCATAGCATAAGCCACAAAGCAGAAGTGGACGTACTGATACAGCATTCTTCTTGCCACGAATGGCATGTACTTTGCTTATAGTTTTATTAAATTAGCTGCAAGCATCTATGAGTGAAAGGAAATAATTTTTTTGTGTTAATCTTCATTTTTAAGCACATACAATTATGATTACTTAGATGTTATCCCTTCAAGAAATATGTAATAATGATAACAGCTTTGAAAAATAAAGAAATACTCTTCAATTTAGCAATTAGAAAAGAAAAGAAATTAGACGTGATTTGATCATATTTTATACAACTCTGAATATGACCTTTATAAGTAGTAAGGTAAATATAATGTTAAGGTCATATAGTAGCATGAATAGAAATTAAATTTGAATATTTATTTAAATTTGAAGAAATGGTCAGTACATTGCGAAAGGAAAATAATAATTTTTCAAGGTATGCAGGTACAGGGCCTTATTTATGTGGAATTTTGTAGCTTTCAGCCTAATCCCCCCTCCCTAAAAAAAAGAAAGATCAAGATCATTCCCTTTATAACGAAATATTTTTTTTTATATATAAAATAAAAAGTTCTTATATACCAAAATTGGATTGTAGAATTGGAGTACTCAAATGATTTTTGGCGTTTCTTAAAGAAGCAATTTATAACCTACCTAATAAAATTTGCAAAGAAACTAAAAGTTATCCTCAGAGACATAATTTTCAATTTAATGACATCGTATAATTTAATAGACAATGAATGGCACTATAAGACAGTTGTTTATTACAGAAAGTTGATGAACAGAATATGTAAATTCGTATTTGCATTTTAGGTTATCTTAATTTTAGAAATATCCGCATATGCAAATTTTAAATTTTGATATTCCCAACCCCCTATCTGCATTATGGATATACATGAAAGACAACAAAACATTAAAAGCTTCAGCTTGTCGAATTCTGTCACGTTGCTCAACATTGTTTTAGTGATAATGAAGTTGTTTTTATTTAGGGCAAATAAAAAAACTGATCTTATTCTGGCTAAAAGATGATTTTTTCCCCCGAAAGTGTTATTAAAAACAAAAACCAGAGTCAGAGAGGGTAAATAATGTAATCAGCTGTTCCCATAAATTCTTTGTGCTCTTTGTTAAATATTAAAAGCATCTCTCAGGAAAAATCTCTCATACCATGGGCCAATTCCAAATTTAGGGAACATGAATCCATCAAAAAGATGGTGCTTACTCTCACACGCCCAATATGCTGCAAAGGTGGTGCAAGACTAATCTTCCTACCTTTTCGAGCAATAGCTTTTATTCATTATGCATTCCGGATTTAAATCCGATGGATTTTGAAATTTGGTCCATTTCAGTATACAATATTGCAAGAAACCCAAATTTGAATCCACTGACAGCCTCTATAATAAAGTAATGGGGAAGTATTCCTTTATATGAGTCTGTACTTGCTGTGATGCCTTTCCTGACAGACCCAGGCCTATAACTTTTGCGAAAGACGACCATTTTTAGAACGATAGAATAATATCAAGTAGTAGTATTCAGGAAAAATTATACGTCTCTATTTATATAAATAAAAAGTTATATAGGATTATTAATTTTATAGTATTTAATGTCCACCCTACATATATAGTGTATATATTTTTGTTTTACGAGAAATTATAGCAGTTGAAATAATAAAGTAATATCCCCTTAATTGAATATTGGTATGTATAATATACATTAGGATGATGCTAGTGCCCAACAAATTCTTAAACTTTAACGGATAACTCTTAACCTTTTTCTAGTATTACAATTTCCCTAATGAACACATCTGTGCAATTTATTGAAATATATTCATATTTACATGCAGCACAAAGCTAATGAAGTTTGGGAAAAAGAATCAATAAATTATATAAATCCCATTTTAGGACTTTTGAACCGGTCTAACGTTTATTTACGTAATGAGTATTTTAGATTAAGACACAGTTATTATAAAATATTTATATCATTTGTTCGGAAATCTACTATTTATTACCAAAAAATATATGAAGGTTTCAAAAAATATCAATATATATATATAGGAATCTATGCAATTTTTACATAATAATATATTTATTTCCTTTTTGACTTCATAAATAAAATAAATATTATACAACTCATAAATAAAGATAGGGGATAATTTGTATAATGCCTTCTGAGTAATGTGGATATATAGGAGCAGGAGAATCGGTCTATTTATTGAGACCAAATAATCAGTTTACGATATGAAAAGATTAAATTTTGGTGTACGCTCTGAGATCGTTTTGGACCAGAATATCGAAGAAAAATTCCTCAAGCCTGAATCAAAAACAAATCGATCTTGAACTGAATCGCAGCCCTAATAGGTAACAATCTCTGTACCTATTAGTCAAGGATAAAAAAGAGGAATTCTTTATTTCCCTCTCTTCAAAAAAGAAGAAGAAGATACACATATATTGTGATATATAAGTAAAGTTCACATCTCCCCAGGACTTCAAATGTCCTTAAATAGATAATATATAACCGTTATTCAGAGCATGTCTCTTAGATATGGTTTTTGAGTTCTTCATTTATTAGGGCAATGTTCTTTTTTTGAAAGTATATATCAATAATTGGTAATTTGAGGCAGGTGGACTGAACAGAAATACGTAATCAGCCGTGATAGTAGGATATTTCACTAGTACTATACCAATATAATTATATCAAAATAATCTATAAAATATCTCTAAGATATAAAAAATAAGTTTGCTATTGTATTTTTGTAGGTATCCAACCAAATTATTGATGACTAACAAATGTTTTTTTGATAACAAGGGAATAGTTGAAGGCATTACATATAGATATTAACTTAGATATCTGTATTTGGATTGATTTATCTTTTGTTGCAAAATTCAGACATGAAGTTTATTTTTGTTTTTTTGATTGGTTTTTGAGTAATTTGGGTTTATAGGAGTTTGGATCCTATTTCTTTAGTAATTTTGTATCTCATAGGCAATTAAAAAGTAATATGTTTAAACAAAACTGATTAAACATATAGGTAAAGGTTGAATAACATTGATTGATTTTTTTTTTTTTCAACTTATTCCAAAAAAATCATCTCAAAGGTTTTTTGTTTGATTTAGGATTCGTGAACAGTTCAAAGCTGGGGACTCGTACTCCAACTTCACTCTTGACCTATAAAAAGACTCGATACCTTTTGGGTGTTCAAAAAGTATTTTAACACTTTTCTATCTGTTTCCTAGCTGTTTGATGATGTCTGAAGTATCAGCGTAGATTAAAGTAGCAACTTGTTATCTTTTTAACTCCCTTAACTTTTTAAATTAGCTACATATATGCTTGAGGTCTTGTTTTGAGGTTGTTGTTTTTTTGTTTTTTTTTCATGTAACAATGTCATAGAAGATCTTTAAACGCTCCAAAAATGCATATGAATAGGTGTTGAAAGATATTTTATAGACTTGGTCGCTCAGACTCATGCAAATGACTGGAGAACAGCTATGCGTTACCCTATCATGGATTTCAACTATAATGTTGTTTCAGTCCTTATTTATTTGGTCCAGTGGAGTCCAGTATAGTCTTAGGACCGGTCCTATTCGTCCACTAGAACTGATTTTAAAAAAAGAAGTAATATTCAATTAATTCATCAAGGACCGAACTTTATAAGTTTTAGGACTGAACTGGATCAGACCGAGAGTGAGCTGAACGGGACTGCAGTCTTCATACCTAAATAACGATCGACACAATACTAATAAACTAAATATTGTCTAGTAATGCTCATTTTTACGTGCAAATAATAAATATGCGGAGTCAAAGACGTTTTCTCTTCAGAGGTTTTGTATGAATTTTAAAAGGCTCGGTATCAGATCTTTTATTGTTCAACTATTATTTTTTTCACATTGATGTGAGCCGTTATTACTTATTAATTAAGATTTAATTAGTACATAAGTATATAACATGAAATGTAGTGTTTTAATTCATTGAAAGGTGTGTATGTACAATCTTCAAAAACATACTGTGAAAGAAAGAAGAAGAAAAACTCCAAATCTGAACAAAAGAATCATCCTTTTTTGTATGGATATCAACGATCCACTTCCTGAAGTATGTAGATTGACTTTTTATTAGTAAGCTCATCACTCAAGCATTTGATATACAATATATATTCATAGATAGTTAAAAAAGTATACACAATAGGAGTTTGACAGTTTTTTTAATTCAAAAAAAAAAATCATATTTATCCCCTTGTAGAAAAATCAAAGGTCAAACAATAATAAAAAATACCCCTTTTTTTCAACTGTCAATATCAATTATGAAAAAGGTTAAAGGATGTCCATTATTCCAATGCAAAAAATATTCATTCATAAGTTGAATATATTTTTTAAATTCAATAACCTGTCGTAATTTAAATTTGACGTCAGTGAAAAGCCTCTTTAAGAATTTATAGGGAAGGGGCTATACATTCTTAAAGTGATTTTTCACTGACGTCCTAAATTACATCATAGTCAATTTTTTTACCATATGAAAAAACACAAATTTCCAATAAATCTACATGAAATTTCATTAACTTACTTTAAGAATAGATAAAGAGTTAACAGTTTGAACTATTTGATACCAATCATAAACAGTGATATTTGAATTGAATCAAAGCAATTTCATGTCCCTACAAAAATTTAATTTTCTCTAAATAGCTATGGATTTTTAAACTTCCTTTCGAGAAGGGGGTACTTGGATTAAATAAATATTTTACAAGTGGTGCATCACTTCAAAAAAGTTGAGAAACCCTCTACACAATAGAAATAGGCATGAATAACGATGCTTAACATACTTTTAATACATATTGGTGTAAGATATTCGTATATAGGATAATAAGTAGTACACCACATTTTTGGTATGTAAAACAGAAATAGAAAATTAACAGGGTAATGTTTGGGAGGAGAGCAGTTTAGCTGTCGTGACGTGACGTTAGATTATCTGAAAGCAGCTATGATAGGAAATAAAAAAACATTCCCCACTACCGTATCAAACAATGATATAGGAATGACTGACTTCATTGTCGGTCTTCAATTAAACTCCTAGTCCAACAAGGGCTAACGCTTGTAACTCCCCAACAAACCTTCAACGTTCCTCTATGTTATTCATACGCACACTCACACTAGAAAATGCTTCGGACTTACAACTCTAGGAGTATAACTACAAACCGTTCGCGGATATTAAAATGCCAGGCCTTATCGGAGTTTTACAACCTATGTATAAGTAACTGTGTGGCTCATTTAAAAAATGTGTTGCACATTTTGAACTCGTCTTGTCACGATACCAATATATGTTATCTTTTTAAGAATGAAATAATAATGAGAACAACTTTATGAAATAAAAAACCCCTTCAATTTGCAAAAACAACAAAACTGTCACGCCAAAAAAATGCTTCGGATTTACAACCCTACAAAAGAAAGTCTTAGAGAGACAAATTTTTTTTATAGATACTAAGGTCAAAGTCATATTATATATCTGTTGGTTCCACTTTGATATCCAAGTACAAGGCAAAGGCTCACAATTTTCCTTAACTTTAATGAAAATGGAATTTTCATTCTTTCAAACCTTTTTTAAATTTCTTTTAAAACTAGGCTTCAAAAATGACTTATATGAACAATGCTCACGTCACATGAAAATGCTCTATTAGAAACAGACTTTCAGGAAAGTGTTATTTATTTATTTGCAAAAAAAACATAATATCTTCATTACATAAGGACAGTTTTAATATTCTATTCTTTCTCTCTCTCTCTCGTACGTGCAGCAACCTTACGCTTAATATACTTTATTATATTTACGATGCCTTTTTTAAAAGAATGTGAATCGTTAAAGTCACCGGCGTGTCTTTTTCATCTTCTCCTACTTACAAGTTACAGCCAACTGAGGGAGGAGGGGGGTGGGGAAATAGCTCCTTAAAGTTATATTTCAAATGGTGCAGGCTCTATTTTTTTTTTTTTTTCTTTTCTCAAAAGTACAATTTTTTTGACGTCATGATATTTAGTTGATGATTGAATCTCAAAGAACGAAGAAGTTGTGCCACATAGAACGATTTTAAAATGAATTATGTGAGTGATTTATAAAAGTAGTATCTATTTGATCATTGGAAAAGGGGAGTGAAGAAGTCGTCGCTCAGATATTGGAATTGGAATTGAAACACGGGAAAATATTGTGTTTTTGATTTACAAACATCAAAAAAAAAAAAAATAAGTGATTACAAGTACTTCCTATATCCATATATATTTGTCTTCCTCTACTCAAAAATCAAAATGGTCTCACGGAGAAAGATTCTATCAAGATCAAGAGATGAATTACATTCAGATATTTATTTCGTTCAAGATGAAGAAGATGACATTTGGCACTCAAAAGATAAATTATATCAGGTAAGAAAAATCTGCTGCTTTATTAACATTAATTGATTGAATCGTATGTATATACATATATGCTTGCCAAACATCATTGTAGGTGTTGTGCACATGCCCCAACTTTGTTCAAATAGGCTTAATTTTTTTAGGTACTGCTGTGCAATGTGCATGGGCCTAAAGTGCCTTAATTTCATCTAAACCATAGGCATAAATCCCGTGATTTTTTTGGAAAAATTGACAAAAAACTTTAAAAATTTAATCTTTAGGTTTTTGAGCATGTGTAACATTATTTTTGGATAAACAAACAATTTTATTTAAGATACAATTATTAGACAAATTTTATATCCTTTTTTTCGAAAAATTACCAGTTGTTATAACCAAAAAATGACTGAAACTTCAACAAATGTCCATATTTGTGTGCTTGATAGGCAATTGGCAGATTTAAATTAGAATGTTCTTAAATAGATATATTTAAAAAAATGATAAGTCACATTCAAAAACACAAAAATTAGATTTTGTTAGTTTTTTTGTTACTTTTGACAAAATTTTAATATATGTCAATTAAAACGCACACATGTGTTTATTAGGACCGTACACATTACACAATATCAATAAAAATCCTATCTGTCATAATTTAAGAACTTTTCGATTGAATTTGAGTATTACATTATAGTTTTGTAAGGTTATTGAAGGACTTATTGCCATATAACCATATTATAATAGGTTCTAAATAGTTCTTCTTTTTTTTTTTTTTTTTTTGAGTAACAAAATACTTTTTTTTCTTTGAGTAACAAAATACTTTTTTTTTCATGGTCATTATACCTTATAAACTATTTAATTCATTGGATTTCATCATACTAAAAAATGAATCAACTAATTTCATTTATGCTCAATTATATTAAAATACACATATACTATAGTATAATTCGATTTTTTGCAGGTAATACAAAAAATGTATTTGTCATAGACATAGGTAATAACTATTGAGCAACAAAACATATGTTCAAAATTACTCCTGTCTCTATATTAGAACGTCATTTCATTATGTATTTACTAATACTAAGACTTGGTCTGAAACTAAAAGTCAAACAGCTTCAGTCCGGTCTAAGATTTTCAGACCCAATCCTAACACTAATGTTTACATAATATACATAGAACCCTCTTTTCGTATTGGTCACTTTTTATAAAATCCTTTGATATGCATGTAAATGCATAAACTCAGGAAATATAAATTGATATGAACATTCGAGTATTAATTGTATAACTCTGCTGTCTGTGACATTTATTTGCAATGTGACTATTTCGCAAAGAGTATGACTATTTTATATTTTAGTTACTACATAATATACATATATAGGATTAGTAGTTATTAATTTATTTATATTTCGAAATGTTAAATTAATATATGGGCCGTCAACATAAACGCAAGCTGGGGTTCTTTTACTTCAAAAAAAAAAAAAAAGCCTGGATTACACATTTGTATTTGGAATCTAATTATCTTATATTTATTTTGAAAATTGTTCGTAGATTCAGCAAATACCACTTATAGATCGACAAAATTATTTATCTGATATGGAAAAAAGATAAAATAAATTAAATTTGAAAAACTATATCTAAAGTAAATAAAGTTTCATGTATTAAATGAAGTTTTATGACTTTAGTTAATATTTTAACCCGTCCTATATTTTATATATAATATGAAATCCATAATTGACCGAAAAAAGTCAATTAAATAATGGAGTATTTATAATTAGGAAGTAAAACACTAAATTAGAAATGTGAGGATGATGCCTATTATTAATTTAAAAATCTCTATGAAGTAATGGATAATATTTCGTGTGTCAACATAAAGCAAACTTGTACAAAATCAAAACACCAAATTATAATTTTACTCCATATACATTTAATCGTATATTTCATAGACATATTTGAGTCAATTAATGGCTTTGTGTTCAATGTTTTGGGATGAGTTAAGAAGATACCCAAGTATTTTAACTATAGTTTAGAACCTATATTTGATTTAGGAGACCCCAATATGGTTATTCAAATAAAATATATGCATGAATTATTATTTTCGTGTAACAATCAATTCTTGCTATTATAAGTACACATTGGAGCCTACCCTAAGGGTTATTAACAATAATTTGTTGATAGAAATTGAAGATAAATAACGTTTCAACTTTTTAATTTAAAAACTGAAACGATGAATTTTTGCTACTCAAGTACAATATGCAGCGTCTCCAAAGTGATATTCAAAATCATTAACTCGTAGAAATGAACAATAAAATAAACAAAGGTAATCCAAACTCTATTTTTGAGAACAACATTCTAGCTTGTTTTTGTGTTGACGGGTCACATATTTATGATTAAAAAAATTATTGAACAACTCTCCTTTTCTTGTTCGTTATTGTTTTTGTGTTAACTCACCAGAAACAACTGTTATTATACAGTGTACTACTGCATCGTGTTAAAAGATAAATACAACAACGTCAATACAAGGCAAATTGACTTTGAAAAAAGAGTCCTTGGTATGAGTTGGATATAATTGACGCAAAAGAGGAGGAAAACAATGGGATGGGAGAGTAATTTTTATATATTTTTCCCTTCTTAAGATTGAGATCAAATCTCAGGATATAAATTATTATTTTTTATTATCATTATTTTAAAATGTACAATCAGAGCTTTAAACGACCTTTTTATTCTTTAATAATCAGATATGTACTCAAAAACATTGAAAATTTATCAAGCGAATTACTCGTAGGGGAATTGTCTTAGAAGTTAAAGATAGAGAAGGTTTTAAAAAAATCATGTATTTTATTGTCCATTTTTACCCTGCAATTATTTTGATTAACCCATTAGATACGCCACAAATTGTACTTAATATAGAAAAAATGTCATCGTTTCAATAGTTGAAATTAGAAATGAATAAATTATTTCTGAAAGGACATATTGGGATGAAATTAAGTATTATCAACAAAACGAAGGCTTGAAATTATCAATTTGCGAATATTCCAGATCATCCCAGAAATTTGAATAAAAAGCTTTCAATTGCCTGAAATAAGTACATGAAATATTGAGCTTCATTTATTAAATAAAAAATGAATGAGACATTTCTCCATTTATTGATCTTTGTTGAAGATTGTTTTTATGTTGATGTACTAATTATATATATATAATATCCTTATCCATTTTCTCAAGTTCCTATTATGAATATTTAACAATATAAATGTAATTTTATATATCCACCTATCTCTGTCTGTACCATTGTTAATAATATCTAACTACATATAAAAGATTAATAATAATTCCACATAAAAGAAATGGGGAAAAGTTCTACTCAAAACTGAAATAAGACTCAGTTATAATAATAAGAATAATAATTTGTAAGAAAGATTAAATAAATTGAAAAAAGTCCTTCAAAGTAGCAACAAATTGTTTTTTTTTTCTCTTATTTTCGGTCTGGTGTAAGATGTTTACTCATTTAACATAAAAAAATATGTGTATCCTCCTCTTTTAAGAAATAACAACTTTTTAAGTACAGGGAATCTCTACATAACGAAGTTTCAAAAAACGCGTATTTGACATAACGCTGCTGTTTTAAAGGATTCCAATTCCAAATCGGTCTTTTAAGTCCTCCCCATTACTTTTATTATATCGCGCAACATTTGCTCGTGATAAAAACAGGGGGAAATAAAATAAATTAATTGTTAGTTATTATTCATTATCTGCTAGGAATTGTTCACAGACTTACAATAGCTAATTATATACACATATACACTTGTTAAGAAAAAAGAAGGAATGCTGGCTAGACCATGCATACAATACTAAAATACTCTATGTCTAAATTGACGCAAAATTAATTCAAGACCTTATCATGAATCACTATTCTTGTTATGAATAGCAGCTATTGATGAAAATTCAATCCCTGAAATGATGTACTAATAGAAGACACTTAAAGATAAGTACTCCGGACCGGTTTGAGAGGACTGCAGTCTTTATAGTTTTTTAGACCAATCCAATAACAGTCATAGTGTGGTAACCCCTCTACAAACGCAGTAGTTTACCTAACTGGCCCGAAAAATCTTGTAAAGAGTTGGCAAACGTGTGCTTTGTAAAAAAAAGTATTCCATTTTACGGATTTCAGTACTAAAATAGTCTGCGTAGAACACACGTTTTCATATTATACGGAATGTTCAAGTTTCCAAAAACTTTATTATGTGGGGATCCCCTGTATCTATGAACATTCAAAAACTGTCACGACTAACTATATGTTTTTGTATATTTATACCTACAAAAATACGTTTGATCCGTTTTTGTGTGTGTGCTGTTAAAGCGGGAAACTGTTGATTAACTGTGTACTTATTTTAAGGTTGGGGGAGGAGATGATCAAAAGATGTCTAGCTATAATAGCTACAGTTTCCCTCAGACTGGTCAAACACAAGAGAAAAAGTCAAACAATTCCATATCTTCAAAACTGGGGTTGCATATCGTTTCTATTTTTGGGAAATGGCTAATTATTGAACAATTAATTTTGTGAAACTGAAAATTGTTACAAAGAATTTGCATAGTGTTGAAAATGGGTCCATTTAATTTTGACGAAGAGAATTAATTATTCACAACGCAAAGTATTTAAATGTCCAAGTACATATTTTTTTTATATGCATGGAATTTTAATCCGATATGGAGGACTTTGATATTTTAAACTTAATGAACTATGATAATGGAGGGAAAATCAGAGTATTAACTAAATAGTTTTTTTAATTTTTATCACGTAATTTTAGGACGTTTTGTACACACTGTACCAAATATGGTAGAAGCAACTTTTTTCATAAATAGCGTTCATTTTTGTAAATTAAAACTTGTTAATCCTAAAATAGAATTATTAAAAAGTGTTGTTTCGAGAACAAAAGAACATATTTAAAAGCCCATAAATCTTAGATTTATGGTGTTTAAAATTATTAGTTGTTTTTTTTAAAAGTTCCCTACTTTAAATTGTCATCTAAAAGGCATACCTAAGTAATATTGACCACAAGAATAATCTGTCATTATTACGACAAAGTTAAGGCTTAAGTATTATTTTAATGCGCATTAGATGATAATAATAACTCCAAGATAATCAAAGTAAGTTAGCAATGTCATCACTGACTCATAGCACTGAGCAAAGATTGTTCCATGTAAAGAATTTTACGTCCGATTCGGAGTCTTTGTTAAAATTTACGTCGAAATGAGGGGAGCGATACATCCCTACTCAGAATCATTTGAGCCATCTTCATGATGAGGCGTTGTTAGTATTAATCTTCTTTTTTTTTAAACATTTTTTTTAATGGAAATAATCTATGTTTTTGGGGCCTCCACATAAAACAAAAATCATTCTAAAGCGAAATATCCAATATGATTAATAAATATAAAAGTCCAATATTTCATAGATATATATGTTTATATATTTGAGTCAATTTTGAGTTCAATTTCTCTGTAATAACTTGAGATACCTAAGAATCTAAGTCATCGTCTGGAACCTTTATTTGGCTTCCATGTTGCTTTCAAATATTCTTTAGCCCATATTTTAATTGCTTGGAAATTTTGATGGAGTTTTATATATTAAATATTGTGATGGCCTTCACTCAAATTGATAAAGAATCGATATTTTACTTTTTCTGAATGGGATCTTTTTTTTTTTTAAGTTTAAGCACAAAACTTTCAGCTATCAAATGAAATATTTCAACATTTTCTGGATATTTTCTTTTGGGTGGAGCCTCTGAAAAAAAAACAGCCACTTTTAACTTTAAAGACAGATTATTCAAGTTATAACATTATAAAAACATTTTTTTTTTTAAATGGTTTAGGAACCTTTCAACATTAGGTTTTAATATATATTTATAACCTAAATCCTTTTCTTTAACACAAAGAGCTGAAAAAACTTATAATCTTAAAAATAGCGGAAAAGTTAATGTCATACTATTTTAAAGTTGATTTTATAGGATAGTGTAACTATTAGTTTAAAAACATATAGTTCCAAGATGATTTTTGTATCCTTGCTTACAAACTTTTGTGTTTGATGGCCCACATATCAAATATATCCCAAAATTTATAAAGTAAGAAATTTAGTCTTTAGATTTTACTTTTTGACAGAATCGTTTAGGCCCGAGGATCAGCAATGCTTTTTCTCAGGAAATAAGAAACCATATTAATTACTACCTGATTTTTGACGTGATTATGTACATTGCACTATTCAAAAAACAATTAACAAAAAATATTTAGAATTAACTAAATAGTCAAAATGATCATCCCACGTTTGAAAAGGATATAACATAGGTAAATGAAAGTTTGCATTTTTTTTATGACTCCATTATATATTTACATTATGGCCCTACTCAAATATATATTATTATATATAGGTAAAATATGTAAAATAAGAATTATATATCTAGATTTTTATTTTATATATATTATTCAGGTTAATCAGTCAAAAATATTATTTATCTTTCGCGAAAGTGCATTCCTGTCTTACAAACATAAAATAATAAAAACTTGTTTATTTCATAATATATAATATTAATGAAGAAAGTAGAAACTCTATCTGCCATTAAAAGCCTTCACGGCTCGTTTTGATTTGTTTATATACCTTCTAGAGTTTCTCATTTACCGGGAAACTAATTTTGTAGAACGAGATCCTAGGAAACTAAAGTTTTTCTTGAGGAAGGGTTTATTTGTTTTTTTCAAAACTTTTGGAAAAAATTTTTTGAGAGAAATATTAAATCCATATTTTTTTAATGAACATTTTTTAGAAAAGACAAATTAAAAAAGACGGCAATGATTATTATTGTTGATTTTCATTATCACTAACAGTCTCCAGGTTCTACCGTTTTTTAATTATTTTACCCAATCCAACCTGCAAAATAAATAAAAAATAGTAAGGGATAAACTAGCTACTTTATGATAGAACTGGTATATAGAGCTGTATACAATGAAATACACAGCATGAACCATGGGCTAAAGTCAACTGACACTGTACATCTCATAGTAATCGTACAAACTTAAAAGCAAGTGAATCTTCAATATACAGTGTCGTAATCACTGTTTTGTTATTGGTGGGCCTGGTCGGAGTGACTGTGGATGACTCAACATTACTGGGTAGATCAATACTACTATTGAAAATGTTTGGTAGCCCAGGTTCTCCTGGTCCCCCCGTGATTAGGCCATGGATATGTATTTAACACTTAACTGAGTAGTTCATATTATTATCATTTAATTAAATGAATTTTACACTATGAAATAATTAAATGCAGGAAAATAAATATTTCCGTGGAATTTTTCGTAGGTGTAAAATCCCGGTACAACGGAACCATAGTAGATAAACCTTAGTACATTGCAAATAATATAATATATTTATCTATTAGTTATTACTCAAACATACACAGTATGTTTTGAAAAGTTTAATGAATAATTATTAATTTTGATGGAGTGACTAATGACCTCTTGAACTTTCATTTAAATTTGATTTTTGTTTTGCAAGAAATTGCATTAGTTAGATAAATAATGTCTAGAAGGAGGTTTATTATGTCGCGCTCTGATAATTATTTTTGCATGCAAATATATATGTACATAATATATAAAACACTCATTTATGTTAGTTAGATATGCTACTAATACAATGGTAATTATATGTACAATAATTACTATTTTATTTTGGTTGTCTGAAGAGAATATTATAATTACATATTATGTACAGACCAAAATGACTTGCAAAATGGTAATGAGTCATGTACTCGTAAGTGGTGGGATAATTGACGCAAAATGACCCATTTCTTTTTAGTATTTGTTGGTGTATGTAATTGAGATTATTTAGAAAAGTTATGGAAATGTTGTGAAACAATCAACATTTTCCTGTAGTAAGTTTATATGTATGTAGCAATGACCAATTTTCTCATACTTCAATCTTGCATATATACAACCCGAGACTGTGAAAATGTTGCATCCAAAACTAAGACTTTGATAGATCAGAGACTCAGAAAAAAATTATGATTGTTTTGATTTTGACAACAGGACCAATAACAGTAATTTAATAGGAACTTTTTTTTTTGCTGCAGTAAATTCTAAAAACATGGGAGGGTCATGCTCTCTTCATTGCACAAATCCTTCAATAAAAACCTGATACCAAAATTCTCACCACCTTCATCTCCTTTAAATGGGCTTTATTTACTTCCCCTCTTTTCCAGGATGTTATTACTAGTCGTATGTGACCACTGTACCTAATGCCAACAAGTCAAATACAACTTATAGAGCACTATTTAACGATTTCCATAATCTTACGCTGGCTTATCCCTCCCTTTTTTTAAATACAATTGTCCAAAATGGTTTTTTCAGTTCCACAATTCACCTTTTAATTGTTAGAAAAAATTTCAGTAGTTAAAAATCCTTCCATCCACCTATAGTGCGTATCTAATACTTATTATTGAAGGCAACCAAAAAATTTCCCCAAGAGTCTTAGAAACTACTTTAAGCCTTTCTAAAATGCTATAATCTATTACAATGATTGTATGATATGAAAAAACGATCTGCTTCTAATTAAATTACGACTAAGGTTTCATTCTACAAGTCTCAATGTTTCCTTTCTTTAATCTGTCCACAATACTAATCAATCTTGGATAAATTTATATTTTTTTTATCAGACACTTTGTTTATTGATATCTGTTGAATTATATGAAGAAGAGATCTGTTCATCAAATAAAGAGTGCTCAAATACTGGGCTTTTTGAATATGTTATATTCTATTCACAGATATAGAACGTAATATTTTGAATAATCGAATTTGAAAAAGCAGTTATAAATTTCAAGCACCTTTCTGACTCAAGATACAATCGTAATTGAGACGTTATTGTTAGAAAACCATATCCGATGAAGGTGAGGAACTTACACCTATTTCAAAATAGGCTAATAGTCCAAAATTAATCAGATTAAACTTCACTCGTTCATCTTCTTTTCTTTCTTTTTTGGCAGTGTTTATGTACGTTCGATTTGATATGTATGTTACGATGTTTCGCAAATAAGAATGCTAAGATTAAAAAGAAGAAATTGGCCCATCAAACAACGATAAAAGGGTCGATCCTTCATTTATAACTACCTTTTTTTTTATAGATTTTTTACTATTACACATTGATAGGTATAATGAGTAGGTTGCAATCTGCACAAGGGGAGTCTGAGAAGAAGACCTCCCTTGTATTACTATCATCATCTTATTATAGGTATATGTTCGTAGCTTTTCATATCCTGTATTTTACTTTGTAAACATATTATCATGTTAAAGTAGCGATTTGTAAAAGTTGTGACTTGTATAAGCAAATTGTACAAGTTGGAACCAAAAATAAGGTGAATAATAATTTTCAAGTAGAATTGTGATGAGGATAAGTCAATAATTGAATATTTTATGGATGTTCAATATATTAATCATGTAATTACTTATACTCAAAAATTACTTATTGACGGTATTATATGTCACATTATTACGTTCAAATGCCCACAGTTATAGACATATATTACTCGTAAATACATAATAAATCCGTAATTTTGATCAATCAAAAAGGAATGATAAGATCAACTTATTCTTCATAATTAAAATGACTGATGTTGTAGTTAAATAAAGCGTAATGAGACGTAAAAATTATAGCTTGTACAATTGGCTTATACAAGTTAAAACTTGCACAGAAATGGAAACTTGTATGCAAGATATACATATGAGACAAATAGATTTTTCTACACGTTTGTGTCTTTTCAATTTCATTTAAATCAAGAGAAATATTTAAATACAAAACTAAGTTCTATTAGATAGAATTAAAAACCAAAAAATAAAGGGGCATTGAAAAGATTTGGCTAATTTGATTATGAGGTTGCGAGAATATATTGATTTCAGATCAATTAGAACGGCATTTTACTATGATAATGTGAAAAAGCGAGTTAGACATTGTTAAATCACCAAATAATCAATGATATCTGAAGATTTATGTTACTAATCTTATTTTAATTTGATTTGAACCACGCACACTAAATGCTTTCTTCTTTTTTGAGATGTTTTCAAAGTTTATAATTGAATTTTTAATAAAATGTGTGAATTATCAATTTGTTTTGTTGACTATTTGTTATGGTTCGGCGAGGGAAATTTTTGGTAGAATCATTCAATTCTGGTAACCTCATACTATAACTAGCCAAAAACTTTCAAATTGATCTTTTGAGTTTTGGAAAGACTTAGAGTAAAATATAAATATTTTTTTAATCCTTAGCCACATTCATACCTTAAATGGACTATACTATTTCATTCATTTAAAAATATTCATCACTCTATTGATATTCTAGACCAATTCACCAAGTTTTACGATTGGTTTCCTTTCAGTTTCTTTTCTCTGATGGTTCTTATTTTTGTATTCATATTCTTTCAAAAGTTTTCGTTTTTATCACCGACTTACGTTAATTTCCTATGGTTTTACGTTGTTTTTGTTAATATACAATATATATACATATATGAATGCTACTACTACCCAGGGAAGGAACTCTGTTTAAACGTAAATGGAAAGAAAAAAAACCAATCCATTAATTGTTGTTTTTTTTTAAAGAAAAAAACAGAAGTCGTAAAACTAAACGTACTTATATCCGTACTTCTTAACCTTACAGATATCTACCATTTGGTTTTTATTTTTTATTATTTTGTTCTTTCCTCTTATATCCACAAACATGAAGAAATATCGCAGTATCTACATATATACGTATATTAGGGCGACTTGTTATTCAACTTTTCTTCGAATTTCGATTATGGCTAGGAAAAAAAAGTTAGCATGTGGTTACCAAATAAGCAACCCTTTATTTCATTTTTATATGATTTTATATTTAGGTTGCACTTCTCAGTCAAAGTTAAAAAAAAGGCAACAGTTAGTTATTTAGTCAATAATGATTAAAAAGCCTTATTCGTTGTTTTTTTTTTAAATGAGTTTGATAAACTTTGACTTTACCTATAAAAAATATGTGTAAAGTTATTTTCTAAAAGGATCTTATGAAACAAAAGGAGAAAATAATGTTAGGAAAAATTGATTAATAGTGTGCACACATATCTTTTTTTTTTCTTTTTTTAATTTTATGAAAGAAAAAATCAAAATATATGATCAAAAATTACCTTTTCTTTTCTTTTTGCTCCATAGGATAACATTACGAAAAAACTATATAAGTTAGAAAAATATCTATCAAAATGATTTCCTTCAAAATAATGAATAACAATTTATTCGTCTTTATTGAGTAAATAAGTAATTTTTAAAATATCGAGATGTGTAGCCTAAAGATAACATCGTATTACAAAGAAATTTTGCTAGGTTTTGACAAGTTTTCCACACAAGCCGTAATTAAAATTAGAAAAAATGTTGAAAAACAAACCACCCTAACGTACCTACGTACTAGAGAGATCGTGCTAATTGACTTTTTTCTTCTTCTTTTAAGAAAGATTAAAAAATATATGTTTATAATTGTTTTTATTTTTTGTCAAAAGTTTTACGTTTCAAAATAACATGGATGTAATCGGTATTTGTATTTTAAAGAAACATTAATTCAGAGTTTCATGTTTGATGTTCCTACTATTATTAAAATTATTATTATTATGATTTTATCATAACCAACAGAGTTATATAATGATGATTACCTCTCCATTGGTATTGAAGCTTCAAGGTTTTGTACTTACAGTTAACACCTGAGGGTTACTACTATACAAAAATAAGTGCATGCTTATATGGTTATGTACTAGGTTGGTTTAGGAGACTATGAACTTGATTGAATTCATTACTCCTTATGGTTATATTTAAAAGGGAGTGATGTGGCTGTAATTAGATGAAGAATCGAATGAAGGAAATAAGACGTAATGACATCCGGTATATTGGATAATATGTAGAGTGTTGATGAATATTTAATTTATTATTATGCACTAACAGAGGTATTCGAACTTGTTCGGATTTATAAAAAGTATATTTTAAGCTTTTAATAAAATAAACCAAACTTTTGAGTCTATTTTGAGGATATAAAGGCCCCAAATCAAATATTGAAAGAAAGAAAAGTTCCTTCAAATATACCCACCTTGTCTTTTTGAATATAATATATTTTGCCTTCACATGGCCTCTCCTGGGGGTATTCAAATCTACAAGGGGAAAGGGGTGGTTTAAATTTATAGTTACTCACTTTTTAATTATTATTATTTTATAAAAATTGATGTATCGGTAAAAATAAATAAAAAGGTCAAAAACCATATATAAGTATAAAAATCACAGTGGTCCTAAATCCTGATTGGTAAAAATTTTTAAACAATTTAATGTTCATTTAAAAATACTATACCCACTTTGATCTTAGATAATTTCAATTTTGACAATTTTCTATTTCCCAATTTGAAAAATATCGGGATCACGTTTATTAAGAGAGAAAAAATTAACTCTTATTAAATAATTTTAAAATTTTATCGACAAATGTATGAAAATTTTGTGTCTTGTATTTTGTAATTTGACTAAACCACTTGTGCTACACAAAATATACTCCAATCCTCTTCCCCCGTAGTCACTGCTTGGTTCGTATCAATGTTGTTTGTAGTTGGTCATTGCGTGCAAGTGGAAGTTAATGCCCCTTTACATATGTCATGGACCTTTATAAACTATAATTTCGACCAAAGAGATAGATCCCTATCATAATTTGATACTTTTATGCTTCGACAACAATTTATAAACATATAATTATTTCATTTCCCATGGCAACACCTGGATCAGTTTCATTTCCTTCCTTGAAGAATAAAAAGTCATGAAGAATTGTCACTATAATTCCGTTGCTTATACACTTTGCACTTAACACTATGCAATATCATTTTTGCTCACCTGATAAAATCCACATCTATTATTGTTATTTAAACTATAAAATAGTTAAATTACCATTAAAAATTTTAATCACAGTAGGTTCGGCCTCTAAAGCCTTTTCCTAAATCACACTTTTCTGTAAAATTTCGATGTAGAATCATTTTTCAAAATGAAATAACTATATAGATGAAAGTTAAAAGTAATAACAATTGATCAAAACAATAGTCAATATTTTAGAGGCAGGAAGATTTACAATTTTAAATATTCCAATGTATTTGATTAGTATGTATTGCTTAGATGAATATAATCTACCCGACTTATTCATATTTAATTTCTGAACTTTTCCTGTTCTTAAAATATTCATTACTTCATCCCATTAGTCAAATAAGTGACTTAACTATATTTAAGTTCGATAATATTTTCATCCAACCTTTTACTCCCTATTTTTTAAATATTCTACAAAAAAATCAAAAGTTCAACTGAAAATATCAATCAAAATCGTTTTAATTTGTAATATAAGGCTTATTGTTTTATTTTAGCAATAATATAATTTAAATAAAAAAATATGGGAAAAATATAAGTTTTCAATTAAGACCCTTCATTTTAGTTGTTTTGTATATAATTAGACCCATTTTGTAGGAACTGTATTCAAGATAATTTAATAATATTTTCTTTTGAATGTTGAAATATTTTGTATCAATTATTATTTTCTTTAATTTTCATTTATATAGTTATTTCATTTCGAAATATGGCCATGAGTCGAAATTATAATTTAAATACTTGATTGTAAAAATAGACTTTAAAGTCCAAATCTTCTGTAAATGAAAATTTTAATAATCATTTTTGTGTTCTGTGGCTAAAATAACAAAAATAAATGTGAGTTCCAAGACCTGAATTTTGTGCTTTATATTTTCAATTCTCATTTTCTCCATTATTACCATTATCAATAATAATTAATAGTGTGCAGGTTGGTTTTTTTAGACTCCACAGGTCCCACTTTTTAGAATTTCGTAACCTGATCCGTGTAACCCTTTCGATTAGCATTTATGATAATTTTAGATGAATGGTTATTTTATTTGTGGGTAAATTCATTTCCGGGATATTTTTCCACACTACTACTTGCCTTTAAAAAAAGAAGCACAAACTTACTGCAAAATAACAAAAAAAAATCCCCTAGAAATAAAAAAAATTCGCACACTCCTTTCCATAAATTTTTATATTATGTTTCTTCTTCGAATTAGGCCCATGATACCGGTTAGCAGTCATAAAGCGCACCTATTTCAGAAAAAAATATTATGCTCTTATGTATGTACGTTAGAGTGATCACTAGTTTTGAAATAAATGAAGGTACCCATTTTATAAAATATCAATGTGACATATCTAAAGACTACAAAAATAGTTTTAGCTTCACTCTAAGTCTTTAGAAAACTCACCAGGGTCATTTTAAAGATCTTGGATAATTTTAGTATGAGGTTGGGGGGATATATTGATTCATTATAGATGTGCCCCGAACAAATTATCTTTGCAAAACAAAATAACAAAAAGTCAACAAAACAAATCTATAATCCATACGGCATTATCTACATAAACGTAGAAATTGTTCCAAGCAAGAAGAAAGCATTTCGGATAGTTCATATCAAATTGATTAGATTGAAACAAGACTTGGATTTATGTGAGCATTCGACAATGAGACTAAGTTACTTTCTCACATCAACTTTGGGAAATATTGTTCTACTTGATCTAAAATCAATATATTAACGCATCTCATACTAAAGCTGACTGAAATATTTAAAATTAATTTGTGCGAGTTTTGAAACGACTCAGAAATAGGGCTAAACTATTTTTGGAATCTGTAGACACAAGCCCAACTGACTACTAAAATCTTGTTGTCAAATATGTCAAGATGACATTTAAAACTATCACAATGTGAAATTAACAAAAATTTTGATAATGAAAATGAGTGAGATGTCGATTTGTTTTGTTGAAGGGAATTTGTTGTTGTAAAAATCAAGATATTCTCGCAACCTCATATTCAAATCATTCAAAATCTTTAAAATGGGTCTGGGTAGTTTTGGAAATACTTTGAGTGAAAGCAAAACTATTTTCGTCTTTCTTAGACATGCTATGTACATTTATAATTTATTAAAAGTGGGACCTTTCCACGAATTCACTTCAAAAATAGGGATCGCTCTAATGTAATTATAAACATATATTTGGCCAATGACCCGTGTCCGGTTTTTATTGTTATTATTATTAAATGGATGCATGCACGCATATAAATGCGTACTATGAACATGGGTACAAACATTCATCGAAGGAAGGTCATGTTGATACAATAACAAAAACAAGTCATAAAGATTCTCTTCTTCATGTTATATTTGCATTCTACACGATTATAGGTATATTTTTTCGTATATTATTCCTCTTCTTCAGGTACCTACTATTCATTTGAGCAAGAAGAAGAAGAAAGAGTTTAAGGTTCAAGTTCATTGATGATGATGATTCCTTCTTTTTTCTTTTTTTTTTCATACTTATGAGGTGGGGGAAATGGGCTGAGAGATCCCTAATTACATGCATAGTACATACACTCAATTTATAAATGTGCCCTGAATTATTTTTTTATGTCATTTACCCATAATCCCAGTGGTACTAAAGAGCATAAGACAGAATGGTACGGATACATCTTCAGGTCATTTCGAACAACTCTCAACATTGTCTCCCATGAAACTCCCTGGTTTTTCCGAGCTTTACATTCATTTTCATCTTCTAAACCATGTAATATACTAATTTTCGATTAAATTATTGCATGATCATAATGCCCTACGTGTGTATCTAAATAATAAGAGAAACCCCAACTCAATTATCGAGATGGGTCAATACATAATTGTGTCTTGCAACATTTCATTTTAAGAGGCATATTTTGCCTCCTGCCTTCCTTAACAATTATTATATTACCAAAAAGTTGAACCATCCATTAGCAAAATGAATAAATTATACGGTTTTCCTTATAGGCAAGAATGCACACTATGGGTCACTTCCTATCCAATATGTTATATAGGCATATACATAGGTATATATTTGAATAATGCATTATACATATTACTATATCTATACTTATAAGTTAGGACAGGAAATCCTTATAGTCCTATTAGTAGATACAACTACAAAAGTGTATCGCATCTTTGAATATTTAACATTATCAAATTGATTATTAAATATATACTATTTGCTCAGTATACTTGATATTGGAATCGTGATGACGTTTTTAAATTATATGATGTAGCTCACAAAATGTCTGAACAGTTCAAAAAATGAAAATTGTCTGTTATAAGAAAATGTCACCCTCAATTTAAAATGTCGGAACTACCCCGTTAAGTACATGTCTATAAATAGATTTGTGTTTTATATTTCATTTGAAAAAGTATTGGAATGGGTCTGAAAGTATTTATATCGTAGTAAAACTAGACGATACTTACTAGGGTTTATTTCCCGTGATCCCGTTTGCCCGAGATTTCCCGAGGTTTTAGACCTACGAGAAAATTCCCAGGAAATAAATATTACAAACATTTCACAGTATTTTATAGTATTATCTAGTAATGGGAATAAATAGTGGTATGTCAATCCTTATTTATTCGGTCCAGACCTGTCTTAGGACAGGTCTTATCAGTGTTCCAAACCGATCCTTAAGACTGTTGGTATTTATGACTGTCAGTACTAGACCTGATTAAAAAAAGAAGAAATAAAGTGACGTGATCAAGGATCGAACTTTATAAGTTTTTGGAACTGATTAGTAGAACTGAAATAGATCGGACCGAGACTGAACTTGACGGGACTGCAGTCGTCAGTCCTAAATAAAGAATGACACAATACTCGACTCATTAACTCTCTTTAAAAAAATGATTGATTCTTCATGAGTCGTTTAATCCTTCTTTTTTAATAAGTCAGTAACCTAATTACTTAGTAGCACTATATTAAGCTTATAACCATCACTCAACAAAATAATGAAATGGGCTCTATTTAAGTGTTGAATAATTCAAAATTTCTCAAATATAAAATTTTATACAACTTTTTAGGCCAACTATCAAAATTCTAATTCTTTACATATGTGTACAAAGTATATATATTGTACATATAAATATCGTTCATTGTAAGGATTCATTACTAGGGTTGTTAATCTTATACATTTTGGGCATGTAAAAAAATTAGAAACTGCAAATCAACATGGTAACACTAACTGTTTGAAGAGCGTTCTAAAGGAGAGAACTTAGCTGGCATTACAATGTATCCGTATCAAGCAAGGACATGTGCAATAATTATTAAAAATTGCTTAGAATTTACTACCCTACTATTTCGGTGGGTTTTAAATTCGTTGATCGAATCGTTTATAAACGATGCATCATTTTTACTATGTATGGCATTTCAAAGTTTACCGAGATGCCCAAATACCTCTACAAACTTGTTTATTAGGATTATTTTTTAATCCAAAACTTCCCTAAAACTGAGACTATCGAAATAATATGTACAATATTAATGAATTGCTTTTGTTCTAAAATACATAATGTATGTATGTTACACCTCACTAATGTGAATAATATTATATTTTCTTATACATTATAGGTAAGATATTTGATGATGAGATGAAGTATTTCACCTTGAAGTGGAATGAAAAAGAAGATGAGGGTAGGAGGGCAAAACCATTTTTATGACTTGATCACTTTATGGTGATGTATATATATTATAAGTCAGTTTATATAATACGAGTATTACCACCTATGTCTAGAAGCAGACACAGTAGAAATATATATTTACAACATTACAATGAATTTCAATCAACACCTAAACAATAAAAGAAGAAATAACAAAATTTCTCAACCATTAATATCGTGTTTTACATCTTCCTTTTAATAAATGGTTATATTAACACAGACAATCCATCCTTTGTTGTTTATGATATAATATTTTTAATAAGCCTCAATCAATGTACACATAAAAGTTTTTATAGGTTAATATAGTTGTGTATAAAGTTTAGAACTGTGAACTAGGATTTACTTTGAGAGAGGTAACATTTGACTACATGTTATTTCTTATTTAGATAGTTTTATTTCTATGGCAATATTAATTTCACTTATATGTTCTAATTAAAAATCTGCTTTGGAACTCTTTTCGTATCTGTCCTGGATACGAAGAGAGTTGCAAAGTTACAAGAGTTAAAAAATATTGAATTTGAGTTATAAATTTAAAAAATAAGACTAAATAATATTTGTTGATACATAAATTTAATAGATTTTTCACATTAACGAATTATTCCATTTGAATGTATTGCAGTATATACAAGTACATCAATATTTATATGTAGAGATCATTGATCATTTTTATAGATCCGACAAATTCACGCTCAAAAACTTCTTCAACGATTTTTTTTTCTTTTTGAATTGAAAAAAATAGACAAAATTATACTTTAATGAATCAATAACTAGACTTTTTAGGACTTTCAATTATTAAATTTCACTGTATTATAGTCAATTATAATATAGTAAGATTTGTAGTATAGATTGGGCAAATTCACTCTCAAAAAGCGCTAGAAGGCTCTGCTTTGTCTAAAATAATAATGTTTGATTTGAAGTGTAATTATTCATATGAAATAGTAAACAAAGTTACAGGAAAAAATTTAAGAAATTGTCTGCATTTTTACAAAATAATTATTTAAAAAAATATTATTTCTCCTCAAAAAGAGTTTTTATTCAATATATTGAAGAACAGTTGACAAATATTATTGATTAATTTTTTTAGGAATAAGCTACCTTATATTATACAATTATAATGTCAATTTTATGAATATATCTTTTTTGATATTGGAGAAAAATACAACACTGCAACCGTCCCGAGGAGGATCTGTCCCCATAATATGTACATTATATAGTGAAACCTGACCAGCTCTTTTAAGCGTGTTACCTCCCTAAGCGGTCGCTTTTTAAGTCCCTGGCTGCTTAAAACAGGTTTGACTGTACATTTATGTTTGATAGAAAATAGCAAAGAGACATAATATTTGTACGTTCTGTCTATTTGTTTGATTTATTATTTATGCAAATGAATCATGACTAATGAAATTCACGATATCCCTTAAAGCAAAACGTATAACTCATTAATTTTTTTGGTTTTTTTGTTTGTTAAATAACTTCTGCAAATAAGTCAGAGATTCTCTTTATATTATCCTTTGATAAATGGTATAGAAGTGCTAATCAATAAATCATAAATGAATGCATTTTAGTCCTTTTTTATGGAAGGGAGTTTTCTATATAGGTATTACAAAAGGTATTATATATACCATAAATAGAAGTACCTAATTTAGACGTGAGATGATTTTCAATCAAGTTTGAACTTGATTCTTTTTATGCCGGAATAATAGTAATTTTAATAATAACAATATATTGTAAAGTAATAATAAAAAGGCTTGATTTTTTTTTTTTTTTTTTTTTTTTTGAAAAAAAGACGTTGAGTCATTAATCTGCCTATTGAATAAAAAAAAGAATTTCCTTTTTTTGCATTCAAGCAATTGAAATATTTATTTAGAAGAGAAAAAAATTCATTTTGAATAAATACCAATAAATTATAATATAGATATGGATATTCATTGTGTAAAATGAGACGTACATAAATGGGCTGTAGAGCCACTTTTCACACCTATTACATACATATATATTTTTCATAATATACAAAGTTGATATTAACTTTTTTTATTGTTAAGATATTTTTATCTTTCTTTTTTTAAATATAAGGTTTTACACAATAGCTTTATCAAAAATTTGAAATATACAACATATAATGTAGAGATATGTAAAAAATACTTTCGATCTATTGCGTTGAACTACAAAACATGAATATACTACATCTAGAATAGTCGAAAAAGAGGGGTCCCGGAGAACTTATATATATATAAATGTATATTTCTATTGTTATTAACTACAAAAAAACTATCAATTGCCCTCTGTATTTTAGATTTAAATTACATTTAAATGTGTATTTATGAAGGAAATTTTCAAAAACTCAAACTCGACCAAACTCACAAATTGTCGAACATTAACACTAAACCCAAGTAACTTTGAATGGATTCATGATTGAATATTTGTGTACGAGAAACTAACTTGAAGGAAGAAAAAAATAACTAGTTTGACTTTTCTCTCTCTCTTGACTACATGTAATCATGTGCCGATATGTCTATGCATAAATGTATGTAAATAGAAAAATCATGACAAGGTTATTATGTATAATATATGTACAATACTTGTGCAAAAAAAGGTCAGATATCTAGTAAAATGTCAGTCACTCTGATATGCAGAGAAAGATTTATCAAAGATTACCTCAAAATATGAACGTTTTTTTATGACCACTTACTTACCTTTTAAATGACACATCACACGTCAAAAGGAAAGTTTATGTGCATGTATGTACGGACCCATATATATATATATTATCTATGTAGTACCTAGATATGAAAAGTTATTAGTTAAATGAATATCGCACTGATATCGACATTTAGATTGTATAGAGCGTTTTCATGGGACATCAGCAATTTTATGGTATAAACAAAAAAAAACTATTAGAATTCAAAATGGTACCAACAAGTAAAAGGACCTATCAAAAATAATATATTAGACCCCAATATATATTAAAAGTATGTTATTATAACTAACTATACAATCTAATTTCTATAGTGTAGACTATAAATTTACTATAGCAATAAAAAAAATCATATATTTTGATACAATTATCCTGAATTTTCTCGTCCTTAGTCCATCAAAGCACAAATTTAAAAAATTCCAGGGATTTTGTATGGATTTTCAGGAGATATTACTATGATTAAATTAAAATATCACTATTCATCATTGGCATCAAGTAGTATTTAATGCAGGTGTTAAGTCTTTTTTATTCATGTCCAAGCCATTTGATGAAATTTCATCTATATTTATTAAAAATATATCCGTTTTATGTTGTAAAAATATCAATTATGAGATCCCAAGATGGTGCGCCCTATTATGGTGCAACTAATACTGAAATCGCTCTATTTTGTTGTCAACTATCAATTTTCTAATCTTTTTGCCCATTATACATAATTAGTATTTGTAATGTTCGGGTTGAGTCCGAATTAGCTCTTCTTATAAAGCTTAAGCTATTCAACACCATGACATGTTCTGTACATATTGCACTTTCTAGATATAATTACACCATTGGTCTTTTAATTCCAAAGTACTAACTGATGCTATCATTTTATCTTGATCTATCAAAATTTCTTATGTATAAATATGTTTTTACAAGTAATATCATTAATAACTGTAGGGGTTTGAACTTTATAATGTGCCATCGAAAAAATATTTATCAATAATAAGTAATGTTCACCATAAGAGTCAAAACATACACCGTTAAATTATTTATTTGAAATTATTCATATCTTTTTTTTGCTTGCAACTTGTACATATTGCTTATACAAGTTACAACTTGTATCATCTGATAAATGAAGAATCGACACACAGTTAGAAATAATTGGCTAAAGTTACACAGTGATTTTGTACATATTATTTATATATTTTTAGAGGAGGATAGGTTGAGAGATACAACAATATTAGGACCATATTGTGTCGTGATATATAGGAGCTGAAAAAAAATATCCACATGTTTAGTCATTTCCTTACGGAAATGGACTATGGCGACCAAAGATTCATATACATATTATATGTATTTTTTACACACATACATACGTGGATTCACATATTTTATATCTATTCAATCATCAGAATATCGGAGTTGGCATCCGTGTTGATTTTTCTAAGAATAAAAATGGAATCTCATTTTTATATATATTTAGTATAGGGTAGTTTTTACATTTTGAAAAAATAGTCTTGTCATCATGAGAGCATCACTGAATGATGAGAATATGATTTCAATTTACTAGAAATCATTCTGTGAATGAATTATTATGTGTTTATCACATCTAGGTACTACCTAGAACCGATGTGAATTAATTTACTCTATTTCTTCTTCCTCTGATTTTTTCCCCCTTGTTTTTGTATTGAAAAACACATCTAATTTCCTGTTCATTTCCGCATTCAAATTACATACTTTCAAAATATTTTCATGGCATCATTTGTAAACAATTAATAGATAATGATTTATTCATAGCACGGGGTTATCCCACTAACATATAACTTTATATAGGGATGCACAGATAAGCAATTTGGCCGATTACTGATTAATCGGCTGTGGTTAATCGGTCGATTATTAATTAAGTTTCTAATAAATAATAAATGTACTTTCAAAATAGCTCTTTAAATGACAGTAAAACTAATAACTTCGTAAAATGTCCTTGGCAACACTGCACCAACCTTGCAACTCCACATTCTATATTTTGGTCAGCTTATATAGATTATTAGTAACTGTATAGTGTATGTGGTACATTTTTTTGTCAGTTGTCCCTTTTTCTACTACTGAAAAGCGTCGATTCGTTGAATTCAAAATAGCTCTTATTAAATTGCGAACTATTTTCTACTATTATTGATCAATTCCAAACATCGACAGCTGACGACATAATAGAGTTTAAATTTTGTTGTCACCGTGATAAATGAATATTTTGTAACGAAGAAATAAAAAGTTTTTTTGGGGGGGTTGTAAGGTTTTTGTCCTTAATTCCCCCCTTCATTTTTTTTTCTAAAGATTCATTCTTTGAGATTGAAAGTGGTTAATATGTAATAATCATCCTCATCTGCCTAATAATATATGTATTACCTATGTACGCTAGGTAAATGTAAACCGATGTAAATCACTTCCGCATCTTTTCCAATACGACCAAAACCTATAATTTTTTAAAGGAAAAAAACTTATTTAATAAGCTATTTGTATTCCACCTTTTCTCGCCTCTCCACCCTCAACCCAAAAGATGATGATAAAATACTTAGAGTAACTACAACTAATAGCAATGTAATGAAAACACCCATTTTACTCCCCCCTTTATAAGAGCCTTTTGAAATATTTTTTGCCATTTCCATTTTATCCCTTATATATACCTTGTGTATACGAGGGTTGTTGATATTTATACTTCTGGCCTAATAATAAAAAATAGTAATTATTTAAGTTAGCCAATTTTCGAAGCACTTTGTCCGTTCGTATTAAAATAATTCCTAAACATGTGTTTTGAATGTATCAATGGCAGATGCATCGAAGGCCTTTTATAACATCTACACAGCTTAGCTTAGAAATTTGAGAGCTTAAGGGATTTATAAGACAATTTGTTTATGATATAATGGCGCTGCAAGAACCGGTTCCAATGCATCGTTTTAAAGGTGCCAATACCCCGGTATACTTAAAGAAACTAAATAGGAAACAAAATGTTTGAAACAAAAACTATGCATATTACTTAAAGAAACTAAATAGCAAACAAAATGTTTGAAACAAAAACTATGCATATGAATTATGTTCAGGATTCAAAAAATATAAATTATAAATATCCTTCGTAGATGATTAGGGCTATGTATTTTTGTTTTAAAATAACTTTTTTATAATTTTTTAGAGCATAATTATTATTACTATGAACTAGGATTTTAATTAATATTTTATGTTTCTACTTAAATCTAAAGATAAATATATAAGCCTGCCGAAATGTTGACTTCTATTAGATTACATTAAATAAATCTTAATTAAAAGACGTGATAACAATGAACGATGCAAGAGTTGAAAATAGCGCATATACAAAATTGTAACCGGATCAGAATTTGAGATAAGAAAAAACCTTTTTGATTAATATACATGACGTCTCTTTCCCTTATAGTCTCTTTCTAGACAAATATAAAAAAATAGATATTTCTTATGAAAAATAAAATATTAAGTATTATTGTTCCGCGTATAGTGCGCTCAATCTAACGTACATGTAACCATGACCGCCAATCAAAACGGAATCCTTGCTTCCATCCTAGGTATGTAAGGTACAAAACAATTTATGTACACAATACAGAATTACACTGCAATAATATTATACATACATAGGACATAGATATATCTAATACAAAACTGTCAAAAAACTTTCATTAATTTAATTCGTTTTTTATTCTTCTTCAAAATGGCTCCATGGAGGAACTCTACCTATATTATGTACATAAATATGTTTACATAAGTATAACTTACAAGTCATTCATCATTTATATAGTTACGAAGGTAGATATATCATTCGCTGGACGTAGTCGCATAGACTGTAATTACACGTTACCTATGTTAATTAATCTCTTACTTATCGAATAGGTATTGAGGAGGGGGGAATTTTAATGAGGAAGTAACTGTACAATATATCTTTTAATTTCCCTTCTACTATGTTTCATAATCTGGTCTTTATTTACAAATGTATATCTCTCAACCTTTTATTTTTTGTTCATAAATCAAAAAATGGCATAATATCAATTGGTATAAATACCCAATTTGAAGACGTTATCAAACTGCTTATTCTACTTACTATGTTGTATATCATAGCTTTCAATCCAAAAACACAAAAATTTAGCCCGTATTTTGTTATAAAATATCCAATTCATCGTTTTTCAGTAGTAGAATAATAGACAGCTGACAAATATATAAATTAGGTCTTGAATTAATTTTGTGTCTATTTAACCGTATAGTACTCTAGTATTATATAATCTAGCTATCATTTATTCTTTTCATTGTTTTATTTTTCTTTAGTCCTTGGAATAAAGGTCAGATTCATCAATCTTGGGCTTTTGAATAACTGAAAAAGTTTCTTCCAATAAGAGAAAAGGGGAGGAGATAAAATATTGATTAGAAATGCAGTCCAAGGACCAATCCAACACTACTATTCAGTCTACTGAAAGTTGATTGGTTGAGTTAGAATTAGCCATTGTTCAGCTATACTCAACAATTTCCAACAATGAAATAAGAATGATAATTCCATAGTTCGGAAGAATTAACTAATATTACTATTTTAGGGTATTTTTGGGGAGAAAGGTTTCGAGATACAATAAACATCCTATTATGTCATAAATTCATCTAATTGGATCGTTTGATTCAATTTTAAATTCGTGTATGTATGACAATAGATAAAATTCTTTTTCTACTGTAGAATATAAGTAGAGATTTAAAATATTTCTTGTTTGCAAAAAACACTCCTTAGAAATTTTTTTCATATACAAAAATCGAAAGGGATTCATTGTGCCGACTTTTGCGAAGTAAATTGATTCAAGTCAAGGTAGTGCAGTTCTATAGGTCACATATAGGATTTCGGTATATCAAAAAAAAAAAAAAAAAAAAGGAGAAGGGAAGGATAAATATACTAATCACAGCCAAACCTCTTTATTCTATTTAAAGATGGGAGGAGGTAAGATATTTGTAACACAAGACAATCCACATTGTATCTCACAAACTTTCCTCAAAAAGGAGAAACAAAAATAGACAAAACTATACCTATGATAGCAAGTTCAAAAAAAGCTTCATTCTCTCCACAGCAGTTCCACTATTCTTTATTTAATACCCAGTAAGGGCATGGAAAACTTAATAAGAAATCATTTCAAATGGCAAATCTACGTTTAAAACACAAATAAGGGATAATTATTAGTATTAGGTTCCGATTCGTAAATCTTGTAACAGTCTGAGACAGATCTAATTTGAATTAATTAGATCCAAATTCAGTCTGGGCCAGTCTTGTATTAAAATCCATATTGTTCGTCTAACACGTCATTTTTTTAAAGAAAAATTGAGAAAAATAGACGTTTTTTTATAAAAAGAAATTTTGGTCGACGGTTTGAATTTCAGTATAGATGGAAAAATTGATTCATTATAATATGAACATATAAGTTTTACTTCTCCTAAATAGGGATTTTCAAGCTTTTCACGCTACGGACAACCGGAGAAAATATCGAGATCTCCGTACCATCATTATTTAAAAATTGACAATTTTAATCAGAATTTTATATACTTGACACTTTATTAAAAATAAAAGACTGGGCATATCTTCTTTTTTATAAGCCCCCTCATAGAAATTTTTACAGAGTCAATTTCATTAAACTGATTTTGAGCATTCTCGCCTCCTTGTTTCTTTTTGGAGGAATGGTTGCGACTTACAATAAAGCTAAGAATGTTCTTTGAATGTATTAAGGATATTCAATGCTATTTCATCATTTTTTTAATAATATACAAATAAAAAATTTAATTTTCCACTAATTGACGAAAATATTTTTCATTAAAATATTTTTTTTCTATTTATTCATTCCGTATAAACAATGATTATTTATTATATTAAATAAATATATAAAAGGAATTGAAGGGGAAAAACGGTAGCTTTGTTCATAAGTTATAATAATAATTGTTTTTTTTCCTTGTTGTCCGTAACTCTTCTCCCTCAAAATAAAAAGAATATCATCATAAAAATTAATTGAAATAAAAAGATGAATTAAACAATATATTACTATAACAACGAGACAGCTACTCTACCCTTCATAACCAACCAAACACAATCAAATTTTCTTTCACACAGACAGCCACTACATAAATTTTAATTAACTTTTTCTTTTCTTTTTTCATACATAACAATATTCTGTTCTAAAAAGAGAAACTTTTTATTTGAAAAATAAAATATATCTATATGTATATAATATAAATCTCAAAGGAAAGTGAAATGACCTTGAGAGAGCGTCCAAACAATATATATGTATATATACTTAAATAAGTCACTTATTTACCTAGGGTGGTCATTAGTGTAAGGGGGTCGCTCTGTAAAAACTGTAGTGCTCTCGCTTCAATTCTGATTAATTTTGTCATTCCTAGGAGCAATCCTTTAGTACAAAGTTATTTTAGCCCTGAAAGATTCAAAAGTAGCTACGATCATAAATCATCATGCATGACAAGGGGATTGAATCATAATAAGGTCTTGAATCAACTTTTCTAGCATTATATGAGCCTGATTAGAAATTCTGTTCTAGGACGAACCAAACACTTGTGGTTAGTGTTGTGTCGGTTCTTACTTAGGATACAGAACTGCGGTCCAGTCCCACTTGTCGGTCCTTAAATAAGGTAAAATCGATCCCTCATGACGTCATTGAGGGGTTTTGCCAATTTTGTATTACTCTTTTATATAATAGAATAAGTTATATAACTCAGGTAAAATATAATACGTTCATTTTATATTGCGAAAATGATTTTTTTACAATTTATGCACCTCGTAAGACAATACATTTTCGCATAGGTAATTTTCATACCATATTATAACTTTTCTGCACAACCCGTAATCGAAAAATGGGCCTGAGAGCCCTGTAACTTTACCAACCCCTGTCTTTTACAATCCCTGGAGCAGATAATATATAGTTGTAGAGTTTACAAAAATATCACCTCAAAAGCAAAACAGTCATTTATCCATTTAAAAACAAAGCACAATTGATAAAAATCTCTTATTAACTATAAAATTAAAAGATATATGTAGTTGACATTTTATTATTTATAACACAGTGTATTATAGTTACAAGCATACCTACACATATACTTATATACCATGTGGGTATCTTACAACAACAGGGTCCTTGGGGGGTTAATCGAGGTTACAAAAAGAACGTTAGTGAGTCCCACACACACGTTGCTGAAATTATCATATTTTTCAAATATTTGAAATTATAAATGATGTATATACATATATTTATGTATATATTTCATTCAAGACAACAGAATAATAAATAATAAAGTACACTTCATGTCTTGGAAATTAAGTTCATACTTCCGCAGAAAAAGGATTTATTTATTCATTTTTAGTACATAATAACTATGCGAGGAACAAATGGATTTCATTGTCATATTTGAAGCAAAATTGCGAAAAGGTATTCAAAATTAGCCCTATATATAATTTTTATTAAGTTAATGTATGTTATAATCCTTGTTCTAAGAGCAAAAATGTTTTGTTTTTTTTATATTAGAAATTGAAAGATTGTCTTATTACTCAGTTGCTGTTCATAGTTATAAAAAAGAGTATGATTTTCTTCATAACACCTCTAAGCTAAAGATTTTTAATTTTTTTTAATGAAGCACTTGGTATCGAATAAGCAATTCGTTTACAACAACACTGTAACAACACGTAAGTAAGAAATTAGCATTTTTTTCTGTTGAAGGATCTATGGATTGTATATTTGCAATTGTATTCATAAAGTTTTTAAGTTAAACATTGTCAAACTTCTCTAATCGAAGATTCTAAAGCACATATATCAAATATAATATGTAGGGCGTTATAGGGTTAAGTATAAGAGCTTACTCTTATTTATTATATACTTACAGCTTGTTTTCTAAATTCAATCTAATAGAGTTGAATTTTGTATTTAAATATTTCTATTGTTTTTTGTTTTTTTATGAATCAAAAAAAAAAAATTCTGTTTCTTCCTCTTTCTCTTATACATATTTTCGTTTATGTTTGTTCCTCACAGTTTATATCCTTTAAAACAACATGAAACGGAAATGTTGGGAATGTGTGTGTAGAACTGTTGTTTATTATAGTCGAGGAAAGGTTAAAGAACCTTGACATGCCACAATTTACAAATACAATAATTTATTTTTAATTAAAAAAGAGTATTAGGATATTTATACTTTTATTCAATCAAGATTCTGTTCTTTCTAACCAAAGTGATAAAATGCAATTTGCAATGAATTGTTGTGTATCTTTAAAAATACAAGATAATTAATGATCCAACTATAATTTTTAAAGGAGTAAATTTGATTATTCTTTAGCAATCAAATATTACTAAGCAGGGAAACACGTCTGTTAGTTAAGGTGATGCTTTCCTGACTACAAGAAAGCATTCCCCCGGCAAGATGCCACTTTTAATAAATTACAGATGACTGTCTCCTTTTTCTGCATAACTTGTGCAATTAGTTCTACTCTATGCAGAGTTCACCTTCAATTTATAGGGTGAATTAATGTTTTAGTTAATTCTTAGAGGGTTTCATTGTACACTCCCTCTAGCGGAGAAAAAGTACGTTTGACGCCAACTATTTTAGGCTAAGATAACTAACATAAGAGGAATGATTTTTCAAAAATCCTTATCAAGAACATATTATCATTCTTGTTATGTTTTTTTGTTTTTTTTTCCTCATGTCAAAATAAACAAGAATGTCCATTCCAACCTTCAATATTTCTATACATATTATGCTTCCTATTATTTTGACTCAAAAACCTCTAAAAAAATAAAGGAAGGGTCTCATCGCATATTCATCAAGAAAAACATAATAACACGTTGAAAAATATGTATGTAGGTAAATATTAGGATTTCTAATTTCCCACAAAATATTTTTTTTAAATTTCGGTATCCTAGAAAGTATCGGGATTCAGTCAGTAAATAATAAACACAGTGAATATGAATTATTTTTCTTTATTATCTCAGAAGAAATGAGACACTATAAACTTGTCTTACCCAAAGCTATAAACCAAATAAGAAAATGAAAAGCACGTGATTCATATTTTTACATGGTTCATAGTAACCCTTTTCTTGTCTGCTTGGAGCTTTAAAGATTGCCCCATAACCAACGACGCAGCCTCCATGAAGTCAGCCTCTTAATTGAATCTACACGATGAATTCTGCTAAGGGGGAAAAAGTTGCATACTTAATGAGGGGAAATTATATAGTTACGTCATCTTTGGATAATAAAATGACATTCAGTTATTGTCAATTATCCTTTTATCATCATCACTAATAGCGCGTAGGTTGGCTTATTGAAGAACCTGTCTGTCCTGCTTTTTTAAATTCCGTACTCCGATCCGAAACTTTAATATCAAGTGATAAAAGAAATAATTTTTCGTGGAGTTGTAAATGTAATTATGATATACATAATCCAACCTATACTGGGCTAAAAGTCAAATCAGTATGCAAATCTAATCATAATAGTTAAATGAAGCTATATTATAAAGTAATTAAATGGTGGAACTTTCACGAATGTCCTGTTGGTATAAAGCTCTGATAAATTCCCGGGAAAACGAGATTCCAGGAGAGAAATCCTAGTAAATATATGTACATAAATATATTCACAAGTCTAAGAGACATACGTATATCTTTTACAGAAAACAAAAGAAGTACTGACCACAGTTCTTGCAAAATATGTGACGACCCTGAATACCATAAATAGATTTTCAAAATTATAATTCCTTACAAAAAAAAAATAATATTTTTTTTGTCCATCCTATAGATAATTTGTCCATTTATATAAATGGATATATTATATAGGTACCTATACATGATTGTTTTTAGGGTAAGGATTTCTTACTTTCACAAAATGAGCTTGAGGCTAGTCGATACATACATAATTCAAGACGTCAGGATTTTTTCTTCTCCCCCAAATAATAAATGACGCGACGCCTTCACTTTCATTTTTACCTTCATTAGTGTGATGTGTCCATTTTGAACAGTTTTTGTTGTACCCATAGTAGGTATGTATATTGTACATATCAGAAAGAATACACATTTTATTAATGTATGGATATGTGTGGTGCATCAACACAAAAGCAAGCTAGAAGGATTTTTCTCAAAAATTATCGTCCATTTCATGTCAACAAACTATGTTGATTAATCCTTTGAAGACGCCGAATGTTCCACTCAAAGAAGAAAAATTCCACAATGAAATAATTAGAAATTGATTAATTATGTTTAAAAGGGGCTATATCGGCCCAAATTAAAGCTCATAAATCAAATAAAGGGCATATCTCCAGTTTTCCTATAAATTTGAATACGATGCCTGTAATTGACTGGAATAAGTCTGTCTTTAAAATATTGTGCTGTGAATAAGATTTATTATGTAAAAATATTCCTTTGACATTTCTTTTTTTTCTTGATTTTTATTATAAATGGTTTTTGTGTTGACTCACCACATATTCAAAAGATTACTTATATTTTATATACATATGTGCATATAGATATTTAAATAGTAATAAAATATGCTTGATATGAATCAGTGATTTATATGATTATAATCTAACAAAAGATTGGATATTCAAAATTTGAGAATTTATTTGATTGTGGGGAAAAATCCCAAATATCCTTAATTAGAGGGTCTAAGGAAATGGGAGGGGAAAAAAACCAGCAAAATAAAAAGTAAAATAAGACTACAAGTTCTAACGGTTAAAATTTCTACCTGTTATTAAATGACAAAAACCTCGGCCACCATTTTTTCAAGTTACAGCTTCATATTTCACGTCGTTAACTTTATCGTATCACGCAACCCTTCCTCCGAAAATAAACATATAAAAGTCGGTAGCAATTAGCCAATTCTTTCTAACTAAGGAATTAGCATTCAATAATTTCTTGTAATTGTACACAGCTTAACAAGAACCATTTCTAATATGTATAACCAATCAATAATCAAAAGACTGATTAAGAAACATAAATATCAACAGGCAACAACAAAATACAACATATATATTTCTGTTAGTAGGGAGGTAACACCATTATATAAATACTCATGTACCTTCGTAATTTATCAAATTATAAAATTTTGTAATTACATTTTGACAAAAATTATATTTTAATAAACTAATATTTTCAATATCTATCTCTAATTGCTATTTACATATGCGGTATGTCAAAAGTAAATACAATCTTGAAATTACGAAAAAGAGAAAATCCAAAATTTATTTTTCTGCTTCATATATATACATACAAGCCACTATTTCATAGACATATTTGAGTCAGTTAAAGGTTTTTTATTCAAATTTGTGGAATAAGACGAGATACCCAAGAGTTTTAACTACAGTGTAGAATCTTGATAATTTCTAGTATTGAGGCAAGATCAACATCCCCTGCAAGTTTTTTTCAAATTCTTACTATAAATTTTGTTCCTTTTGTGTTGACTAACCACATATATTAATAAAAAAGGATTTAACAGAAATTTCTGGTGAGGCTGTAGATAGTTTTTTTATAGGCTATACATCTATATGAACTATTTAGGAACACGGTACTTCCATCCTAAATAAATACATACAAAATATATAATCCATGGCATTGGTTTTTTTAGAAGTAACTATGTGCCCATAAAAAAATATGTGTTCCCCTGACAATAAAGAACTAATTGAAGTTAAAGTCTGAATAGATTTCCATTAGGGTGGCCCTTAAAAACCAATGGACTACTTTTACTTATATTATTCATCCATTTTGTTTCTTTCATAATAAAAATTCACTGTGCAAAGTAGCTTTGACAAGAAATATTATCATTATCTGAGCTGATTGAGAGTGTGAAAGAAGAAAAAGAAAAACCTTGATGTATTAAGTACACAATAACAGAGCCACCCTAATATATGTACACTCAAATATTGATAATTACAACATTTGATATAAACCCACATAACTGAACTCAAAACGAAGTCATTGAATGACAAGTAGCAATCTGATAATTATTAATATTACTTATTAGAGTCAATGAGTGGATTTTAAGTCATTGAGGCACGTGATGGAGTCTTATTTAGGTTTGGGTATGGGTAAGGTTATGCTTTTAATGATGTTAGAATTCGTCATTTGTTGAATTATGTACTCGTATTTTGAAAATGAGCTCTCAAGGATAGAGTAAGTGAATAAGTAAATCTCATTCTTTAAAAAAACATAAATAGGTGTTTAAAAGATCAACCTTGTACGTACGTACATGGGTATATTGTGTGCAAAAACAACACGTAATTAGAGAGAGAAATAGTGACGCGATGACGTGAGAGAACAGCAACAAAAAAAATGATTCTTAGGGAAATAACAGATCTCTACATATTAAAATATCATTTTTCACCTTCAAAGCAAAAAAAAAAAAAGAGATGGTAATAACATAACCTTTTTGCCTTCGATCAACATAGGCATTGTTGTTTGTAATTGTGTGAATGGCATTAATGTTGCTGTTTTTTTGAAAATGATGGTGGATTTTTTTTTTTATTTAATTGAGTACATTAGAATATTATTTGGCGAATTATTGTCGATTTCGATCAAGTAATTATTCTGATCAATCTGGCGTCATAGGGTAATATATATGTACATATCTGGTGCGTCAGCAATAAAATAATCTTGAACAAAAATAAAGAAAAGGGGCAAATTTCTGTTAATTGTTTTACTTCATATATGAATACTGCCCAATATTTTATAAACATATTTTTGTCAATTATAGGTTTTATATTGAAATTAATGGAATGAGTTAAGATACACAGGAAGTGTAACTATAGTTTAAAACTATGAATTGACTAAAAAACTTATACGGTCCCCCATATAGCCTTTCAAATAAAAATTTGTTAATTTCTCATTCTTATATTGACATGATCAATTTTAGGCTACTTAAAGTGTAATTTACGGGTCATCCTACATCAGTATAATTTGTTGATAGGAATTGAGGATAATTTCTGAATGAATACAAATGTAAAATCAGACTGGCTTGCTTTTGTGTTGACAAGTCACATATATTCAATTAATGACGTTGAAAAAAGTAAGGATAACACGTTTATCCATTGTTGTATCTCCCCAACTCTCATCCAAATAAAAAAAACAGAAATAAATTGGTATTTAGGAGTTATTCACAGCTTAACATGATTTGAATTCAACCAATCAACGTACAGAACACCATGTTGGAGAAAAGAAGCTAAAAAAACGACTTTCTACCATGTTAAAACATTGTAAATTTGTGTGTTAGTGAGCTAAGACCGTGATAAACCTTTAAAAAAGGATAATTGATGGAACGATTAATCAGAATCGGACAATCCGGTTTTTTTTTTTTCTGAATCGGAATCGGGAAAATAACGGTTATTCTACTATTCTGAGCCCCCCCCCCATCACTCTCAAATTAATGAGTATATATTTTTTACAAGAAAATTTCATATTTGAAATCGAATTAAATTTTTCAATTTTTTTTCCAAAAAAATTAATTTTCTCTGAATATCTATAGATTTTTGAAATTTATCTCCGAAGAATTAAATTTTTTGTGTTTAGCTGTGGATTTTGTGGAAAATCTATTTTTTTTTTTTTAAGAATAAAGTTTTCGATTTTTTTTTTTAATTTAATTTTTGTGAATAGTTGTAGATTATTGAAAATATTTTAAATTTTAATTTTTCAAATTTTTTCCAAAAAATTTCCAAAACCAAGCGCCCCCAAAAATATAATCTTGATATCAAAATTGTATTTTTTAACTATTATTTAAAATATTAAAGAATCAGAATCTGCATTTGGAATTTTTACTCAATGGCATCCGATTCGGGATTTTTTGAATCATCCTACCACTAATAATTATTTAAAAGATCAAATGATGATTTCCATGTAGTTTACGTCATTGATGGAGTAACTCGCAATCGGGATTTTGCAATCCCTTTAGAGTCAAACTAATAAACATTGTAAAAGTATAGATAGAAAAGAATAATGAATCCGTAGAATTTCCATGGGGACTTTTTTCATTTACTTTTTGTCTTTAATTCAATTAAAAGGCAATGACTTTGAATATTTATTTTATTGTTTGAATTATTTAAATGTCAAAAGGGGTAAGAATCAAGTCCGATCCGTACTTACATAGTACCTACCATTTCCGCATGAATTCCTAAATAAAATAACAAATCAATACAAGAATGTGGTACTCAAAACTCGACATATTGTTAATAAATATATACATTGTGTATAAGTTACAACTAGTATAACCAAATTGTACAAGTTTTAATTTCTTGGTGTTAAAATGCATTATTCAGTTACAACATTGGTCATTCTAATCTCCAACTATACATTGATACTATCATTTCATTTTGGTATATTAAGATTACATGGTTAATATGCATTTATGAGTAATATAACTTTGGGCATTTGAAACTGATAATTCATGATTCATGAAATGTTCAATTATTGCATTATATTTCATCTAAAATTATTTATCTAAGTTTTTGGAAGCAACTTGTAGAACTTTGCTTATACAAGTTGCAAATTTTACAGATTTTTGATCATGGTTAGTTTTGGCGTCAGCCTGGGGACAAGCCAAAAGTGTGGTCCTTTTTCTGTCTTTGTTATTTTAAAATATGACATTTTTTAAATATTGTAACTTTTTTCGAAAATAAAATTTATATCATATTTCCCAGAATGTCGTTTTTTACAAAAATGCCAAGGTTTTTCTTGTTTTTTTATATTTTGTGTCCGTATTTCATTTGATAACTTTATTTAAGAAAATAATTATTTTTACAAAATTTTAAAATGACCATTTTAAAATATGGCAAATCATTTTTCTATTTTTATAAAAAAAAATTATCTGTGTTTTTATTTAAATTGTTATAAAATTATATTTAGTGTGAGCTACAGTTATAAGCGGAGCTTAGGGCAAGTGCCCCTTCCATAAATAGCCCTGCTTGTGATGAAGATAATGTAATAATTAAATATTCCTGGGATATTCATGATGACTTTTTTATGAAAATTGTTAAATATATACTCTATGGTGCATTGTAAAGTTCAATAGCCCGCAGTTATTACATTACTCGTAAATAAATAATAAATAAGTAATTCTTAATTGATCAAAACAATGAAAAGAGCTAATTTTGTAAGGAAATAAAACGTTGTGAGACGTAAAAATTGTAACATGTACAATTTGTATAAACAAGTTGTAACTTGTACACAACATTTATAAAAAAAAGTTTTCAGTGTTTTTAAGGTCATAAATAAATTCTCCGACTATTCAGAATATAGTATTATTTAGAAGCACCCTGTGTATTTTCATGAAAATATTGCCCTATGCACAACTATATATTTTTGTAGGTCAAGGCTAATTCAAAGACTGAGTGTCTCATTATCTTTAATTACTACTCAATAACCAATGTCATCTTTAATCCATGTATAAATATCATTATTTGCTTCTTTTATTATTTTTTTGTATTATCTCATATATCGATGGTGCAAACTTAAATATGTATGAATAAAAAAAACAGTCATCATTTGAAGGAAGTTAAGTCTTGAGATTGCTACAGAATGATTCTGCAAGATCTTTTAAGAGGATATATTTTTAGGCCCCTGCTACCATCATCATTGATTCTACACGATATAATTAATGATCCAAATACATTATAGATTTCAATCCCTTGTAATGACTCCTTCATTTATAGACGGGACACTATTATTTACAGTGAATTGATATGAGTTAGAGTTCTTTTGATACTAATAATAGGAGGACTTAATGATACACATAAATGTTTTCCACCTTCCTTAAACTGCCCGAGCAAGATATAAGCTGTCATTATACTTGGATATTGAGCAAAAAGAGGTGCTGTGCATGCCTTCTGGTTATTTTTGACACCTAACATTTAAGCATTTGAACGAGAAGGATTAAACATTTAATAATATAGATTAGTTTGCAAATTATTTCATTTTTGTGAAAAAGTAAAATATTGATGGTTTGGAAGTATTCTTATTTACGATTTACTATTTCTATTAATATTTAAAGGTAGCTCAATGGCTCTAAAGTTTTGAAATTGTACTTTTTATCAGAAAAAAAAACTTCATTTGGTTTTAATATCCTACGTATACTTCACATTACAGCTTTTCTCTAAAATGAACAAACTTAGTCAATATTTAGTTCCTTATTTACCCGTCTAAAAGAACAACAATAGTATTTAAACGAAATGTAGTATTTTACCTTTATTGGCTATGACTCTATGAGAGCCAAACAATTTGACTGATATAGAAAGTATGCAAGCTATCTATGCCGCCAATTTGGTTTGCTCTTTTGGGCAAACGCGGGCACTTAGGAGGCTGAATTCTTTTTTGTTAGATAATTTGATCAAGCTTGCATCAGTTTTAAAAAAAATGGAATAAATCGACGAATTCGTTTTTCCAAATATTAGGAAGAAATACGGAGCCCTCCTTGGAATCCATCCCTGTAGAAAAATTGAGTTTGAAAAAAAAACACATTTGAGCGGCACAGATAGCTTGCACACCCTGTATACACCAAAATTCGCAAGAACCCTTGATTTTTACTTAGATAAACAAAAAACTGATAATATTCTTGATCTTAACCCTGATGAACTTTATTTTTCAAATAGTTGTATATATGAAAATTAAAATACAAATATGCTTCTTTGTCTGATGCCTTTTTCTTAACTCAAGCTAAACTTAACTCAATACTAAAAAAAATGGAACTCGATAATTACTACTCAAATCCAACACTATTAATAACTATAATCCAATAGAATGTATTTTCTTATTATCTCTCTTTCTCTCTCTTATTCTCTGAGGCACAATCAATTATTAAAGCCTTGTAATGGCTATTCGTTTATGATATGTAGGGTATATTACTATACATATGTAGAATGGACAAATCAGGAAACGTTTACTATATTTATAATTTAATAGTCATAGTAGCAATATTTCAAATAATTATGAATTGATTAATAGAACATCAACATACATACACCATTTAAAATTTGACGGGGCCTCTCTCCTTCATTCATCCCCCTGGGAAAAAAACCAACATAATATTTTAATTACAACCATAGGTATATGGTAATTAAGAAGTACATATTAAAAGTATGTTTATATACATTATATGTATACAATGAAACATAATGACATGTAAACGATCATAATTTTTTAGTTATTAGTTTAAAAAGGGATATGTTTATTTGGCAAATTTTGAATGGTTAAATTTAAGTTTGTATTTCCTTGATCACATACGTATATTACCACGACGTTTTGTTATTTCATGTCCACGATAGTTATAGTATGTATCCTAAAAACATAAACAACTCAGTCTACGTCTGTATTAATGATGTCGGCCTTTTTCGAGAGATAAACAATCAAGTTTTAAAACAGTAAAAATTCTTCTTTATTATTAGTAAAGAAAAAGTTAACTATTAGATATCAAAATGGACCAATAAATAATTGTATTTCTTCAATCTCACCGTTTATCTCAAAATATATATCTCTAATGCCTACTTTTATTATATATATGACCCAGGGGTTTTTCAGGGTGTGGGCTGGAGGGGTTTGTAGTTCCCCCTTCCCCCCCCCCCAAAAAAAAAAAAAATAAGGAATTTTTGCTTTATACTAGAAAATTTAATATTTAAAATTTTTTCCCAAAAAATTTAAGATCGAAAAAAGTCCAATGAGAATTCAGCCTCCTAATGAAAAGAGCAAACCAAATTGGCGGCATAGATAGCTTGCATACTTTCTATATCAGTCAAATTGTTTGGCTTACGCACTTCCAAGTGCCCAAAGCTTGAGAGATATAGTAAAGATGTCCTTGTTATTTGAAACTAAATATATTATTTTAAATAAACAGAGCTGATTAAAAGTTTCAAAATCTAGGTAAGTTATAAGGAAAAAGGGATATTTATAGACTAAGGTCCATACTTAAAGGTATATGCACTTTTACTTATTAGCACACCTTTAAAAAATGTGTTAAAACTGCTGCTTATCTCAAGGTTTATGCTCTACGATTATATTATTAAGATGACATTTTGCTATTACCACTTAAAAGACATCTTCTTCTTTTTTGCCATAAAATGCTTCCTTGTATGTAAACGCACATGAACATTATATTATTTTAATGACACACATCAGACATTGGATGTAGGAACGTTTTTTCTTTAAATGTGTTGATAAAAATAAAAACTTTCTTATAAGACGGCTACAATTAAATCTCTCAAAAAATAAAGATTGAAGTCATCTAAAAAGTTTCAAAGAAAACAAATTTCAAACAACCTTTTATCCCGTAATGGCATTCCCACAACAACAACTACTCCTCGTGTCTGTGTTTTCAATTTATCTTTCACTTATTAGTGTTCTAACCCCGAATTAGCTCTTGTTAAAGCATAAACAGTTTCCTACTACCAAATGAAAAATAGTTCCTCAGAAAAGAAAGAATTGGCAAGGTTGTACTTATATCATCTCCGCAGATTAAATCAGTTCTCACGGTTCCAGCTCTTAAAATTTATTAAAAAAACGAATTTTGCTATGTAAAAAAATAAGATTCCAAATATTTCATAAGCAAAGAAAGAAAAGATATCACGCTAAAACCGGTCCTGGGCTCAGATAATAACCTTATCCCTACTCAGGTTGGAAAATGACTCCATGTAATACGTTTTGCATAGAGTTTTGCAATAGCTAAGCATAGTCCTATACCTATACCTCTAGTTTGAACCGACTGCTGATCTGAGACGGGAACTGAAAGACCCATTTTCAACCTAAACCAAATACAACCTTGAAAATTAACTAGCTACCAACTGATTTAAAGTGAGTTTTTGCTCTTTTTTCCCCCTGGAAGGAAAGGTTGCGAGATACTATACAGATTACTATGTGATCTATGATTTGGTCCTCAATTATCTTATTCAAGAGATAATACAACTCATTGCTAGGATTTACCTCACTAACATAAAAATGTACACTGTACACTTTTTTTCCCCTTGATGAGTATTATGAACGTTGATTGGTCGAATTATAATTATCCGTAGTTAGGATTTTTTCAACAACTGTTGAATAATAATTTCCTATTGGATGAATTGTTTAACTGCTACAAATTAATTTCGGGCCTTTTTCTGTTTCGTTTTGTATGAAAGACTGAGAGATGCCATAAAGGTTATAACGTGTGTATGATTGCCTGCTCTAGTCATCTGATTAAAGGGATAATGGTACTCATAACTAAGTAATTATTAGTATAACTTCTCAGGCTTACAGCAAATAAAACATTTACAATATACCTACAAGATACAATACCTTTTCTCACATAAAAGTAACCTTAACAAATTCCGCATTACATATTGTATGAACGGCAATCTATGTACAATAATCAAAATGCATTATTTGGAACATGCACCAAGAACAACACACACGTAGAGAGAATTAAATACTATTAATAAATCCATTTCATCATAATGATACTCTACACATTCACAAAATAAATTAGATCGACTCAAATGCTCCTTACTACTTCCTTTTCTGTATGCATTAAAATTGGCATATATTTGTTATTATTGTTGCACGATATTTCATTAAGGCCCATTCCAGGATATAGAGGGCCCATTGTATACATATATAGGGTGATCACTACTTTTGAAATTAAATATTATTAAGGGCCCGATTTAAAATATGAATGTGGCATGTCTAAGGGTCAAAAAAATAGTTCTGGCTTCACTCTTAGCATTTCCAAAACTCACCAGAGCCATTTTATAGACTTTGGGTAATTTTAGTATGAGGTTGCCATAATACATAATTGATTTTAGATCCATTAGAATATATTTCACTATGTTGATGTGAAAAAGGTTTTTTAGTCATTCTCAAATGCTCACATACGTCTCCAACACGGCGTTACCTCGCTAACACAAAAATACCAAGTATTTTGTTGTCAGCTGTCGATTCCCTCGTTTCACTTTATACGTCATGCCTATTTCATAATTTATTCTTTTTGATTAATAAACGAAGAAATAAGTTATTCAACACTTTTGATCCGTTTCCAGAGGGACAGGAATACAATTTTTTGTCACTCCCTCGTCGTATATATAATGACCATTTTATTACTTTAGTAAAAATTTTGCCTATCATATATAAACACAAATGTCTAACTACTCTTTTAATAAAGTGTTACTAAGCAATATTACTATTGCGGTATGAAATAAAATATAACGTAGGATTTTAATATGATGAAATATGTCTTTCATTTTTAAAAAATTTAGGGAAATGATATTACAAGGATTGTCTCAGAGTATTTAAGAGATAAATTGAAGTTGGTATGATTGACTTATTTATCTAACTACCAGATGATTTTGAGCCTTTTATTTGTTTCTTTTGAATGAAAGGTCGCGTTTTAGACATTTACAAAGTTTAAGACGGAATCTTTGATAATACTCTATGAATGATCGTTTCGTTGATTCTTAAGAGTGCATCTAAAATCAATATATACTTGCAACCTCATAGTGTGATGAGCCAGAATCTTTAAAATGGCTGTGGTGAGTTTTGCAAAGACTTGGAGTATAGTTAAAACCATTTTTGTAGTCCTTAGACGTGCTACATTCATACAACTTTAAATGGGTACCTTAATACTATTTAATTTCAAAAATACTGACTACTTTAGTACATATGTTCATAAACAAAAATATAAAATACATCCGTCCGTGTTCTAGTTTTCATGACTTTGTTCTCAATGAATGAATTATAGTATGAGTTTAATTACTTTTCTTCTTTTTTGAGTTGTTAATTAATAATTATTTAAAGGATGGAAAACAAAAATATTTGAAATTATTATCTTTGTAAAATATGTATAATATTTTAAGAATTAATATTTTTTCCTCATTATATTATTAGTTAATTATTATGATTATGATGTTTAAAGAGCTAATTTAATTATCATTGGATTTTTAAAATTGATGTTAAAATTAGTCTAGACGCCCTAAAAATCTTTTATGTATATTTTAGTAGGAAATTTCAATTTCCTTATTTTTTTTAGGTATTTTGAATAGAGGTTTTTTTACAACTTCTAGAGAAATATATTAAAGTAGTGAGACGCGTCGGTTAGTTGAAGTAGATTCCTTGTCTTACTACTAGTATCCTTTTCCCCACGCAAGATGTCTCTTTATAGGATATCACAAATGATAGCACTTTACCATTTTCTGTCATGTATCTACAATTTGTACAAGCAAATTGTACAAATGAAGAGAAGGCCTTAATTTTTTTACTTGTAGATTTGGCTCATTTCTGTACCTTTAATTACCTTAATATACCTATCATCGGTTAATTATATTTGAGGACATGTTTGAACAAAAGTGGTCGGTTGGTCACCTTAATATATATATATAATATTATATACAATTGGCAATTTCTTTCATAATAAAAAATGTAAAATAAAAGTCAATTTAAAAATAAATAAGAGCCAAAGGATTTTTTTTATTAAAAAAAGTCTAATAGGGTAATAAACAAGAATAAAAATATAATCTTTAATTTTACTAATTTCAAAACATTAACTCCTTCTCCTTAAAACTGACACTAATTGGGGCCGTAGCCATGGCCCTCCTGTTGTACAGTCCCTGTATAATGATGCTAAAAAATGAATATGAACTAAAAAGAAAATTATTTTGTTTAGATAATGAGAAGAGTAGAAATGTCAGGTTAATTAGGCAAAATATTCAATCCTTTTAATCACGTTTACTCTCTACTCACTCTCTTTTATCAGCTCTATCACCACCTAGTTTGCCATTATCACACAGCCTACTCAATTTTTCACAAAAAACGTGAAAAAAAATAGTGGTCTTAAAATGACTAATTTGTAGTGGATTCATCGTCAAAGGAAATCAATTTTACCAACAGAGTTCACTGCATTACGGGATTTTTTTTTGTTTCTTAAAAAAATTGCTTATTGATTATAATGAAGGAGTTAAATATTCATTTTTGAAGGCAAGGAGAAGCAGATAAATTAAAGGAAATCATTAGTTAAAGATTGAAATTTTGTCGAAATAAATACATGGAAAACAAAAACTAATTTGTATTTTTCTCATTAAGAGTCATTATAATATCCATTTATCTATTTCAAAAAATTTCACCTCTATTGCCCTTTTGTACAAAATATAATATATCTTAAGGATAAATCATATTCATATTAATAATTAATTAATGAAACAAATTTCATTCAATTTCAAGTACTACTAACTAATAAAAATAGTTAGCAAAGTTTAAGGTTAAGAATGTATTTTTTTTATAAAAAGGCACTCCTGATACTCATACAGGATTTGAAATGCATATGAAAAAGTAGGGATGGGTTTCGTATATTTTTTTAAAGCCCGGGTAGTAGGGTTTTTTATCTTGAAGGGAGCCCATCTCTTTTCTTCAAATGACATTGTTATTGTTTTTTGCTAGAAAATAAAGCTCAATATTCTATTTTATTTTTTTAGAAAAGAATAATTTTCAGCTTTTCCAAATTATGTATGTACAGAAATCCATAAAATATGTCCTGCCGATATGCACAAGAAACCCAAAATAAAGGTAAGTTGAAGATTTTGGTGGGGAGAGCAGCTTAGCTCTCATGACGTTTTATTACATCAGCTGCAAGTAACTGTGAGAGGAAGGAAATAAACACAAATCCCACTCCGTATCTAGCAATGATATAAACAGGAATGACTCCAATATGGATCCTCAATTCTACTCCAAGTCCAACAAGGACATACACTTATAACTTCCGAGCAAACCCTCATTGTTACTCTTTGTCTTTCATGAGCAGATTTACTAGTTATTACTTTATACTTGGTTGTTATGTCTTCATGAACTAAATAATAACAACTTTGGAAAATAAAAACCCTGTTTAGATTGCCGATAAGAAAAAACCGCTCCCCTATCTAGGACATATTTTAGACATCCCCCTTCTATGTTCATTTATCATTTGTTCGCAGTTTTTTTTTGGAAAAAAATATTTCTTTCAATTTTTAAAATGATCTCTTTTAAATGTTTTCTTCGCGTACCATAGTTACAAATTCTTTCTAGCACGGAGCACCAATCAAGTTCCAAGTCCGGATCAAATGCTCTCCTCTAAAATTGCGTGTTTGGTACATTGATGTTCCGTGTTCGAGCATTACCCGAACACATTCCTTGGGGCCACGTAATAGGGAGTCATGGCCTCTCCACTTTTTGGGAAATTACAATTATCCAATAGGTACTAAGCAAAATAAAAAATATTATAGTTATTACCAACACATTTTTTTAAAAATGACGCACAAAGCCTGATACATAATATGAAGTATTCTCCTTAGTTGAATAAGATAATTTTCCACCAATTATAAAATTATTTAAACGTTTTGACGTTAATATTAATGTGTTCAGTAAGGAATAGAAAGTAACTCAAATTGAAGTATATGAGTATATGTACCTATTTGCTTCAGCAAAAATAACCCCCTAGCAATGTTATAAATATCGAGTAAAAGATAATGTGTAATACTTGGTGGTTATTTATGGTTTCGGAGGAGAAATCTATGGTTTTATACTTATTACTTATGTATATAAATATGAATGATTATATTTTATGATAAGATAAGAAATATAAATACATACTTACAACGTAACGAGAAGTTCTCCAAACAGATGATGGAATCATTAGTTGCCTTTTCAAAGGTTATGCCTAAATAGTTATATCTTTTGTTATGTAATTTTCATTGGCTTATTTTTAAATGTCATTTTTTTAAATTTATTCAAGAGAAGAATCAGATAACTACAGAGTTCAAGTCATTATTTTTCTAGGTTACATGTAATACGTCGTTGCTTTTATTTAAATATCGCAACCTTTTCTCCAAAAGGAAACGGAAAACAAGGCCCAAAATCAGTTTTTTGCAGTTCTTTCAACCGTGGAATTATTATTCAATGATAGTAGGGAAGTGTTCAAATCAGTTTAACAAGAGGTTACTCGAATTCAACTAATCAATGTTCAGAATACTGAAACGGGGGAAAAAGCAGAAACCTCGATAACTGACAACAAAATGCAGTATAAATTTTTGTTTCAGTGAAGTAATGCCGTTGTCTTGCTTCATTTGTCAAATATTACGAATATCAGTCCTTGAATAGCGTCTTAAATTTTGAAGCACCCTCTAGACAGTATCATTTTTACCAATACAATAGTAAAGTATGACAGTTAACTAATTAAATTGGTTTTAGCATTTGTGAAGTGTCTTTCATCTACGAAAATAGTTTTGCATTATTTTTAATTTAAGCCTAGTTCAAGTACATGTTGTTATAATATTTCTCTCATTTTTTGAAAATGCACTAATGATGACGTCATTTAGCAAATATGGTTCCATGATCCCTACTACAATATAAGACTAACCTAGGGAATGTACTTTTAAAAATATTTTGTTTTTAAATCATGTGTTTTGACTAGTTTAACATTATAAGTATATCTAGAGTTTCATAAAATATAACATACCGCTATGCAAAAAAAAAAAATCTGGCAATTGAAGAGAGTAGCTTAGATGTCATGACCTTTTATTAAATCAGCTACGAACCCTACAAAAGAAAGAAAAGGAACACAAACTCCACTCCGTATCTAACAAAAATTAGGTAGGAATTACTTCAATGTCGATTCTCATTTCTAATCTGAGTCCAAATACAAATCTTCAAAGTTAGTCTCTGTCATTCATGAGCACAGATACTAGTAATTTCTTTATACTTATAAGTTATTTATTCAATAATAAGAATAGCAGCTCTAGAAGATGAAATAAAGCATTGTCCAGATTGGCAACTAGAAAAAATCTCACACGTGTTCTAGATCATATTTTTTTCTTCCCTTTGGATAATTTAGATGTATTATATAATTATGATAATTGTTTGAATAGAACAAATTAAAAGACACCTCCATACTTGACCCGTAATTATACAAAGTACATACATTTATACATTGGTCGTGTAAATGTATGGTAGATAATTTTGAAGAGAAATTAATAGCAAGAGAAAGTTGAGGATGGATGTTTCATTCTAGGTGCGGCCAAGGAAATTCAAATAATAATAATTATTATTAAAATATATATTAAAGAAAAGAAATTTACAAACATCTGACGCAAATTATTTAATTAGATTCCTTGAGATTCCTCCGTGCAAAAAGCAGGTAATTGGTCTAGCATGTGCAATTATTATTCAACACATATTTGTATTCATGTGTAAGATTCCCATAATGAACACTAGGGTGGGTCATTTTGAGGAAATGAGATCAACTTTTTCGAATTTTGAAATTGAAGTATCGGAACAAATTGTGTATTGGTCTAAAAATACCTTGTGTAAAAAATGAATTCGAGGGAATTGGTTTAAGATGTCCCCCAATAAATAAATATACACTTTTAAAATGTATATTTTTTCATAATTTTTTTTTCTTAAGATGACTACTTAATTTTAAAGACAAGATCATTCTACTTATTTTTTATAAGGATTAACTATCTATTATGTGTTGATGATTAATAATAATTATGATGTTAGAAAAATTAATAAACAAATGGTTTAGCTCTTGATGTATAAAGCCTGTAATACCTATATTTTTTCCATTAGAACGAAACATGAACCATTTGATTATTATTATTATTATTAGGTTAATAATACCAGTCAAGTTTCACTAAAAATCAAATTTCTGACCATAATTGCTGATAATTATGAAAAAACCAGGAAATATGTATTAATAAACTTCCAACTGAAATGGGGAATCTTCAAATACGTTCAATTTTCTTGAAATATGGTATGGAATACTCTGTCAAAGTATTTCAAATTTCCCCAAAACCCCCATCATTATTGATTTTCGACCCACTCTAATGCCCGCAGAACTGGATATTTTGTATTGCAAAAAAAGAATAAGGGTTCATCAATAAATAAACATATTTAAAATAAATTTGGGGGCTTTATAAACATGAACGTCGAATCCGTTGTACCTACTTTAACAACGCCTCCAGGATTCGTCTTCATATGAATCTATGAAATATTTCATAAACAAAAGAAATATTATTCCTATGTATTCTTATTATTCAAATCATATATCCCTAAAGACCTATTGTAATGTAATATAATAGATGGATGAATAAATAAGTGCATGTGGGAAGCTCACCTTAAGTTTGCCATATGGCAGACTACATGTTCTTATTCATTATTACTATAATTATATACAATATATATTATAAAAAAATTCGACTTATAACAATCAAGTTGGATCGATTTTATTGAATGTTATGCTTTGTCATATTACTTTTCACTATTTTCGTACTGGTTACGGTACCAAAATAGTTATCCGTATTTTCGGTAACTGGAACTTCTGTCTCAAATTATTCTTGCTCAGTACATTTTACCCTAGGATATTCCGCCTTATAGACATTTTGTCTCAAGGTTATTTCGCCTTAATATATAAATATATGAGGATCATACTTCTTTTTTGTTTATTTTTGGTTGAAATCGATGTTCCCTTTGATTTTTTAAAACTAAATATGTCATTTTTATTACTATAAAATGGTTGTTTTCTTTTAGTTATTAATGAAGTTATGTACTTGCATCATATTATGTTTTTTTGTCCCTGCAAGAGTCGTTTTCAATATGAATCATCCATCATGTTTAATGATAATTACTAACGGAGAAGGAACAAGCACTTCTTCTTTTCGAATCGTGCTTGTAATTTATTATTATTATACTTATTTTATTACCTATTTACCTGGTTCGAGCTCATTACATAATGATATTTCTATAGTATGTATGCATTGAAATTTTGGGGGACAATTTCATCATTTTTTTTTAACAAAAAACAACAATTCAATACGTTTGATTTAAGATTACAAGATTTTTTTGGGGGGTGGTCCAAGTTCAGAAATTTGTGGGCTTTTTTATAAATAACAATTTTTATCCTTGCTTGTTTTATAGAGAATAATTTTGTTTGGAGTGCGGGGGAGCACAGAAATTTGAGTATTAACGTTATCGGCGGGTCATTGTTTTATAAGGCAATGATACTGTAAGTAACATTTTAAATTCGACAGTATCCCTGGTCTATATAGTAGCAGTATAAAATCAAATTTTCACAATTAAAATCCGTTTGATTACCACAACAAGGTAGTCAATTATTAATTAAATCATGTAGATAGTTCCACAAAGTATTCATTTTGTACAACAAGAAATAATTTCAAAAAGTTGTATATATATAATTACAACAAAGCTTAAGTTAAATTCATTTGTATTACCGTATTGTATAGTAATCAATATCTCAGCCTCATCACTATCAACTCTATTTCTTCTTTTTGATAGAGCTTCCATGATATTATTCCATATTCAAATATTTTAAACACTGATATGATACATTCGTAGATATATTCAAAAAATCATGCTTATCCTCCATTATTCCATATGTTTCAGGATCATATCCAAGAGGTTATGAATAAATGGGATAGTATAGATGACGAAATATGGGCCAAGATCATCGTGTTAGAAAGGAACCGTCGCGTAGCGAAAGCCTATGCTCGAGCTCCTGTTATCACGATTAATGGCTCAAACGATGGATTCGATGGTTTTCGAATAGGTGTCGGAGGATTTGAAAACCCAATGAGGGATCCGAATACTGAAAATACCATCAGGCAAATTGGAAATGTAAGTTTTTTGGACTACCTAATATAGATATTATTTGCCTATTGTAAAGTACTGACCGTCCCCTTTTCCCCAAGATATATTCTCTTTTTAGATTTTCTTCCGAATTTTTTGATAAATTCCTTTGTTACTTAAATTTATTCTCTTTCCACTTAAACAAAAAGTCAAAATTAAAAAAAAAGGAAAGGCAAAAAAATTCTAATAAAAAAAGAAGAGCAAAAATTATTAATACTTTAGGTATTCGTTAATTGTATTTATGTTAAAATATTAGCACAACCCCGACACTTCCTCCTTAAACTTCTACTTGCATTTTTTAAATTATATTTTTCTAGAAAGGTTCAATTCTTTTTTATTTTATGCCCTTTTGGATAATTTTTTTTAGAAAAAGAATTATATTTACTTTCTTTAATGACCTTTCTTTTAATAAAATGTCGATTTTCTTATTATTTCTGCCCTTTTTGTAAAAATTTATTTTCAGTGTATATATTTGAAACTATATCTAAAGCAGAGCCCCAATCAAGAGCAGGCCTTCGAACACTTGCTTCCATAAAACAGGCTCTGATCCTAACTTATAGTATGCATCTTAGACTAATTTTTTTAAGTTACTAATTGATAAATGATTTTCTTTAAAATGATAATATAATACCCCACCTATTTTTCATTTCTAATATTTATTTTCCATCACATAACAAGTAAAGTAATTTTTTCCTTCTGAGGAAAGTTTTGAGTAAGATCGATTATATTTAAAGTCAAAGAAATACTTGTACGAATTACAAGGTTAATGAATCCATCTAAGGATACTTTAAAAAGAATTAAACTAATCTGTAAAAAATAACTTTTGAAAAATGTATTAACTCATTCATCAAATCATGAGAAAAACGAACAACCCTTGTAATTAAAGTCTCGCTTTAAGAATTGTCTATGTATAATCAAGCCTTGATTCTACATAATTATTATTATTTGACAGGGTATCAAACTAAAAATGGATGATATAGGGAATATTTTAATCAAAAGACTGTCAAAAGGAGGCGTTAGAGTGAAGAACACGACAGAAGAGAACGCAGTTAGTAATGATATCCTTAAATTACCTGGAAGTCTCCTCGAACTAGACAAACCTTTCAAAGTAAGAGTCTATAAAAATAAATTTATCTCCTACAAAAATATAGTATTATGCATGGGGTTGTAAATCCTAAGCACTTTCGGTATGTAAAAAAAAAACAATATTGACATCCACGTCAACAATTAGCTGTCATGACGTTTCATTTACAAGTAGCTATGAAAGGAAATAAATTAATACAAATACCACTCCGTATCAAGCAAACTCACATGCAGAAATTACTCTCGATTAATGTCGATTCTCAATTCTACTCTGAGTTCAACAAGGACTTACACTTATAATTCTCCAAAACATCATCAGTGTTGCTCTCCGTCCTTCATGAGCAGATTCACTTTACACTTAAATATTCCCTCCTCAAGAATAAAAGGATAATGCTAACAGCTTTGGAAAATAAAAAACACTCTTCAGATTACTAATTACTACAAATACAAACTCTCACGCTAAAAATACTTAGAATTTACAACTCCAGTCATGCATAAATAAGTTATAAATCCCTCATTCTTTTGTATCACAGGTTTTTGACATGAAAAAGTTCCAACAGAATATAAATAGAGAAATGAAAAGAGCCTATCCGGATAGACGTCGATTAGAGTCTCAATGTATAAGCGCAGTGTCATTTGGACATGCTGACACAGATATTTTAGACTCACCTATATGGGTACTAGTAATTAATGTTGTTGCAATTGAGATGTTGAAATCTAAAATACCACCACGTAAGTACTTGAACATACAAAATAATTATCGTTATATACTCGTAAAACTTCTTCTTTTTTTAAATCATCATCAAAAATGGAAATGATGTACATGACAAATATATATCATTATCATTTCTTCAAGTTCAAGAAAAATATAATATATTTTTTTTAGTAAACTTCTTTGTAACTATTTCTACAAAGAATCATTTTCCTTTATGCATGACTCAATGTTGAAAACTTTGTAGTATGTTGAAAAACAAAATTAAATATAATTAAATTCGGTGGTTTAGTATGTGCATACTGTCATGCAACATAAAAACTTTTATGATGTATATTTATACATGGAAGTACATAAGGTAATTTGATTTTATACCGATTTTTACTTCCATTGATACCACATATATTCTAATTTGTCATAAAAATCACTTAACCCTATAACGAATATTCATAGCTCACAAAATCACTAGTCTGACGTCCCTGAGTGATGAAATGTATCATTTGGGCTGCTGAAACTTTACACTACCTGGACTATTAGCTACCTAAATTCAAAAGGAAATGTCAGAAGGTGATAAAACTGTTTTCTCAATAACAGTTGAAATTATCTAATTAGCCAATTTTCTTGTTCTTGTTATGTGTAAGTAAAATCCCCCAAAAAATTAATTTCGTTAAAGGCAGGGTAGTCTGCAGGGAATGGGCTGGAGGGGTTGTAGCCCCTCTTCCCCCAAATTAAGAAATGTTTACTTTCTACTTGAATGTTTAATATTTGAAATTTTTTTTGAACAGGTGTGTATTTTTCAATTTTTTTTCCACAAAATTTGATATTTGAAATTTTTTCTACAAAATTTAATTTTTGTAAACATCTATACATTTTGGATTTTTTTTATGAAAAGCTACAGATTTTTCAAGAAATTTTACTTTTTGGAATTTTTAAGCCAATCCAAGCCTCCCATGCCCTCCAAAAATATAATCCTGCGAACGCCCCTGAAATGTGTTATTACGTTTTTTTAAACATGGTTAAGTTCCTTTTATTTTGAGGTATCAAAACCTGAAAATGTCAGGGCGCCCTTGTTCCTTTTTTTTAACATTAATGTGGGTTTTTTTAATGTGTCAAAATCGAACACTTTGAACTTTTAGTTTGAAATTAATAAATTTTTTATTTCAAGTAACTAATTTTTGCTGATATTTATAAGAAAAGAAAAATTATTTTATCCATATGTCCCTCTATGTAAAATTAGATTTATTATTTTTCGAAATAATTTTCGTGGATTTAACACTCTTTCGATGAGACAATACATTTTCAATATTGGGAGTTCATATGTAGGAAAGTTGTATATTTTTCTGTTTAATGAATCATTGGTTATTTACATATTTTCAATTACATGCATAAAGTTTTCCATGCAAAATATTCTCAACTACACAAATCCAGAATCTCAAAAATTATATATCAAATATGATACGTATTCCATTATAGGGGTAATCAAACTTTTTAAATTGCAAAAAAATGTACTAAGTCTGAAAAAAAGTTATCTAAATATTCACCAATCTCTCTATTTACATAATCAGACATAACAACGACATTTAATTTTATTAATTGAAATAGTTGGACCTCCGTCACCACGCATTCGCCCTCACACACTGGAAAATGGAATGCATTCCCGTCCATTTGGCTCAGGATCTAGCGATGAAGATCCTTACAGTGTAGCAGGAAGTGGATCCAGCGGTTCAAGTGGTCCAGGTAATCACATTATCAACAGAGGATACTTGGGTGGCAGATCACGTTCAAGAGAAAAACCTCCAAAATTACCTCCACGAGATACTGTTTATGGTAGCAGTAGTATATGGGCTAAACCCGAGCAGCCCCAAGTTGTCACATCACCCAAAACAAAAGAAAAGAGTCAAGGAGGTAAGTTTTATTATATTTGTAGACAGAGCTGGTGTTAGCGTGAGATGGTCCCTTTTCATTTTTTTAAATTGGATTGTTTTTTAAGTTCCCTTTTTTAAAAATAAATGCAAGAAGTCCGTTCCTTTTGTATCAAATTGACCTTTTAGAAAAGGGCAATCCTATTTTCATTGACTTCTTTTAATAAATTTTATGAATTATAGTTTTTCTAGAAGAGCATTTATTATTTACTTTCTTAAAATAACCTTTCTATATTAAAATTCTACCAAGTGAAGAGCCTCCATCAAAACCCTAAACCCAGCCTTGATTGTAGGCAACTTTATGAGCGAGTGTTTAATTATTTGTTTTCTTTTGTGGTTGATCCTTGTAGATGATCCCTATTATAGTGGTTTGCGGGCTCGAATTCCTAATTTTGTAAAATCCCGCAAAAAGAAAGCCAATCAAACAGTAAGTAATATTAAGGAGCCAACATCTTCTATGGTTTTATCAAGTTCCTCCAGTGGTGATTTGATGTCATCAACAAGGAGGCCGATGGGATATAATCGCGTGACCAACAACAACAACAACAATAACCATCATGCAGTGACATCCTCCGATTCCTCAAATACAAGTCTTCCTCCCATTCCTTCACATCCCTTTTGGTGGCATACTCGACTCTATGCAGATCCAAATAGTGTAGATTCATCAGACTCTGACTATTCGCATATCTATGGGCGACTTCCCATTCCAAATCGAGGTGCTTTCCGTAAATTTCCCACCAAGCCAATGTTCTTAAGGTAAATGGTGATATTCTAGCATTAAAGATCTTCATGAAGACTAACATCATCATTATTTTACATTATTTAGTCAATGGGAATAGTAAAGCAAATCCCCGTTGTACTTTTAATTACATTTCTTTGTTTGTTTGTTTTTTAAACTATCAACCCCGATTTGGAATCCTAGCGACAACAGCAACAACGACAGCAGAAACATTCTTCAACAACGATCTTTATCACGGAATTTACTATGTATCATTGTTTAAAATTAATACTTTTGATAACTAATTAATCATATGTAGATGATGACCTACACATATTAAATGTATGTTCAACTTCTTCTTCTTCTTATGACGTGTCTTTATTTTCTTTATTATATGTAAAGTTCAGATTCTGTAAAATGTGTAATATGTATTTGATTTTGAAATTGTATCATTTTTTATACCTATTGTTTGACTAGTATATATTATTATAGTGTTTGAGCAAAGAGTAAAGTGCTCTATAACTTTTTTATATATAATTTTGGTTATTTGTTCATGGTTTATTTATATAAAGAACACTTATTAAAAAAAAAAAAAAAAAAAAAAAAACTCTTGAGTTATGAGTATATTTATCCCATTTGACGAGGGCTTTACCAATATGGATTTTTTGGGTTTCATAATTATACATAATTTAAAGGAGGAAAACATGTTTAAACTGTAACCACCACAACTGTTTGCGTGATTGGAGCTGGGGCTCCTCCAGATACATGGGATACACTAATAGGGGAAAATAAACAAATACATTAGTCGTCATACAAACACAAAATAAATCATATAATTTTTTTCGAAATTTGTATATTTTGAAAACGAATGAAGTCAAATCAAAAATAAGGTCGATAATGATTTGTAACAAATAAACAAATATAAATGAATTTTTTAAAAAAAATCCTGAGAAAACAACATTAATAGAAAATCTTTTATAAAAAACATATTAGCCTTATCTTTAATATACTAAAAAATATTTATAATGTACCATTCAAATTTGATGTGTTTCTCTGATCGGAAATATAATCCTTCTTAGCAAAGTTTTCCGCTTATTACTTTGCCGAAAATGATCCATCTTTCCTATAACAATTTGTAACAGAAACTATGTCCCAACTTGCATTCTTCTTTGATAGTATATTTATAAAGTTTTCCACTTCCATTTGCCTACTTGTGCTGATAGAAAATAAGGATTAGTTTTTGGTTTTTCATAATAGATTCATATAATTTTTTTACAAATAAAACTACTATATATAACATTTCTGATAGAAGAGAGAGGCCACCCACCTCTAGTACATATTTGTATTAATTAAGCATTAGATGTTTCTTGGTATTTGAAAGATAAGTCTAATCGGCCTTAAATTTTTTGACGGACCTATTTACTCTACTTTCTATGTGAACGTAATATATTCTCTGTTTGCATAACTCAGAAGACATGTCTTACATCCCGGGCAATACTCAAAAAAAATTAAAATCTTCAATTGAATCAATTTTAAAAGAAAAACAGCTCTTAAGAATAATATAATAACGTATATCTCATTTTCTACCTTGAATATATTATGAATGGATAAGTTATATAACACAAAAAGGGAATGTTATGACGACTAACGTATAGCACTCAGAAAAATATTTTCTCTTGTGTAATTCATGTCCCGATAGTACTAAAACTCATGGTCTGAGCGCAATGATTTGTTGAATTGGAATAGGCTATTATTAATCTCTGAAAAATTATCCACAATTATTGAATAATAATTAAGTATTTCATTGTTATGAAGAATTAGCTAACTTCCAACTGATTTCGCACCTTTTTTTCTGTTTCTTTTTTATGCTCAGATTGTGGGATAAAATAAATATAGATATTACCTTCGTTACCTGTTAGATAAATAAAATATCTGTAATAATTGGTAATAAATACCGATTATTCGAAAATTATCTAAAAATCGGCTAATTAAATCTGATCATTAATATATATCATGAAGTTTATTCTGTAGATCTGTATTATTTAAAAAAATTATTAGTATACATTTTTCATGTAATTAAAAATTATTCAACAATATTAAAAACAAAAACCACAAAAATAACGAAATCACATCAAATATATCAAAATAAAACCTTTCAGGTAAAAAGTTAAAAGTGATATTAAATTAAAATTTTAAATTAAATGCAATTTAAAGTACTCGAGTACAAAGTTAAAATAGGAATTATTCCAATTAAATTACTGGCTTTTATAATTTACAGCTTATATGAAATATAATGTGCCTTGGTGATAATGGCGTCAATTACTGGTTGTCAGAAAGTCGATCCTTCCAAGCTTCTTACCATGTCACTCTTCAATGAGTTGTACATATAATACCCATATAGGTCAAATGTAGTTGAACGTATTCTGACATGATGGGATCTATCTTTTCAGGTATTTCTTTGCAGGAAAAGCATAAATATTGTGTTTACTTAACATGAAAATAGGAGGGGGGGAGTGCTGTATTTTGTTCTGTATTACCCTCAGTCGAATGCTCTGGCGAATATTGCCTCACAACCAAGAATTCTAACTCATCAATTAAACAATATTATATATTTATGGTTTCTATATCGAGCTTCCTCGTTTGAATGTAGTAAATCGCCTAGTGAGGTGTTACAGGGATGAAAGATGCGGATAAGGTAGATAGTCAAGTCCGTGGACTAAGAGATTCCTGACGTCTTCTACTCTTATCTTAATTTAGTTGATCTATGGTGTATTAGAATAAACTACTATATTATATAGTATACTTCTTGTATTCCACCTCTAAGGGATGTTACAGATCAAAGATCACCGTACTTCATTATTCATCTCTAGTCTTAAACTATATCATCCTTCACTAAACTCTTAGAACTTTCTGCAATCAACAATATCATTCAGTTTTATGCCTCCATAATGCACTTAGGTATATGATACTTCTATTTTCTAATTCTGACTCCTCTAGGATTTGGTGCTTGATGCAATATGTTCGAAAAATGGATACTTAGGAACTTTTTGAATTCATTTATGAATCATGGAGATTAAGCTTGTTCTCGGAAAAAAATGCAACAGAGACGTGGTCTTTTATTGTAAATTCACCCTAAATCTGCCGATATATACTTATTAATTATTTTTGTTTGATAAAATTTAACTATTTCAAGAATTGCCAACAAAAAGACTTGGATTTTATATATGCTGTGAAATTAGATGGATAAAAAATAACATTTATTAGTTAGAGTAGAATTACAATAAAACAAAAATTGATTATATCATACAAATAGTCTTATTTTTTAATTAAAAATATCTAAATTAAGTTTTGGACATCATGAGCAATAATAAGTGTACAAATTCTTAATTTCTATTTTTGATGGGACATAACAATGGCTCGATTAAATCGAAATGGCCACGTTGCCACCCTGTGGACCTTTGCAATTTATTTTGATGCGCCGCCAATTCTGGTTTAGCATGGATTTCTTTTAGGTACTGTAAATGAATCCTTCAAAGTGCAAATGCGTTTATCCCTCTCCTTTGTACAAACTCTATAGTACAGATTTTGACTTGATGATGTGCTGTGGGAAATGGATAACAAATTAATAATTCAATTATTAATATAGTTTATGTCTTAGCTTCAATTTATTGTGAATGACTATTGACTAACATCTAGTGAATTATATAGAGAATAGTTAAAAATATTAAATATGTGACAAATATTTAAAACTTTACTTTGACTTTAAACGATTTGTATTAAACATATCATTGGACTTATTCTTAATGAAACATTAGTTATGAATGACGATAATCAAATTTGATCTTGATTTAAAGAAACATTCTTAAAGTATAAGACCAATTAAATGAAAAATAGAAAAAAATTTTGCTAACAATAAAATATTAACCTCCCTTCATTTAAGTATATTCCATATTAATCCAGCTTAAGACATCATTACATGGATTCTTACATTCAATTCCATTTTTAAACAGTTGCTGCATCGCCTCTGGCTATCAAATACAACTTCAAGCATTTCATTTTTCTAATTATGATATATTTCATAACTATTTTCTTAAGATTCTCTATTTTGAGCTTGACTAAAAAATTTAATTAATGGAATAACACTCTTTAAATCTATAGACAAAGTCTGCAAAGTATCAGATATTCCCTATTGGACCTATGATCCATTATTTTGGTAAGAGATGGCATTTATATTCATTATCTTCATATAATGAGATAACACCTCATTTAGCCTAGGTAAATACCTTGGACGTACCAAATTGTGTATAAAGTGATTATTCTGCAAAAACGTTTAATAATATTATAGCTACAATGTAACTTTGATCGACTGCATCCAACTCATTTATGAATATATTCAATATATTTCTTTAGTAAGGAATAAACATAATTTTTTAAGTACTGGGTATATTTTTGTCATAAAAAGTCATCAAAATAGTGGAGAAATAAGTAATATATTAAGAATAATCGGATATTATGTAATAAACATGAAACGATCATGTGAAACATAAACTAATAATAAGATCTTAATTTTTCACTTATTCTGAATATAATAAATATTGAACTCAATATAATGATCTTGCTAACACAACTGAATATGATGTCTTAAGTAAGTCTTGAGATTTTGACTATCATTTCTTTCGATATATATTTTTGTAAATATTTAAATGATACACAGGACATAAAAATTTTAAAGCATCCCTATATTCATATTGCTTGAACAGTTTGTAACACAGACCAATAGTAGTTCTACAACTGATAATGATGATCATCTTGCCAAATGTTCAAATAAGATTAAAACAATCCAACGTTGATCATTGTTATTTTCTCCTATAATAGTAATCCTCTGAAGAAAGGCATAGGTACAGTTGATCTTATGGATCAGCAAATTGCTATTTGTCTATTGAATCCCAAGTCATCAACACGTTTTTATTAAATAATTTTCGTTAATATCATTTAAAATGAAAAGGTTAATTCCTATATCGTAAAATTTGTAAAATATTATAAATTACATCTTCTTAATTGCAATATTATTATTACCAAGAATCGGATTCAATATTATGAAGAACAACAAAAAGAGCTTTCATTGTCATCGCCGAGACCAACAAAATTCTGAACATGTTATTTAGATTTATATTCACTATAGTTTCATAAAAAACATAAATATAATTGTGAAGGTTGTGCCCGGCTCATATTCAGGGTTCTATCCGTACCGGTTTCGGTTCTTTCATTTCAACGGTTTCAGTCTCAGTTCAGCTTTATCGGTCTCGGTTCCGATCATTGGTATCGATTCTTTTTCATACATGCTCAGTTTGGTAACAGGTACTTATACAATGGACATCGCTAGAAAATTCGGGCCCAGGAAATAATATAAGATACAAATAGGGCCGTAGCTACCTTATACGCAGAGGGCGTAGTGCACAAAGTTCCTACAGGGGCCCGAAAACTAAGGTTGCTTAAGGCAATGGTTTTCAAATTGGGGACCATGAGGGGGGGGTGGCTAGGAGGGGGCGCAGGAGGATGCAGAAAAGATTACTTTCAGTCCACAAATACATAGTATACATGTTTCTTATAAAGGGGGCCTCAGCTAAAAATGTAAGGTTAGGGAAACCCTGGCTTAAGAAATATAATAGTTATCATATTATTGGTGCCCGAAAATCTTAGTAGTTGACCTGGATTCATAATATACCCCACATATTCCCTCTTTTATTTCCACCGCCTGCTACTTAAAACTACTTTTCCAGATCCATAAGAAGCTCTTAGCTATTTGGAACTCAGATACAATTGTATCACCCTGGCAACGTAAGAAAATCATTGGAAAAATGCTGCGATTGCACAAACAATCATAGAACATTGACTTATTGATTAAAGTTAATTTATTTATTATAATATATATTTAATTTTATTTATAAATTACATATTCTATATAAGAACAAAAGCACAAGAACCGAGACCGATAATGAATATATTGCGGCCTCAGTTCGACTTTGTCGACTCCAGTTCTAGTGGCTCAAGAATTTAATTATTTATGACAATTAAACAATATAATTGCAATATATTTTCATAATGATTACGTGTAGAGTAGTGTATTCTAATAATAGATGAACTTCGACTTAAAACTCTCCTGGCTTATCGCCTAGCAATATGTTTAATTTTCAAAAAGGCATCAATCGAAGGAGGTCGTGGATGAATTCCAATCAAACGTGCGAATTGGACTTCCACCAAAGACTCAAAAGTTTATCATGTAATATAATCAATTATTTTTTACTATGTGAGGTATGTGAAAATTAAATTAATGGGTTGTTTTATAAGGATGTCACTGGGCTCCATAATCTAATTATTCATACTTAAATGATCCGCTTTAGGCTCACTTTGAAGAATTAATGTTTCTGCGGAAGTAGCCAGAAGGACGGTGGCGTTTGGTACATAATGCAATTCCTACTTTATTTCAACATTCTAATATAAAAAACAACGAAAGCTCAGGTTTAACTGAAACAAAAAAAAAGGTGGAAGTATGCATGAAATTGTACAACACATGTCTTAATTATTGCCCACATATAATTAGCATTAGTAACTTAAGTGTATTATTTCCTAAAAATGTTATTTAAATTTATAATGAAAAATTCATTTAAGTATTTAATATTTAAAAGGTAAATTCGGTTCTTTTTTAGCTTTATATTTACTTTAAAAAATTAAATTTTTAATTGAATTATTTAGTAAAGATAATAAAACAAAGTATAAACAACTATTTTATAAAAAATAACTATTTTTATTTTTAAGAGATTTACAACTATACATCAGTCAGATGTGTTTAATTCCTGAACCTGAGGCTGCAGATTTAGACTTTATTTTTTTCTCTTATATTTTCCCTGTTGTAGATGTTTTGTCTGTCCTCCGCTCTTTACCTTGAGTCCTTTAGTACTAGCAATACTATCATTCATTCTTTTCTTAGTTCTTATATTCGTCAATCCTAGGACTAATCCAATACTATTATGCATCAATGACATTATTTTGAAACTATCATATATACGCCTTTGATAATTTTTTGGGATGTTTCTGTTTGATTTTCCATGTTAAAATAATACATATATTAAAAATAAGACATAATTAAATCAAATAATTTATCAAAATAAATATTTTCATTTTGATTTTCATGACTCTATTTCACCATATTTAAGGAGTTATCCGAAAATTCCTTCTAAAGCATTTATTACAACATCATGTTCAATTCAACGTATAAAATAACCTACTAAAACTCCTTATTTTGCAAATTCTTGTCACGTGATTATGTATAAATTTTTATTAAAGATTATATGTAAGACAAGGTATGTTGAAACAATCAATTTAAGAATCTAATTTCAAATTTAAGAATCTTATTTCAAAATTAAAATTTTGATGATTTAGTATAGATAAGCATTATGCCCCTTGATTAATAAATAAAGAAAAATGTATTGAAAAAGAAAATAAATTGTACATATGGACTAAGAACCTGCCACTTTGTTTTCTTCAAAATGTTATTAAGCCCATCGATGAGCTTGAGGAATAGATTTGGTGCAAGTAACACTCCATATATTTAGAGAACTCATTGAAAAGAGGCTATTTTATGAAATAGTTTTAAAGGAAATAAAACCATTTATAAATTTCAAAAAATAATTACAAAAGTAATTTCCTGACTTTAAAAAACTTTTAAAAATTACTAAATGAACAAATCCATCATATTCTGAGCAATTCCTTTTTTATTATTATGTTGTTTTTTAAATGTGTACTTTCCCTATACTCAGTCGAGGTTGAGACTGAATAAAAAAGAAGTCATGAAAATCCGTATGTTTGTTGTTCTGAAAGGTTCAGTTGTTTATAACATTATATACTTGCGTGAATACAATAAAACATACATTTAAATTTCTCAAAAAGTCCAAGGTTCCACAACATGAAATTGGGCTAAATTATCGTACTATACCGCATGGATTATTATGTTTATTAAATAAAATTTAATATTAAATCAAAATGTTTCCCTTGGACAAAGATTTAGGGATTTCAAAGGTGGGTTTTTATCACAATCTTTGTTAACAAGTAGAGTAGTAATTGATCAACAATGGTCAATATTACATTATTGCCTTCATCACAAATGCAAAAATTAAAATTTTGAGCCCAAAAGCTCCCTTATATATCTTTGAACTTATACTAACGAATAAAATAGTTTAATTTCAAATATATATATACAAAACTCGCAAACTTTGGGAGTGGGGTTTGACTACATAAAACTCTACACAAATCGCTTGCGATATTTAAGTAAATAAAAACTTTTATAACATGGAAAATGTATACAGGTTTCACGTATAAACATGATTTTATGTAATCATAATAGCAGACAAACAAAGCAACTCTATATTTACGTGATATAGTAAGCTCTCTATAATCAAGATTCGTCATCTAGGATAAACCTTTCTTTTGGATATACATATGTTCAATTTCATTTAATATCTATAAGATATATATCTAATATCCCAATTGTGTCACGCTTATTTGTAATTCAACTTCTGCCAATTGTTTGATCTCGCATGAAACCCTATAAAACTATTTTTTGCTTAAAATTTAAAGATATTGTCAACTGTACCCTCGGGTTTTTTTTTTTTTTTTTTTTTTTTTTGTTATAACCTATTTACTGCATAAAAATTTAACTTCCAGAAATCTGATCTTTAAAATTTCAAAATCATGTTCTATTCTCCTGTTAAGGATGGATAGCCAGATTTTAAGAATTTTTGATCTCTAAATTTGTTGAATTTATTAATTTCAGATAAATTCATTTTTGTCACTATGAAGAGTGCAAAATGCTATTTTACATCAATTTTCATGTAATTAAAAAAGTTTGGATTTATTTGCTGAGGTTTAATTGATGCAAAACGTTAAAATCGGTCTAATAGTTCAAAAATTAAAGCATATAATATAACATTTTTACAAAAATTAGATTCCTTGATTTTATGGATTTCAGATAATATATTATTGTTGTCACTATATGGGGAGTGCAAAATGTAATTTTTCTGTTTACTTATTCAGTCAATGGAGTCCGCAAGGCGGGGGCTGTAGCCCACCTTCCCCCAAATTGAGATATTTAAAAAAATCAATCATTAAGTGGAAAAAAGATTAGCCCCTCCCCACCCAATGAATGGTAGTATTCCTTTTCTAAAAAAAGGTCATTGGGAAAAAAAAATTAATTTTTTGAGGGGATGAAGGTTTTTTCGATTAAATTATAAAGCTCACTCCCCCTCTCCCCCCCCCAAAAAAAAAATATATAAATATGAATATCTAATCCTGTGGACGCCCCTGTCATTTCGTTGAGTAAAGTTTGTATCTTTTACAATATTTAACGATTATATAATGTCAAAAAAACAGCGGTCTAATATCTAAGAAGAAAAAGGAAAGTAGTTCTATCAGTCTCCGTCAGTAGTTTTTGGTGAACTGAATACTAAAAATAATCATCATGGCTACATCTTCCTTAAGTTCTGTTTTAATTACGGGATGCAATCGTGGACTTGGTTTAGGTCTCGTCAAAGAAATTCTTAAGTCAAAAGGAGCAGAAACCAAGGTATTAGCAACATATCGGACACCTGAAACGTCCCAAGAACTTCTCAAATTATCAGAAAAGTATTCTTCACTTATGCCCATACAATTTGATGTCAAAGACTATTCATCATATGATTCATTTATAAAGGAGGTAACGGGTAGTCTAGGTGAGAATTTAATAGCATACCAATGATATTTTACTCCCCTTACAAACGAACTACTATCCATAGGAGGATCTGGACTTGATATGCTTATCAACAACGCGGGTGTCAATTTACCAAAAGGGAGAACACTAAGAGACTTGACACCCGAAGTCATGTTGGAGACCTACCAGACCAATTGCATTTCCCCAACGCTTATTACTAGGGATTTAGTTCCTTTATTGTCTAAAGGAACATTTTCCACTGAGGGACAGAATTCTGTCGTTATTCAAATGAGTGCCATCGTAGGATCTGTTTCTCTTAATCCTCAGCCAGGATGGTACCCTTATTCCTGTAGTAAAAGCGCCTTGAATATGTCCATGTCTCTTTTACAAAAAGAGCTCAAACGAAAGAAAATCACTCTTATATCCTTTCATCCAGGATGGGTAAAAACGGACTTGGGAGGCCCTAAAGCTCCTCTTTCCATTGAAGACTGCTCATCAAAGATGATGGAAACGTTTCTCCAGTTATCACCTAAAGATCAAGGGAAATTTTTTACTGTAGGAAAAAAAGCCTTAACTTGGTAAACAAAGAGGAATTTATTTCTAAAAATTATATTAGTATTTGTATTTCTTAGTTGTGATCCTCTATAATTTTGATTAAATTTTAGTTATATATATCTATAGTTCATATTATTATATAATATAATATATGTATTTGCCCTATAATCTCTTTTTTTGTTGATTTGCGTATATACTTGAATATTTTTTCGAAAATCACAACGATATTGTCAGTCTTAGGTCTCAATGGGAATCAAATTTGAATTAAGCATATAGGTATGCAATTAAAAAAACAATTTTAATAAGCTGTTTTGCAAAATAATGTTACATAATATGTCAACATTGATTACAATAATTAGATTAGTATCATTTGAGTGAGCTTTATTCGTTCTATTACAACTGTATAGACTATAATAATTCAAATTTATCGTTAAATGATATATTAAGTTAATACTAAACTTAAGTTACAGTTAGTACTTCAAGAAATTCATAGTTTTCTCATTTTGGCAATAACGAGTTGAATCAAATTTGATATTAAGGAAATATTACACACCTTGAATTTTTATGTAAAAGTATCTTCAAGTAAGGATTATTTTTAGTGATTAAACTAGATATTACGTTAATGATCATATAAAAAAATGCAGAATTTATAGTTCTTGTTGTTGCATATTCAAAAATATATTTTTTCTTAGATGGCCGATATATTACAGATGTAATTATTTTTTTAAATAAAAATTATTAATTATAGATGAATATGCTATGGGCCGGGTAAATTTCAAATTACCATTGTTATATTACTTGTAAAAACATAATAATAATTTAGTAACTTTAATAGATCAAAATGAAATTATAGCATCAATTAATAGTTGTTATTTAGAAGACTGATTGTGTAATAAAATAAGACGTTATGGTATTTCCAAGTTGCAACTTGTACAAGAGTATACGACGCAACATCATTAATTAAAGGACGTAGAAACAGTCTTGAACAAAAATCAAGAAAATGAGAAGTTTCCAATTTATTACTTCATATATACATACATACACCTCAATATTTCAATAGACATACTATTTGAGTTAATTATAAGATTTGTGATACTCAAGAATTGTAGTAATAGTTAATGATTAGATTTAGGAGGGTTTTATATTTTAAGATACCTAGATAGGAATAATTATATTGTATACTCGTCGCCGAATTGTTCAGGAGCCGTGATGAACTTGAACCGAGTACAGAATAAGAAGAGAGGGATGACAAGAAGGTTTATATATACTCGGTTAACACTAGAACGACGAATGGTAACCACCTCCCGTAAAAGACGCTGGATATCAAAAATTATACCCATTTATTCTTTAATATTTGTAAGATGTTAAGTTTGGCAAATGATGATGGACCTTGGAGTTCATTCAAAGTGTTTTCTTGTCTAAAACGTGCAGAATTCTCTCTAATTCTTTCAAATATAGTCTGTTAAGTTATCATTTTTTTATTGTGACGATTCATTTTGAATACTTTTTAGTGCAATTTGGGAAATAATATAAGAATAATTTACTGATCAAAATTGACGATAATTCGTCAAAGAATACACTGTAATCCATACTCAATTTTGAAAAATATTTTTGCCTTGTTTTTGTGCGGACGGGCAACATAATATCTTCTTTCAATATACTAAAAATAATATTCTGGGACTATATAAAGGCAAGGTATATAAGGTGTATCGATAAGAGATTTCTCCGACTATTACGGTACTAAATTATTTTTTTGTTAAATAAACTAAAAGTTGTTTGGAATAAATAAAAAAATAGTTTAGAACATACATTTTCAAATAAATATAGTATAGCGAAGACATCAATAATATATTAAGAATAAGTGGATATTATACCCTAAATATGAAATGCTCGTTTGAAAAACAGTAAATAACAATAAGATCCTGACATTTATCTTTAATATAATAAAAATAGAGTTCAATGTAATTATCTTGCTAACATAACCGAATATGATACCTTGAGTAAGCCTATTTTGCCTTGTGATTTTGGCTCTTCTCTTTAGAGATAAATATATAGGTATATATATATTAATAATACTAGGGAAATCAAGTTTTCTAAAGCATTTTATATAGCATGGAAAAATTAGTAATAAAAATCAATAATAGTTATTTAACTAATAATAGGAATGATTTTGAAGTCTCTACTCGCCTGAGAAGAATCTGAATAACGAAATAGCACTTGCAAGTCCAAAATAAAAACGAATCAATAAAATAATTGTAATAAAATTTTGATACATTTTAAATATTGTCTTCAATCAAACAACTTATCATTAGCTCATATGGTACACGCTTAGTAATTTATTTATTTTTTATAAAGATCCCAGATTTTCGAGAACGTAATATTCCAATATGCTACCAAGCAATTTAGCTGTGTAGATGAGGATTCTTGAGTTTGGAAATTGCAACGGCATTCAAATATTCTAATAAAATCTAGAGAAGATTTGATTTATACATATATATATACATACATTATATATATATATATTATGAAAATGTATTATTATTTTAAGATCAGAACAAAACTCTTTCTGTTAGCAATGTCACTTCATTCTGTTTAAAATATTCTAATTCTACTTGAAATTGACGATTTAAAACATTTTCAATCCTGAAAAATATAGCGAATCCTAGTTTAAGATACAAGTCCCTCTTTATATTAGTGAGTTATAATCAGTACTGTCTGGAGGAACACAAGCTTCAATCAGGCAACCCGGTGTGCCGAAAAACATGAGTTTTGATGATAAACTCCACTTGATGAACTCATATGAACTTTTTACAATTATAAGGCTATAATTGTTGTAGTATTTGTAATTTTATTTTCACCAAGAACAAATTTTTGGGATTTCAAATATTCTCCCAAAATGGAAGAGTTGATTAAAATACCACATGATGTTTAAATCAAATTACAACTAATACAAAAATTATAGCCTTATAATTGTACAAAGTTCATATGAGCTCATTAAGTGGAGTTTATCATCAAAACTCAAGGTTAATAGAAATATTTCTATTATCCTTGATCAAAATTGATGTTTTTCACCACAACAGGTTGCGTGGTTTGAGCTTGTGCTCCTCCATATAGTATTATAATTATAACTCATTGTATATAGGTATGTTAAGAACCAATGAGTTGCACTAATATCTGGAGTGAATCAAGGGTTCACTTAACCTCGTGTAGGATCATAGAGATAAAAAATATATGAGGGGATGTGTATTTTTCTGGGTTAAAAATTAAATGGCAAAACCTAATTGACTTTGTACAATATTAGTTAATTTTTATTTCAACAGCATCAGAAAATTTATGTCTAGTCACGTGCTACAATTAATATATCTTCCACCCAGACAATACTTTTGAAATTAAATAAAAATGTGTTTGATTAAAAAAACTTGCGTAGAGTAAGTGTTTCAATCTGAGAGTGATACAGATATTACCTTTAACATTTTTCTATAAGTCAATTACAAAAAATTACCAAAAGTTAAGTTTATATCGAACATTTATCCGTTAAAGTTAGTCATCTTTTTGGCGAAAAATGTAGAATGTAAAAACGTAAATCTTAATAGAGAATGAAGAAAGAGGGATTATGAAAGAGTTGAATAATGATTAATAATATTAATATAGTATTAGACAGTATTGTTTTGTGTCACCTAACAAAATTTCATGAAGCTAGCACTATCTATACTTGCGTTATTTACCCCTCAATCGTATATATTTTTATAATCATAACAATAGTAGCTTTTGTAATTCCAATTAATTATAATAGTTATTTGTCTATGACTATAGATAATTGTTTAAATATCTTTGTAGTTTATATATGTGCTACAACTTTTACTTCGAATACCAAACCTTAATTTCTATTTAGATACTTTAGATAATATAAATGTGAATTTTTATTAATGTATTTCTATAAATTATAATTGTTAAATTTAAGGAAGAAAATAAATATTAAATACAATAAAGCACATTCATCTTTACTACATAAATAAAGGTTCTTCAAGTTTAAGAATTCATTAATGAACTAGAATGCACTGTTATTAAACGATATAACTTAGAATATTGATTAAATTAATAAAGTTGATAACGAAACAAACACTTGAATGTACCCATTAGACACATAAGACAAATAATCATGATATTAATGATGGTTATATTAATATTGTCGTATAAGTAACTTGTTATGCCATTTTTTCCTTTAAAATCTTCAATGTAGCTTAAGGCTATTAACTTACTCTCATTCAAGAACTTATGAATTATTGGAATTTTTTTCAACAAGTAACTTTTTAATATTAATGGGGTATGTCTGATGAAATCGGTTGGTACATCGTATGTCATAGTTTTCTGTTGTGAAGAAAAAGTTATTTTTTGTTTTTTCCGTACATCCTTCAGGTAGGATAATTGTTGAGGGCCTTGATATTAACTCATACGTACCTATTATGGCTGTTGTTAATACAATGGATGTCCAATGTATTTTATTTTTTTTAAATACAATGTGATACTTTTACTTCCATATTGAAAAATAAAGTCTGTAGATGGTAATTTTCTAATTTTACTGTATTTTTTTATGTTAACTCTATCCGAGTAAAAAATGGCTGATATGCAGGAGGTAACATTATTCCTGATCATTGTATTTCTATTATCACAAATATATTTATATATATCTGATGATACATGACATTTCTGTAGTTGGAACAAAGGAATATTCGATGTACTTGATGACTTATCGCTGATCAATGTTAATAAAATCCACTTGTGAAAAAAATCAATACTTTGATTATTAATCGAAGCGGGAGTAGGTAGATTACAACCGATTATTATTGTTAGCATACTTATTAGTATCTTTTCCTAATTTATAAGTCAATGGGAGTTCAGAAGCTTCGACCAAGTTCCATGTGTTTATTTCTAAAGCAACTATACTAAAAACTGAAAAAAGTATAATTTGTTACATTGCAGGCTATGTTGCTTCAGTTTAAAAAGATGAATAAATTGTGATTTTTGCAAACCAGAATTTGGCGCCAAACAAATGGATTTGTGTCAATTTGATCATTCTAAGTCAAGAAATTCAGAAGGAATTGAAAATAAACCAGAAATTGAAGACTAAATCCTACCTTAATTTAACATACCCCTCGGAATTAATTTTAGAACTGGTTACAATAATAGAAGTATTATTTAAAAAAATAATAATGAATAACTCGATTTGTACAAACATAATTTTAAAATCTACTGCATCAAGACAACTTTTTGGAAAAATAATCTTTGAATATTTAAAAGTTGAATCTATTAATAAAAATTCATTTGCAAAATTGTCCAAAATTATTAGCACAATTGTCCAAAATTATTAGCACAATTTGTATGGAATGTAAGTGCAAAAATTTGCTATGGAAACAGCATATAAAATATTTAATATCTGTATGAAGAATTATTCATTAATTAAAAATAGTCATATACATTTGGTTTAAAAATAAATAAATTTTGTTAAACTATAAGAATTAAACTTATTTATGTAGCTATGAACAATAAATTGATTTATATTATGAAATTTTGTCATTCGAAATACAAATTACAATTATTAGACTAACTTCAAATCAAAAAATTTATGCAAAACATCATTTTCAATCTTGAAATCAAATTTATGTTATAAATCCATAAAAAAATATCCACAATAACAATTTCATTTGGACTACAAACGTATAACAATTAATGGTTTTTAATTAGAAATATTATTTAGTAATCCTGGGTTTGAATACAACATTATGTGATTCCAAATCCATTCTATCCTGTGTGTAAATAGTATACTCACTTCAGATTACTTCCAAGCTGCTTTATTCCTTCATAAAAATTATATTATAATCTATATATTAATTAAAATTATTTTATTTTATCAATTTAAGATTAGGGAAATCGATGTAATCGGACACCTAACAAGAAGTGTCCTATCGGCTTCAGTTCGACATCCAACATAAACACACTTGTTTACCAAAATGAATAAATTATTTTATTATTACAAGATTTATTAAATAAATATAATATCAATTGAATAAGATTGATACTACATAATTTTGTACAAACACGAATTGTAGTTGGTACTTTTTTTAAGGACAAATTTATCAGTTTAAATAATTAGTACAATTATTTTTTGAAGATTTACTTTAGAAAACCTTATAAAAAATATCTACTTTGATTTTGTGCTTTGAACGTGAAGTGAGTCCATAATTTTCGCTACAAAAATTTTTTTTGGGGATTTAAAATGCGATCCCAAAATGGAAGAATTAAATAAAACACCCCGTGAGCTTGTTAAAAACTACAACAACGACAAAATATCAAAACTATAAATTTGTCATAAAATTGATGTATATCACCACAACAGGTTGCGTGGTTCGAACTTGAGCTCCTCCAGATAGAATAAGAAGAGTTACGTCACAAGTTTTCAGTGCCCCCTTGTGACAGAAGAACTTAATACAATAAATGATTACTAAAAAAATAATTTTATTGAGCTTAATTATTATGAAAAAATGGAATAATTACTTTAATAATAATTTATTTAATTTACTTAATTTTGCGTACACATTCTTTGTATTCCGAAAGTAGAAGAAGCTATTTTCTTTTCTTTGGTAATCTCAATTTGCATTTGTAAATGTATGTGCATTCTTATACTAACATACTTAGACACAGTAAAAAATAAAATTTTATGACATTTTGCGACATTTATGGAAGACTTAATTAATGAAACCGCTTATAGAGAGCTCTTCCTTTAACATAACTGCAAATTGTATATTACATATATTATCATCAAATAAAGAGTCACTAGATGGCCCTACTTCGGTAATGACGGTTTTTTTATATGACGTCATAAAAGGAAAAGAAAGAAGGAGGGAAATTTGGAATTGTCAAACTTGTAAGAGATACCTAGAGTTTGTAGAGAGTCCGAGTATACTGGGAATAGTAGTGAGAACAGTTGAATTCAATTAGAGGAAGGAAAATGTCCAATCCGTTTGGAAAGAATTACCCTAAGGGATCTGCAGACAATCCCTGGCACTTGTCCGACTTCGAAATCGGGAGACCTCTTGGAAAAGGTAAATTTGGTAACGTATATATGGCTCGTGAGAAGAAATCCAAGTACATTGTGGCTCTGAAGATCCTCTTCAAAAGCCAACTTCAGAAGAACAGTGTGGAGCATCAATTAAGGAGAGAAATAGAGATTCAAACACATCTTCGTAGTCCTCGTGTTCTCCGCCTTTTCGGGTATTTCTGGGATGACTCCAAGATCTATCTCATTCTCGAGTTCGCAGCTCGTGGTGAACTCTACAAAACGCTTCAGAATCAACCCAATGCTCGCTTTGCAGAGAGCACTGCAGCTAAATATATCAAGCAGATGACGGAGGCACTCATCTACTGTCAATCTATGAATGTCATTCACAGAGATATTAAGCCAGAAAACTTGCTCCTGGATCTCAAAGGAGATCTCAAAATTGCTGATTTTGGGTGGTCGGTCCATGCTCCTGGTAATCGGAGAGGAACCATGTGTGGAACATTAGATTATCTTCCTCCAGAAATGATCAACGGTGAAAAATATGACAAGACGTTAGATTTGTGGTCATTGGGAGTGCTAATGTTTGAGTTCCTTGTCGGAAGACCTCCATTTGAATGTAAAACACAGCAAGAGACTTACAAACGTATCGCTAAAGTTGATATCATGTGGCCAGATCCTAATTTCATAGGCCTGGATGCCCGTGATTTAATTCGTAGTTTACTACGTATAAAGCCAACGCAAAGAATTCCCTTAGAACAAGTCCTTGAGCATCCTTGGATCCTTCGACACAATCAAACTGCATAAATGTGGAATTAAATTGAACTGATATTTTTGTTTGATATTAATAACTTTCAATGTGATTCAACAATTGTTGAAATAAATAATTCATGGAAATTTTTATACACTTTATTGTACATTTTAGAGGAGTCGAAATAATATTTATCAATTTTTAACTTGTTACTTGTTGGCATTATGGTTTCTTCCTTGGCTGATGAAAGGGAAAGAGGACTTAGAATAATGGTATAGATTGGAGTGCTATTTTGTCAGGAAACACCTGAACATGCCTCTATTATGACTTATCAAAACATGACGAATATTTTATTTGAGATATATTTATTTAGTTTTCTTCTGTCAAAAGTAGCATCCACTCTGAAATTGATTTGTGAGACTTTCATGCCTTAAAATCAATTAAGTTTGTCTATTTTTATAGTAAATATGTATACATTATTAATTTTAAAAATACCCATAAATGGATTAATTCTATAAAGTTTCCCATCGCATAGTGAATTATATTGATTCCAAGAAAGGTGCAACGTAACAAGAAGTGACCCCACTTTTTTAAAATTGTCATATTTATCAGCAAAACAAATGTGTTTTTTTTTCATTACAGTTATTGGTTAAATGCAATCCAATAGTTAATATTAAATAAGAGAACGTTTAATAGGTGTACGGACTCAAGTAATTAATTTGATACATGTACTTGAATCCTTTTAGTTTATAAGACTTACAATAAAAATACACCAATGACAATAGATTTTCAATATTTAAGTTGTAAATTAGTGAACTACCTCAGAAATACTTTACATCCAGTTTATATCCTATAATTACGTGAATGAAATACTGAAAAACGTTTGATTGATATCAATATTGTATATTTCTTCACTCTCCAATGTTCAAAAAATTCGCTAAATATGTTAAGCAATCAATTTGTATCAATATCGATCTTATGCCTGGTTTAATTCTAATTAGTCATAAACTAGAACATTGAATGTTCAAAGTTATTTGAGGAGTACAAATTACTCTAGATTACTATTGGTACAGTACATGTAAATGTGTTTAAGTCAAGTACAGATATTACGGTTGTTTAGAGGTATTTAAGTAATTTGCATGTACTTGCAATTTATTTAAGTTCATGTACTATGAAGAATATGCCTTCTTTTATTTGATCTCAATCACAACAAATATGAATAAATTACTTGAAGTAAGCTGAGAAATCGCTTGGAAAGAATACAATTTATCTTCCGAAATGGAAAGGTAAACTCTAATCATCTTATTAAAATTAAATTTTTTTTTTAAAAGCAATAGATAATAGAAGTCAGTGATAACTTCGTCAGCTATTTTCAGTTTCGTCTTGTCTTCGTCATTCAATAGTATTCGTCACTCATTAGTCTTCGTCATCATTTTGTCATAGTTTCGTCTGTGTCGTAATATTGTCTTAGTCTGTCATAGTTCTCTTTTATTTCGTCTCGTCTTCGTGATGATTTTTGTCAGATTTTCGTCTTCGTCAAAATTTCATCTTTGTCAGAGTTTTCTCTGCATTGGAAACAATTTTTCTAGTTTCAATTATATTTTCTTAGTAATAAATAACGTTTGAAAAATAGGGTTTTAAAGTACAAAAAAATATGTCAATATGGCCCGGAGTAGGTTCATAACCCACAACCAAATCATTGTATTTGGCAGAGGAAACCCTTATTTGAGACTATTTACTTCTTCTGCTCACAAGTTGTGCAATATACCAGCGGGGTAATTAGTGGGCTCATAACTTAACGCCGCCAATTCACTGTTTTTTATATGACTTCTAGAGTGGTACTAAAATTTTTTAATTATATGATCTATTTGACTTCTTACAGGGTTTGCAAGGGGGGTCTGTAGCCCTCCTAAAATTAAGGATTTTTTGGCTTTTATTGGAAATTTGGTTTCGTTATTCTGGCAAATTATGTAGTACAACAAAAATTTAATTTTTACAATTTTTTTTCCAAAAAATTTAATTTTTACAATTTTTTCCCCAAAAAATTTAATTTTTACAATTTTTTTTCCAAAAAATTTAATTTTTACAATTTTTTTCCAAAAAATTTAATTTTTACAATTTTTTCCCCGAAAAATTTAATTTTTACAATTTTTTTTCCAAAAAATTTAATTCTCTCTGTGTAACAATGGATTTTTGAAATTTATTCCAAAAATTAAAAATTTTCTTCCTGAAAATTGAATTTTATGTGAATAGCTATAATTTTTTGAATTTTTTTTCCTAAAATTAAATATTTTATAAATACCTATGGATTTTTGAACATATTTCAAAAAAAATAATTTTTGTGTATAACTATGGATTATTGAGTTTTTTCAAAAAAATTTAATTTTTGGATTTTTTTCCAAAAGCCAAGCCCCCTCAAAATATTCTCCTACGGACGCTCCTGTATCATCATCAAGAATGAGGGCTCAGCCCTAGAAACGTTTAAGAGCCAAATAGCATTTGTTGAAGTTAAAAAGTAAAATATTCAAAATCCGTTAAATTCTCCTCCAATAAAAATAATTTTCTACCTCTTTTTGCTATGATTCATACAGATATTTAAAAACCTGTATTGAATCAATATAATAAAAATTTTAAAATTGTAACATAAAAATATAACAGGAATTTAACACCTTTAACTTATCCTCTAGTTAACCCTTTATTAATGTAAACGTTCATTTTTGTTAATAAATAATTATTAGTTAAGATCACCTAACCACCCGTAAGCCAGGTGCATTTTTGGATATTGCAAGAGGCCCTTGATGTACTCGGGAAGCATCAGCGGTGGAATATAACCTACCTTGCCGCTTAGCACTTTATTTGTATAACCCATGGGCTGGGTAGTAATTTAAGATATTGCAATGATTTCTTTTAGTGAATCAGTTCTTTGATGATTCGTTCTTTTAATGAGTCATTCTTTTGTTAAAAGAATTAACTTGATGAGTTGGTGACTCTACGGTCATTGGTGTCTGCGAATTAGAGTGCACTCAAAGTGTTAAGCGAATGTTCTACCGTGCGATACTTAAATATATTCAAATTTCATAATAACTTGACAAAAAGTCAAATTGGATAGAAATATTTGATTGAGGTTGAGTGATATATTATACATATGGGAAACTTACGGTATAAACGAACAAATCACTCATTCAACTGAGTCGGTTCAATACTTTCACTAAAAAGAGTCGTTCAAAATAACGAATCATTCGCCAACGACAAAATACTAAAAGCTAGTCACATCAGTTCTATTTTGCATCTATTGAGTTACCTATCAAAGTTAAAACCATTTTGGACGCGCAGTTGTTATGTAACAATAACATTCGTTTGAGTGAGTCGATGTGAGTGGTTTTTGTGAAAATGGATAAAATCGAGTATCGCTCTGTTGGCGCAGTTTAGGCGCAATAAATGCAAGTTTTGGTACCAATTAGTTACTGTAGATTTTAATTGGATACATCATTATACGCCAGAAACAAAAAAACAGTCCAAACAATGGACTGCTGCTTCGTGAACCATTCTTTTGCAGAGCAACAGGCCGAGTACTATTTCGACGATTGCAGAGATGGGAACATCGCTGAGAGAAGAGTGTAGAGTTACAAGGAGACTATGTTGAAAAAGTTAAAAGGAAAAATTCAGAAAAAATGGCTCGTATCTTTGTTAGATTGGAAACTTTTCAGACCAAACTATTATTTATACGACGAGGAATCAACAATAAATTGTATTCCTGTCCTTATGAAAACGGTGCTTAAATATTAAGTTATAACTTACTACTTCGTATATTCGTAAAAGAATAAATTATGAAATAGTATGAAGGATGACGACGAAATCGACAACTGATAACAAATATCACAAACTATATCCATTGAACTACATAGGGTAGTTTTGTGTCAGTGAGATAACTCCGTTTTATGAAGAACCGCCATCTTTCACAGTATATCTAATTGTTGTGGGTAAGAACAAAATCATAAGTTTATTTTATATTCTCTTTAAATAACATTAATTGCATTTCTGATCTAATTAGACTAGCAGTTCAAAAATAATTAACAGAAGTAGTACTAAAAAAAACCTAGTATATTTCATGTATTTATGGCAAAAATAATAATTATTTAAGGACGTACCAAAATCCTCATTACTATAAGTATCATTATTTTGGGAAATATGCACTATTACACATCTTTATGCCGTTGTTTTTGAAGGAAAATTTGGTGTTGGACTTGATAGAGATACTAACTATTATTGTATGTAAATTATTGATGGTTTTTCCGTCTACATAGCTCTTGCTATTGTCAATCTTCTTACTAAGAAGGTAAATTATGTCATTAATTGAATTTGTAGACTTGATGTTAAACCTTATTAATTTGAAATCAAATGTTGACTTATTGCTGTCAGAGGACAAAACTCACTTTTCCCATTAATGATTAAATAATTTCATTTTTTTACAATTGGGCAATTTAAAAAGAACCCTGTCAAAGGATGGGTAACCCCGTGTAAGCTGTTAAATACATTTAAAATTTAATAGTTTAAGAATATTCAATAAAAAAATATGTATTTACCTTGCAAATTATGCAATTTCACTTAAAAACGAATATTTAGCAAATGAGGGTTGATAGTAAACACTCATAGGTATCGTTAATATGTATAA